>NW_016690310.1:2783628-2809461 GCF_001604755.1 Lepidothrix coronata | reverse complement strand
AATATACATAGTGTGTATATAGATATTCCAATATACATAGTGTATATATATATATATTCCAATATACATAGTGTGTATATAGATATTCCAATATACATAGTGTATATATATATATATTCCAATATACATAGTGTGTATATAGATATATTCCAATATACATAGTGTATATATAGATATATTCCAATATACATAGTGTATATATAGATATATTCCAATATACATAGTGTATATATATATTCCAATATACATAGTGTATATATAGATATATTCCAATATACATAGTGTATATATATATTCCAATATACATTGTGTGTATATAGATATATTCCAATATACATACTGTATATAGATATATTCCAATATACATTGTGTATATAGATATTCCAGTAAACATAGTATATATATATATATATATTCCAATATGTATTGTGTATATATATATATTCCAATATACATAGTATATCTATCTTAGTATACACCAGTTGTTTCCCAAGTACTTGTAATTTTAAACCAGTGCTCATTAAGAGCTCTCCAAAATCCAAACATAAATACATTGTTCAGAGATTTTCATTTCTTTCCTACAAGAACTAAATAAAGGTAGATAAAAGTGAGAGGTGGATGGAGAAAACGGACACTGGGCTGCCCCACACACCAACTGTTTCATCCAGCGCTCACCTTCACGGACACATCCACCCCAAACACCAGGAAGCAGAGCAGCTCCAGGCTTTCGGTGAGGCCACAGGGCGGGTTCCAGGCGGGAAGGCGGTACCGCACATCCGACGTGACCGTGAGCGAGGAAGGCTCCTCAACGAAAGCCAAGGCCAGGATTAGAGTGATGGTTAAACTCAAAATCCTGTTTGGAGAGAGATGAAATTTAAAAAAAGACCAACTAAACAACAAAACAACAAACAACCCCCCCCCCCCGAAAAAAACCTACAAAATGAGTCAAACGAATAACAAAATACTTAAGAGTAAAAGCACTTTCCTCAGAAGTAAACCAAGCTTTATAATACCATATTTAACACAAATGGGTTAGACTAGAAGGCAGCACTTGACCAGCATGTTGTTGCCTGCGTTAGTGATGCAACTGCTGACCACCAAACAACCTCAGGGGGTGTTTTCTTGGGACTAACAGCTGCAAAAAAATCTTGCCGTTATTTAGAATGTTTAGAAATAGACACTTTGAAAACTCTTAACACACAGTGCTGTAAATCATGCTCACAGTCCATTCATGCAGCAGTCCTACAGCTGTTCTAAGGAGCCACCTACGTGATCAGACCTCCATATAACTGGCTGCTCTGCACTTCTGTCGTGTTCACACCCCCTTGCTTCCTACAGCAAGTTCTTGTAAGGATAAATGCAGAGTCATCTAATTGTTTAACAAAAAAAAAAAAAGATGGAAGGGCAATTTTTCAGAAAGACTTACTCTTAAAGGAGAAAGCAAAAGGAATAACCAAGTTCTTACCACTGGCAAGTCCTTGAATAGTACCATCGATAAAGCCACAGGGATTTGGAGTCCACCCGGTGATTTATGGATCGATACTGAAGGCAGGAAGCAAAAAGGATAATTCAAACATTACATTCAGTCTGTCTCAAAGACAAAGATCAAGTTACCGAAGTAAAACAAATTAAGTACATGTTATTCATTATTAAAGTCACCCATGACCATAGATGTAAGTCTACGTGTGTGAAAAGGGAAAGATTTTAAAGAAATTCTATCTAAAGACCACAGAGCTGCTCAGGTAATCAAACTGTGTGGCAGCCACCTGAAGAAAGCAGTGCCATCACTACAAATAACAGCACCTGTAACAAATCAGTGATTGCTCTATGTACTTGCCAAAATGATCCACCCACTTAATTCACCTTTCTAGCATTCATTCCACTCATGGACCTTCTTTTTGTCTTTCTTTTCCAACAAGCCATAAGATGCAAACAAATTAATCCCAAATATAAAAGACCTCAACCCGTGTCTTTGAATAAAACATGCTTTAAGGCCAAGGAAGTCCCCATGATCCTTCAGAAAGAATTTTGGCTTTTGCCAAAATCTGCTCAGTCCCTTCTCTGCAGTGGCTCCTGGGCTGCTGTTACCCTGAGAAATATCTAATTCTAGAAAGGTGGGCACAGCTTAAACACATCTGATCCCCGGAAACCTCCCAACCAAAAGCTATCTGAATGCAGCAAGAGAGCTCAAAAACTGCCCTCCAGCATTCCCACTGCCTGCAACCACTCACTGGGAGATAACAGACCCAAGAACCTGCAGTAAAGGCCAGTAAAGGAAGGACAAAGGGGGAATGAAGACTTCCAACGGTATCAAGTTCAGCTGAAGCAAAAGAGGCTTCTCACTTGAAGTCAGCCTTAAACTCTTCAGCTTTTACCAGCTCCTAAAGTGGGCAAGTAGTCAGATTGAGAGGCAAATTACACAGGGTTTGCTCAATTTCTCTTAGAAGTAGGTTAGTCACTCTCAAAAAAACCCACAAACAAACAAACAAGAAAACCACCGTGAAAGCCACTCCACAAACCAGCATCTCTTTTGAAAACCTTAAAGAGAAGATTATTTCATTGCGTGGAAGAATGTTTCTCCTGGGCAGAAGTTCACAGATACTTGTGTACCACAGGAATTCGGAATTCTGATTTTGCTTTGTGAATCGAGATGACGTGACATAAAGGCTTCCTGAACATAGAAAAACTTTAGAAGTGGCAGAATGTGTGACAAACATCCAGCACGGGAAGCACAATAGCTCTCAAAGAAGTTGCATTTACCTGTATTGCATCTTCAATAAATACTACAGCTTGGTTTATGTAAAGGTCATTATCAGCTCCAGCACCTATGAAGGTAAAAAGAAATAAGAATCACCTGCTGTGTTTTGGATAAAGCCTACAGCTTCCTTATTAGTTACTAGAAGCTCCACAACAATGGCTTAAAGTAGGTAGATTACATTAGTAGTTAAATTGCCACCATAAGACTACACAGAGACAAGCCCTAACACGCAACATAGTGGGCATTCAATCAAATTATTGTTTGACAAAGTGTACAGTCAAGTGAAGCTGGAAAAATCAGGCACCAGTATCCTAGTCATTTAACTTTTGTTGAATAAAGGTACTGTAGTTTAGATTGGTTTTGTTCTCTCCAAAACCATCAGGAATCTCCAGTCAGATGAGAACTAAATTAAATGCATTTTTAATTTGTCCTGAGAGTGTTTATTACCATACCAAAGAGATCAGAGTTCAAGACAGAGCAAGGGGTGAAAGTACACAAAATGAAATAAAACATCGCTAAATTAGTTACTTATGCCACTTACTTAGACTTTTCAAAACCTGTTACTGAGAAGTCTACATGAAGATAACAAAAAAATAAAAGGCAGCCACTTGTGTTCACTTGAACCAGGGACCTTTGAGGAACTAACTAACTGGCAATTAAGCCAGTGGGAGAAACAAAGGCAATTACAGTCAAAATGAGGAAGCAAAAAAAATATAAAAATAAAAAACTGAGAGGGGCTAAATTTACGAAAAATATGTGCTAGCGTAACCTTCCCACAGAGGGAAAGAGTCCCAAGGAGCACTTCATACCGTCTCCTCCGAGGAGAGAGCAATCACAACCCGGATACAACAGGAAAGAGCCCGTCCCACTACTACCACGATGCTCTCCAGACAGCACGCAATGCCACTGATCTGAGTCCCAGACAATTTTATGTTCCACGTGATCCACTGGCATCAATTTTCTACAAAGACTGCAAGCAATTTTTAAATGTCACCCTTTATCTGAGCATCATCAGCAGCACAGTTTTGTACTGATGCTGACACGAACCACAGCGGAAGAAAGACTGAGCACAAACAGGAGACAAGCCAGGCTCAAGCAGCACAGACTTTATCTTTTTCATGCCATCTCACACTGGAGATAAAGTTGTTTAAAGGAACAGTATTAGTTAAAAGGAGCCAAGGGCAGCAAAAGCTTTAGGTTCTTGGAGCACGCAGCGAGCCTAGTGTTGATGGCAGAGATTTTGGAGGGGTGGAATCTAAACAACTGTTCACAGTATAAAAATAAAACAGGGAAATTGGCAAAAAAATGTTTAGTTTAGCAATTTCTCCATGCATTCTGCCATGGATATCCAACTTACTCTGCAATTCTTAGTCACGGCAAGTGACACTTAGTCACAAATGATGATTAAAGCCCTTGCTCGGTTCGGGCACACAGGACCCGTCCGAGACCCCGCTGCGCTTCTGGCACCGCACGAACACGCAACAGAAAAAAAGAAGCGAAGGTTCGCTTAGGTGATGCGATACCCTGAAAACAAGGAACCTGCGGTCTCCGGATGATCCCATCCCGGGGAGGGAAGGGGTGGGGAGGGGGGGAATTGAGGTGCCAGACCGCCGACAGTCATCGGCTTCGAGAAGAAAACTTGCCAGCGCTTCAGCAAGAAAAAAAAAGAATAAAATTACATAAGGAACCCCCGAAGCCCGGGGCTGCAGCGGGGCTGAGCTCCGCGACAGCGGCTCGCTCAGCGCCCGGAGCAGCCGGGGCAGGGCGGCGGAGCCCGGGGCTCCAGTGCCGTGTCCTAGTGCCGTGTCCTAGTGCCGTGCCCTAGTGCCGTGCCCTAGTGCCGTGCCCTAGTGCCGTGCCCTAGTGCCGAGCCCTAATGCCGTGCCCCAGTGCCGAGCCCCAGTGCCGTGTCCCAGTGCCGTGTCCCAGTGCCGTGTCCCAGTGCCGTGTCCCAGTGCCGTGTCCCAGTGCCGTGCCCTAGTGCCGAGCCCTAATGCCGTGTCNCGTGTCCCAGTGCCGTGCCCTAGTGCCGAGCCCTAATGCCGTGTCCCAGTGCCGTGTCCCAGTGCCGTGTCCCAGTGCCGTGTCCCAGTGCCGTGTCCCAGTGCCGTGTCCTAATGCCGTGCCCCAGTGCCGTGCCCCAGTGCCGTGCCCCAGTGCCGTGTCCCAGTGCCGTGTCCCAGTGCCGTGTCCCAGTGCCGTGTCCTAATGCCGTGCCCTAATGCCGTGTCCCGGTGCCGTGTCCCGGTGCCGTGTCCCGGTGCCGTGCCCTAGTGCCGTGCCCTAATGCCGAGCCCTAATGCCGTGTCCCAGTGCCGTGCCCCAGTGCCGTGCCCCAGTGCCGTGCCCCAGTGCCGTGTCCCAGTGCCGTGCCCAATGCCGTGTCCCAGTGCCGCGCCCTAATGCCGTGTCCCGGTGCCGTGTCCCGGTGCCGTGCCCTAATGCCGTGTCCCAGTGCCGTGCCCCAGTGCCGTGTCCCAGTGCCGAGCCCTAATGCCGTGTCCCAGTGCCGTGTCCCAGTGCCGTGTCCCAGTGCCGTGCCCCAGTGCCGTGTCCCAGTGCCGTGTCCCAGTGCCGTGCCCCAGTGCCGTGTCCCAGTGCCGTGTCCCAGTGCCGTGCCCCAGTGCCGCGCCCGCCCCGCTCCCGGGAGCGCTCCAGCCCCGCGGGGAAGCGCCGCCCACCCCAGCGCCCCGGGCGCTCACTCACCGCTCTCGGCCGAGCGCCACAGCCCGCGGGCCGCCCGCCAGCGCCGCGGGGGCAGCAGCGGCTCCGCCTCAGCGCCGGGATCCATCGGCACCCCCGGCAGCTCCCCCGGCCGCGCTCCCACCGCGCCGCCGGCACGGCACGGGAAGGGACGGGACGGGACGGGATGGGATGGGATGGGACAGGAGAGCAGGGAAGCGGGGGAGGGACGGAGCGGGGCTCAGCCCGCCCCGGGCGGCTCCGCCCGCTGCATGTGACCGGCTGCGGGGGAGGGCGGGGACCGGCATCTTCCCGGCTCCTCCCGCTGCCGAGGTTCGGCGCTGCCCCCGACCATTCATGGAATCATAGACGGGTTAGAAAGGACCTCCGAGATCATCGAGTCCAACCCTTGATCCACGGCAGGATCAAGGTTACTAGACCACGGCACTGAGTGCCACATCCAGTGTCATCTTAAAAATCTCTAGGGACGGAGAATCCACCACTTCTCTGGGCAGCCCATTCCAACGCCTGATTACCCTCTCTGTAAAGAATTTCTTCCTAATATCCAACCTAAACCTCCCCTGGCAGAGCTTAGGACCGTGCCCTCTTGTCCTACTGCTGGTTCCTGGGAGAAGAGACCAACCCCCACCTGGCTACACTCTCCTTTCAGGTGGTTGTAAAGAGTGATGAGGTCTCCTCTGAGCCTCCTCTTCTCCAGGCTGAACAACCCCAGCTCTCTCAGCCTCTCCTCACAGCACTTATGCTCCAGTCCCTTCACCAGGCTTGTTGCTCTTCTCTGGACCTGCTCCAGCCCCTCCATGTCCTTCCTGAAATGAGGGGCCCAGAGCTGGACACAGCACTCCAGGTGTGGCCTCACCAGTGCTGAGTACAGGGGCAGAATCACTTCTCTGGACCTGTTGGCCACGCTGTTCCTGATCCAGGCCAGGATCCATTGGCCTTCTTGGCCACCTGGGCACACTGCTGGCTCATGTTCAGCTTCCTGTCATACCCAGGAGGCCATTTCCCACCCCCACCACTCCTCCCTCCTTCCCAGGTGTAGTTCCTGATTCTCTCAACCTCCTGCCCACCAGTGGCACAGGGAGAGGGGGGATGGGGGTTACGGTCAGTCCGCCACAGGTTGGTTGTGCCACTGCTCGGGGAGAGGAGAGTCCTTCACCTGCTCCAGCATGGGGTTCCTCCTATGGGAATCAGTCCTGTGAGCTTCTCCAACACAAGTCCTTCCCATGGGCTGCCATTCTTCAGGAACTGCTCCAGCACAGGGTGCAGAGAACTGGCTGCCTCAGCGTGGGTCCCCCGCAAGGGCACCAGTCCTACCAGGAAACCTGCTCCAGGGTGGGCTACTTGCTCCATGGGTCCATAGGTCCTGCCAGGATCCTGCTCCAGCTGTGACCCACGAGGTCACAGTCTCCATTGGGCATCCACCTGCTCCGGTGTGGGCTCCTCCAGGGGCTGCAGGAGGATCTCTGCTCCCCATGGACCCCCACGTGCTGCAGGGCACGGCTGCCTCACCACGGGCTGCAGGGGAACCTCAGCTCTGGTGCCTGGAGCACCTCCTGCCCCTCCTTCTCCACTGACTGTGGTGCCTGTAGAGCTGTTCCTATCACATATTCCCACTCCTCTTGTCTCAGGCCACAGTTACAGCTGTGCAGTGTTTTTTTCCTTCTTAAATATGTTATCAGAGGCATTACCACCATTGCTTGCCTTGGCCACCTGGCACTGACTCCATTGGACACAGTGGAAGCTTCTGGCAGCTTCTCAAAGAAGCCACTGCTGGAGCCTCCCACCCCCAACTCCCAAAACATGGTCACGAAACCCAATAGAAGATGTCACTTGTAAAAAGTGACCCCATCTACATGGGGTTATTTCCCATTCTCAGTAGGCAACGAAGCACTGATAAAATTGGAGCTATTCTGGTAACAGTTGAACTAGAGGCATCAGGTGGAACAGACACAGTGAAAATTTCTGGATAGGAAAAGGAAAATGGGGTGGCCTGGTACAATCTATATTCAGCACGAGCAGGGAAGAAATAAAATGCAATTTGTACATGTGTAAATGCCATTGCTAAAAAACACAAGTGTTCTTTCACCAAGTGTCTGAAATATTCAGGGTAACCACACTAACCAGGAGTGCATGTAAAACATTGTATTATCCTTGCTATTATTTTTTATTTGAATGAAAGCAAGTGTTTCCTCCTTTCCTCTTCAGTGATTGTCAGGAAAGACAAACCAGTAGCTTCAGGAGGAAAAAAAGAAATATGAAGCCTTCAAATATACAATGAATTCTTGAGGTTCTGTTCCAAATTCATCCACTCCCTCTGTCTGCAACGGGAAGTGGAAGTGCCCAACTAACTGGGAGAGAAGGCACATCTCACCAGACAAACAAACATTCTTCACACCAGCAGCATCCACTAAGGTAAGTTAGTTCTGTATTTAAATTAATACAATACAATAAACCCACAATAAACAATGCAGCATCTTTAACTCCAAGTGAATCAACTCTGGATCATGAAAAACAAATGTGGAGAAGGTGCTCTTCAGCAGACATTTCTCACCAGCACAATGCAGGACCATTTTAACAGAAGTCTCACTTGGTCTGAGCTCTTCTGCTGTTTGAGTGTTGTTCACCCAGAACTTCAGAAACACGTTTCTAGTTTCCCCTCTTAAAATTGCACCTTTCAAAACAAGTTTTAAAAAAGAAACAGAAACAGCTAAACATTAAATGAAAAGGCAGAAAAGGGACTCAGGCACTGGACACATTTAAAAGATCAGTGAAGTTTAAATTTAAGCTTTTGCAAACAGGAGGTGGAAGGTGAGTAACACTCTAATTGAGCTCGAAGGAAGCTGGTTTTATACTCCATTCTGCAATATTGAAACAAAACAAGAAGCTGAACTCTTTAATTTTGATCCCACTAACAAGGAGATTACCCATCTGCTTCAAGGTAGACATGCTTCCAACACCTTGCTGAATTAGACTTTATGTGATCCTTCAAAACACTGCACCAGTCTACAAAGCGAATGTTAGATAAATAAAAACCATGAAAAATAAGAACTGAGTCAATTAGCATGACAAAATTACAAGTTTATTGCAAAGATGAGTTTTTGCCCTCAACAGCACATGCCAGAACTGTTAAAATTTTACTTTCAGCTAAATGTTACTCAAAAATCATATCCCAGTTATGAGAACCAAACTTCATGTGTGTATGTGCATTTACTTTCACAAAAGACTACCCTGCATTTATTTATTATTTATTTATGATGGGCTTATCCAAATATTTTAAACTAAGTATTTGAAGGAAATCCTTAATAAGTGATTCCTTAGCCAATTTATAGTTTAAGTATATTGGGAATAAACCAGGGAGTCAATTAAAAAAAAAAAAAAAGAGGACTCAACAATTGTTTGGGTCATCGCTGCTCATTATCACAGTATAATCCAGTTTGGAACATTCTGCTTTGGCAAATTAATTACCACAGTTAAACAAGACAGGAAATCAGTCCACATCTTCAACTGGAGAAATTCCTTCCTTTTTTTCTAGTTTGGATACCTGCAAGTAAAAAAGGAAACCAATTCAAATGAGCTTGCATTTAATGTCTCCTGTCTTTTCAGACTTCCATCACAAAACAGTGTGGAGCCCAGATTTACCAGGAACCAACAGTGGGATACACTCTAGGGCACAGCTGAGCTGAACAGGGTGTTAGTTGCAGTTAAAAGGTGAAGCTTTCTTCCCACCCACCCCTCCCTTTGGCTGCCTGCTCCCATCACCTCCTAGTTTTTTGTCACTTTGGTGACTTCATTTGGCTGCCCAAGGAGTGAGACAGGCACCAAAGCCATCTCAGAAGCTGGAAGAAACAGGGAGGCAGGCAAGACTGCCCCTTTCAGTGACAGCTGTCAGAGCAGATCAGGTTGTAAACCTGGAATCTTGCCCCTAACAGAGAGCCCAGAATAATTAACATGACCACAGGAAATGCTTTTCATACTCACATACACAGTTCTATAAAACTGACCTTCACTGTCCTTAAATCTTAAGGAATTACCTTTATTAAGCTAAGCTATTCTTAAGGCTAACAATATAAATTGTTTCAGAAAGGATTCTACAAACTCAGGGAGAATAGACCAAGAGCACAAACTAAACACAATGTTCTTCATGTTATCTCTCACTCTTGGAAAATTCTATTCCATATTCCCCAAATCTCTGAGGATATAGAGGGAGAGTCATATAATAAATTCCCTGTTCTTATGTTCCTCCATCAGTATCTGCCACTGGTTGTGAAAGACACGCAAATATCAGGTTTTTTAGAAGGCTGATAAAACTTTTGGTCGTTGTGGAATGACCAGTAAACACTGGAAAAAGCAGAAGGCAGCCTGCAGACACCCGATCATTGGGGGTGGATGTGCAACCTGTCCTCTGTTCCTCCAAATTATGCCACCTATTGAAATCCCAATGAACATTTTGGCATCTAGAAGTTGTAAAAAGTGCGTGCTCTAACCACGAATCCTTTATTTCAGACACAACTCCAAGGTAGAAGCTACAGACACAGCTACTGGTGCTCTAAACCACTAGAAAAGTTCACCCCTGGGTGGAACCCTCAGTTAGGTAGAGCTGAATGACATTAGGACTCCAAGGGCATATCTGGCAATTCCCAGCAAACACTCTGATCTAAACTTCCTCTTACCCATGTTCCTTCTGCAGCAAATACAAAGGGAATTTTGCACTTAAAAAGAGCAGATAACTAAACTGGTTTGACTACACTACAAACATCCAAAGCAGAAAAACTCTTTCCACAAATCCCAAGGGTTTCTCCATCATTAGCACTCCAAGCTGTTTCCATTCACAAATGAGCTCGACCTGTAACGTGACTCTTCTACAGGAAAACCTGGCATTACCTGAATAAAGGTAATGGGGTTTATGTCGAGTTTATGACTTATTTTCACAGGCTTGTTACTACACCAGAAAAACCTTAAGTGCAGATTAAGTCCCAGGAGCAGAACTCCCAGTGAGAGATTGTCCTAGAGAGTGACTGTCTTCAGAAATACCATTGTGCTGAACACACACAGTAAGAGGAAACCACATTGCCTTTCCTGAATAGGGCAAGTTATTATTTTCCAGTCTTGCAAAAAGCTGCTTGAGTTATCAGCTCAGGTTACTGTTGCCTGCATAATAAAATCTTCCCCAGGCTTGACTCCCAGTTTTCAGGAATAAGTTGCAATAGCCAGTACCCTTGCCCAGCACAACTGCTAGTACATACAAATCTAGTTAAAGAGTGTAACAAGATCCTGCATCATTAAAAGATCTTAATCACATTTACTGTAAGCATAAAATAATTACATTTTGGTCCAGACCCTACAAAAATATTTTACCCGACTCCCACTGAGGCCAAAAGAACTTTTGTCCTGGACTTCAGTGGGAAAAAGTCCAAAATGATGGAAAAAAAACCCCACCATACAGACCTACAATAAAGTACTGCACATGGTAGCTTTTATCCCAGGTTTCAAGGTAATAAAACACTATTACAACATGTCTGGCATTTCACAGAAGAAGGAATTAATATTTTATTACATATATAAACATATTCTTAAAAGCAACTGGGGTGTAAAATCTCTGGCAGAAAAACTTTCAAGGTGCTAAAATCCTTCACCCCAGCACTTGTGCCATAAAAGAGGCATTAAAAAAGAGTTTGAAGGGTTGGTTAAAAAACTACAAAAAGTTTGGTTCTTGTAAATGCCTGAGCCCTTCCACACCTCACAGTGCTCAAACTAAGAATGGTACCATTACTGTTGTTTGAGCAAATATGCACTTGTGAGTCAACTGAAGTGAGGTTTAAAAAAGCAACTGTTGCAGAAGCAGGTGGGAAAAGCATTCACAGTGAATTGCTGCCTCTTATTGGCTTTCCCCACGCAGATGTAGGTCAAGTCTTAATTCTGCAATTAGACAGATCCCTTCAGACGGGTCCTGAACTGAAAGTGAAACACATAAGCTTGTTGTCCTGACTAGCACAAGACTCCATGAGTGTGGGTACACTTATTAGTTCCTGGCCTCAGTAGATATATTCTTTTTTTTTCTTGTTTTCATAGCATTATTACAATTAAAAAAAAAAAAAACCCAAACCAAACAGCCTACACTGAAACCAGAGGATTCTCGGCCTCGCAGTTACGTGAGAACAACAATCACAGTTATTTTTGTGGTAACTAAATTGCCCTAAATACTCGTGGGTCTTGTGCTGGAGATTCACTGGAACCAGGCTCAACCCACTGTGAGGATTTTAGATACAAAGCCATTGAAGAATAAGAGGGCATTTACCTGCTTGTCTATACACCTGAACTGCCAGGACCAGGTGGTGTTGTAAAGGAAAGGCCTCAGGTCAAACCTGTTGTCGTCGGGGCTGTAGTTTTCAGCGTGGTAGGAAGGAGTGAGGGTGGTCATTTTATGCCTGTTAACTGAATACATCCTGAAGAAATGCTTGACCTTGGATGCCACCTGGTGTACAAAGAACATAGCCCTTAATCAGATGAAGTTTCTTAGTATTTAAAAGATTTAGAGGAGAAGAGTATTTTGGAGAGTGTGTTCTACCGTTACACAGTGTAGATATTCTTCCAGAGCAAGAGCCATTTTTTGGTCTCAGAACACATAACCAAAGGCTTCAGGACTAGTTGGCCATCTATATTTCAGAGAACAATTCTCCCTTGAAGGTGTAGTTCTGAAGCAGTTATTTTCGAATTACCCAATTACTGTTTTAACAATTTGCAACACAGACAACGAGCTCCATTTAAGAGATGCAGACCAGCTCTTCCAGCATATTCTACTACACAAAATAATGAAAATAACCCTTTCAGTTAAAAGGAACTTGACCTTTCTCCAAACATACTCTATTTCAGCAAAACCATTATATTATTTTTATTTTTTTGTTGTTGTTACTTTTGGTATATTACCTCTCTTGGAGTACAAACTTCCTTCCACATATTAATCAGCTTGCAGAACATACTGTATGGTCCAGCCTTTGCAATTTTTCTTAATTTGCCATAGATGGAGAGCTCTGCATATGTCATCCCCATATCTGCCTGAAAACACACACACAGAAAGTCACTGAAAATCTTAACTATGGAAACTATAATTAATAGTTTTATGGAGCAATTAATTACCTCATCAGTTTGAGCCACTTGTCCGTCCACCAGGGGCTCTAACTCTGCAGTGGGTGGAGCTGACATGATACTGTAAGGAAAAGGTAAAAGGAAAAACATGAATTCTATCCAGTCTTATGAGTGTCAGTTAACAAAACAGTCTGGTTTGTTAAAAAAAAAAATCAAATGCTCTATTCAGAACTTTTTCAGGGCATAAGCTGCTAAAGGATTAGATAACTAAAGAAGTGGTACCTGCAAGCTAGTCCAGGTTTAAAAAACAAAGCATCTGGTTCAAACAGGTCCTTCAGTGGCATTAACCCCACAAATGCTTGCACAGGGTTGTGCAAGCCCACACATTTCAGAACAGAGAGATGTGCAGAATACTTGGTTAGCACTGGAAGTATTAGTGCAGCTTAGCTCTGGCAGCAGAGAAAACCAGAGCCTAAAGCCCAAAATATGCTGCAGGCAAACACAGCCAGGGAACCACTGCTCACCTTCTGAGGGCTGTGAGCTGGAAGTTTTCAATGCAATACTGGATGAAGTTCTTCAAATCAGTCTTGCTGATGCCACCAATGGGATTGATGTCAGCGCTGGAGCAGTCGTACTTGGTCAGGTAGCCCCGGAGACTGAGCCAGAGAGGGAATTTTATATTGGCATTGGAAATAATAATGCAGCTGTAGTATAACATGTAATCATTTATACCATATAAATAGGAATTTATATGCTGAAGAAAGAAAGGGAGGAACAGACTGCACATTGCTAATGTATTTACACCTAAAGGGCAAACATGTTCAGCTGCAACAGGGCTACCCTAAAGCCATGGAACTGCCTGCAGAAGATATTTTAAACAATTATGAAGCACTGCCAAACTGCCCAGGCTAAGGCAATATATCTGATGCAAATACCACGCTAATTAACAAAATAAATCCCAAACCACCCACAGAACCAGCACACAGTACTCTCACAGCTTTAGAGGTTAACAATCCCACAGTCATACAGGGATTGCTTTAATCTTCAAATACTCAGCTCTAATAACTCCAGATTTTAAAATCTATTTTTCAACTCAAAGTTCACATCTAAATTCCTAATTCAGTAATTGAAAATGCCACAAATTGTGAAGTTAACCTAGTGAATGCACAGGGCAAGCTCTACTGAAAACAGCATATTATTGGAAAGCTATAGCAATACTTTGGTTAAACTTCTGAAAAACAAACAATTTTCCATTCAGGATGATTCTACTATTTCAACTAATTTCACTGTTATCAGTATATTCTTAGGTTTTTTACCTCTTCTGAGTAATAACCTACACTTGAATTTGGTAAAGTTGCCAGGAAATGCAGTGACCTGGGTTTAGATTTCTAATTTTCACCCACCTTTCATCCACATTGGCAGATCCCAGCACCAGCAGCCCCCCTGGCATCCCACGAGCCCACAGTGTCAGCTGAGCAAACAGGTAGGCAAGGACCATTCTTATTCTAGCCTGCAAAGCAAAATGAAAGAGAAATCAAGTTTACAAAGCAGAGTTAATTTCTCCCCAGTCCCTTTTATTAATCAGTTCCCTAAAAAAACCCCATAAAGAACAAAATGTGAGGGGTGGTACTGCATGAACAGCAGTCTTGTGGAGAAGATGCTGAACACATTTAGTAAAGCCAGGTTCAGTATCTGTCACTGCCACAGACTTCCACGACTGAGCAAGTTTGTTCTGCTCTGAACTGCAGAACGGGGAGCAGTTGCCATTTTCTACCTCCTACAAGGATCCACAAGGGATGAAGTGTGCAGACAAACCATCTGTCTACCACCCTGTCCACTTTTACGGAGTAAATAAATCCCTTTATTCAAATACGTGACATTTGTAACAAATTCACTTTGCTTTTTTGTCCCCTTTCTGAAATTCAGCTTTTTCCAAGGATGGTAATAATACCAAACCAACCTGGGATCCAGCCTCCAGCTCCAGCCACAACTGTGGTGTTAAGCAAATCATGACACTCTGTGACTAAAGCCTATCCAAAGAGCTGATCAAAGATCCAATGTTTGCTTCCAGAGGAGACAGATGGATTTCTCCAGTAATAGAGGGGAGAAAGATCAAGTCCTCAAACTAACAGAAAACTACCAAATAGGATGACCAACATCCAGCTGAGTTGCTGGTTGGATTGGAAGCTTTTTAGAATAGGCCAAAATAAGCCTAATGAAGATTAAGTACCTCCTGATGTTAAAAAAAAAAGAAAAAAAAATTAAAATATTCTCTTCTACTTTCTAAAATCGAGGACATCTAGGAATTGAAATGGGTAAGCTTGATATCTCCCTCAGAGACTTTCAGAGGCTGCCAACATTCACCAGGGGAAAGTGTACAGCAGCAGTATTTTTGGGTCTTGACCTGCCACAATCCTGCTGGACTCACACTTGCCTGTTGAGATACTTTGCTGCTTGTTTTCCTGACCTGGCAACTGTCTGTTGGGATGCTTTTCTAAAAGGCACCTAGACCAGTGCTGTTGATGGGATACAGGCAGATACTCTTCCTTCCTGACCCTCCTACAGAAGGCATAAACAACTGGTCTCCTCCTGAATTATGTGAGACTGTAGATTTCTGCTGCAGACAAGCATTTATTTACTGGGAAGCCCACGAATCTTCAGGGACATACCACAAGTTCAGGTTGGTATTTTACCATTTTGTACTCTAAAAAAAAAAACAAACCACAACCAAGAGGGTCTGACCTGATCCAGCCTCCACACACCTGCACATTCTGCAGTGCTAAGCTTTCTCTGCTGCTCCCTCCGTAGACAGAAAATCGGGGAGTTCGACCTGTCACCATGCTGAAAATTCCCACAACAGCTTTCACAGCCACATCTATGTTCAGGTTGATGTGATAGCTGAGAAGAATTCAAGCAGAAGTGACTCAACCAGCACAATCTGGCTACATAAAATAGCATTAAAAAGCAAAAAAACCCACCCATCATGTGATGTTTTAAGGCTGCCAGATCTGGTAGGAAGAAATTTAGGAAAGAACAACACTTTCCAGAGGCTGTGCTTTGCCAAACACTTCTAAGTTTGCCTCACATTAACACTTAAATAATATCTGTAGTAATCCTACTTAACACACCTCCTATTCCTCTTATTTTTTCCCATTTTAGAATTTGCAAGTTTGAGATGAAAGTCTTCGCCAGAACACGTGTTGTTTTGGTTTTTTTTTTTCCCCCAGCTTGTACCTGCCTATTTGCTCAGCCAGAAGTTTTGCCCTGTGGCAGGTGTCCTGGGAGGAATTCTCACTGGCCATGTAGCACGTGGTAAAGACACGCTTGCAGAACTCCCGAGGATCCTCAGGGATGTAGGTCTCGTCGTGGACAATCCTTCGGGCATCAGCCAGCACATCTGCATCTGAGGGCAGGGCAAAGGAACACAACAAGAGGGCAAATTGTTGCACTCCTGCTACCCAGGATGTGCAAATACCTTGTACCTTCCTTGTATTCCAGTCAAGCTTCACACCAGATAAGATGATTCCATCGTCTAACTCCCCAGACAAAACTTCAGGTATCCAATAAAAGAATTACTGGGTTTGCTTCTGATTTTGGACACGGAAATATTAAATCCTTTTGATCTGTTAAAGAATCTTCGTAGAAAACATAACCCAATATGTACAAAGGCTTAGTTAAATGCAAAAAGTCTATTTAAAGCCAGTTTTAGAGCTTGAACCATGCCTAACCATGTTTTGTAGTGCCCATTTTAACAGAAGGAGAAAACTTTCAGGATAAACTGAAATCCCAAAACTACATCAGCAACGAACAATACTCCAGACAGAAACCAGTCTGAGTTCCACATCCAATTCTTAAACCCCAAATGAAAACTACTAAGCTAATTCAAAAAATCTGAACCTGCACATCGGTTTTTTGCTTGGAATTTCAGAGGGGATGCAAAGGACTCCATTGGAACAACTGGGAAGGAGTCTGCCAACGATGACCTCTTGCATCTACTACACCCAGATAATATTAACTTGTCTGTAACCATTAGTGAGCATGGCTGGCCAGACACACAGATCTACTTACTTCCATTCTTGACTGCCAGGCAAACCTGGTGACACATGGAATACACTATGCAGGCTGTAGCAGAGCTGTCGATTCCACCACTAAGAGGTAGGAGAAATCCTGCCTTGAAAATAGAGCAAGGAAGATGTTCCATGTAGCAAAATCAGAAAAAAAAAAATACACTGTACCATTTAGAAACACGTCTTGTAGTAAAAGAATGACAGGGGCATTGTTCGAGTTGTTTATATTCTACTGGGGAAAAGCAAAATAAACTCTCCTCAACTGGATAACAAAACAAGTAGTCAGTGTAAATCCTTTGGCTAGAAAAACTTCCAGTAAGTCTTTACCCTCTAGTAAGAAAGAAGAGCTAATAACCATTATACCATTCCAATATTTTCCTTACTGAAAAACAGTAAGAAGAAATCCCCTTTGTTAGGTAAGCTTGACTTGCAAAGAAAAGCACGATTCCTAAGGGAAAGGTGCAAAGAGCACACTGAAGTCACATTTGGAATACAATTTTTAAGTCTGAATGAGCTACCAGTGAAAAACTCTAACCTTGAACCTTGGACTAACATCCCTTTGCATTCCCAGCTGCACAGGATTGCAATGTGCCCTGTCCCTGTGGCACAGAAGATGATGTGTAACCAAGGCAAAGAACAAAACCAATTATTTTACCTGTTTGCTGCGCCTTAAATAGTCCCAAAGCCAACATGCAGGTCCAAGGCTGAAATTACAGAACAGGATTATTCTAAGAGGGTTGTGGAATAATACCTAAGCAAGTCAACATACTTCCTGTGGTCTTCCAATGAGACACTTTCTTTACTTAAATCTAAGTAACATCTTATGATTATCTCTTTCTTTGGTTTGTTTGACTTTTGGTTTTTTTTAAATCAAAATAATTTTCAAGCAAGAGATTCAGTGTATGTTTACCTGATCTCCTCCTCAGGACTATGATATCTCCACTGGATTGGCATACAGGTAGGTACAGCTACATCATCAGGACACGACAGAGCAAAATTCACTTTCACCCTGGGATAAGGATTTGCTTTACTTGCCTAAGCAACAGTACAGAAGAATTCATAAGATATCAATTTTAAAGCAGCATATACCTATAAAACATCAGATCCACAGAACATCGTGAAAAATCAAGACATGCAAACAGTTTTTAAATTCAGTTAGCTATTCAAACTTGGCAGAGTTTACCAACACAACCTCCCTAAAGGATTCTTACCGCCAGGTTACGGGATGAAATCTCTGCTCTGTAACTTCGGACGTCCTCCAAGTCCAGAGTGGCAACCAGCACCTCCTGTGGAAAGGCTTTCAATGTCAGATCCTTCCACACAAACACATGAACAATGCTTGGCAGGCCAGGACTATAATAAAAAAAAAAGTCGGGGAAATTTTCCGTACGGATTTTTATGCTCACTCCACGGGTCATCTCTGGCTCAGCAGAATTACTTAGATTAAAGAGGGAGCACGACCGACCCACCCACAAACCACAACAAATTTATGGCTCTTGTCAGATGGCTGAACAAAAGGTCCACCAGAAGCTGTGGCAAAGGACAAGGCAAGAAGCACACTGGGGAAAGAGATGGATTTGAAACATAATGTGAGGAAATCTGCAATTTTGTTGACAAATCTACTGAGAAGGCGCTTTCTGAAGTAGAGCTCAACCTATGAAACCTTTTGTCTCAAAACTGGGTTATAATTAGAACACTGAGACCATTGCACTTTTTTTCTTTAGATAAGGGACTGTAAGTTAACAGGGTCTCTCCCCCACCTAGTGATTGTACACAAAAACGTTTTCATGAAGTTCTTCCACTGTGACAGCTCTTCCTCCGACACAAAAGCAGGAGAGCTACTGCAGATCAGATCTGGGCAAACTGACTAAGAAAAAAGCTTGGATCCAGTTGAATAGCATAGTTAAAATACGTCATTTTTTAGTCTAGGGACCTGGACCCAGTGTCTGGAACGTCTGGAACACTGAGTGTTCACCATGTGTTGAGCATCAATGCAGCCTTCCTAATTTCAGCTGTAACTAGCTGCTCTGGGGTGAATGTATTACCACATCATCCAGTGAGAACTGGGATCCTTGTGCAACTGTTTCTCCATTCATGGAAATCATGGCACAGCCATCATAATACAGCCGATCACCATCGCAGCCCTTCTGGTTTGCGAAAATGTATATTCCACCATTCTGGGGAGGAAACATGCAGGAAACAAGGAAAAATGCTGCTCAGAACACAGCACCTGACAGGATGTTAAAAGGCAAAATGTTATCTCTGTTCCTGCCCTTCTTACAGTCTTCTTTGTACCTTGTAAATGATTTAAGGCTGGGGCTCTCCCTTTGGTTTTTTTGGCATGTGATATGCATGACAGAAACAAGTAATGACATGGAGTAAATGCAGTGAGTGAGCTCTGTCCCTTTCACAGCGTTGAAAGTCTTCTATTAGCAGCAAGAATAGCCCAAACAGAGAGGGCAGAACTTCCAAACTGAAATTCTAAGCTCAAATTGAGATTAAGAAAAGCGAGAAAATGATGACAGAAGCTGTGTTTGGATATCTGAGGACAGAGCAGATACTGTTAAATATAACCAAAGCCTGTTAAATTACAATGACCAAGCAGCTGCACATTTTTCACAGTGTAATGTACACTCATTGCTTTATTTTTGTCCCCATCACTATCAGCTAGGATTACAGTCCAATTACTTGATGTCTTCTTTTCTTTAAAACAAACAGAACCTCCGAAGCAGAAAAATATTTTTTTAAGTAAGAAGATAACAGAGGAAAAATTAAGGCTGAGTTTAAACACTGATTTTTATTTCCCCTTCCTGATATAGTTAATGATATTTCCCCAACACAACGTTGCTATCTGAATGAAAATTGGGAAAGAAACCGCCATTTTCAGGAAATGAAACAGACTTTTTGGATGATTTTTATATGTTGACTGTCAGGGCCCCCACATTCTTTCTACATCCTGCCACAGGAGAGGAGACTATTCTGAAAAAAAAAAAAAGAGGTGCATAACCTTTTTTGGATATTAAAATGAATACCTTTGCTGTGGCAGAATTCACCAAATCCACTCGGGTGTGAGCCTTTCGCAGCACGTGGTGACTCCCAGAAGAGTTGGTGAAGATTTCCACACCATCAAGTCCCATGTCAATATGAGGGCTGTCAAAGCAACGTGGATACACAGGGCAAGGTCAGTTGTGGGACCATTTTCCTTGTCTCTTAATAAATCCAAAAACAGAACCACAAAAAGGAGATTTTTTGCTGCCTTTTTTTTTTTTTTGACAATGTCCTAAGAAAGGAATACTAAAAAAAAAAAAAAAATCACATTTTTGACAAACCACACCTTCTGCAGTTACAAGGAAATTAATGTGAGATTTGGAAATATATCAGGAATAATTTGTTTATTTTGTAAACAGCTTTCATGGTGCCACATCTCTACTCCACCCCTTTGTGAAAGGGATCTTCTTTGTCATTAGGAAGAACTTCAAACTGTAACAGGAACTAAAATAATAACAGGAAATATTACTTAGGTTAATAGGCTTTGCTTTTCCTTAGTGACTTTTTGTTGCTTCTTTATGCACTGTGTGATGCTGGTTAAAAAAGAAAGCAGCCAGGACTAAGCTAACAGCTGAATTTTTAAGAAAAGGGAGACATCTCAAAGTGATGCTGCCTAGAAGTCTGTGCTCTGCCTTGTCAAATAGAAGAGAGCTCAATTTGTCTGTTAAGAGGAGTGGCTTAGAGAAGTTGGTCAAATCCAAAGCTAACAGGAATAAAGTAATTAAAAGACTTAATCTCAAAATTCTGAGACTATGTACAGTGAGTAGGAATCATACAAAGTTATGATTGCTGGACAAAATCCATACTAAAAATTGATACAAAATACCTTTGAGCCTGGATCAAGTTACAGAGACA
Organism: Lepidothrix coronata; assembly: GCF_001604755.1. Classification (NCBI taxonomy): domain Eukaryota; kingdom Metazoa; phylum Chordata; class Aves; order Passeriformes; family Pipridae; genus Lepidothrix; species Lepidothrix coronata. Next base: position 2,788,947 of record NW_016690310.1, on the reverse strand, counting down.
GATCCAGGGAGGACATTTCAGCCTCAGGCTGAGCTAAAAGCTGAACAGTGTCTGGATTGTGAGCACTACAGTTTGTCTGTCATTTGTTTCCTCAGGTCACTTCTTTCATTCTGGTTCTTTTTGTATCTCTCTCCTGCCCTCTGTTTCTAATTAATTTAGCTTAACCACTCACATTTCTTGGCCATCCTGCACCGAGCCTAGTGAGATCTTTCCCATTGCTCCTAATTATATTTTAGCTTACTGTCACTTTCTGAAAGATCAATCACATAGAAGAATAATAAGCAGATCTTTTCAAACATTTATTTCAGGCAGGCCCAGGGTATGTTTTAGTTTATTTTTCATTTCCTTTTCCCCTTTTACCTATTTGGTGTCCAGAGTTCTTCACACATTTCTGCCCCTAGGCAGGTATCTTTGGTTGCTAGCACTGCATCCCCAAAAGGAACAGTTTCCTGGGAAGAAACAAGAACATTCTTATACACATGTAGTAGAAGAATCTATTCAGTTCAAAAAGTTAACTACAAATCTTAAAAAAATATAAAAATTGAATACCCATGCAAAATGAATGACACAATATCAATCACATTACACCTTCATTCTTTTTGTACCAAGTTTAATAAAAAAAAAACAACCCTAAATTGCAAATTTCTGGATTGACTGGGATTTTATGTTGAAATTTCAGTAGTATCCAGATCCAGTGCTTTGCTTCTATCTACAAAACAGAGACCGCCTCATGCTGTGAATCACATTCCTGCTTAAGTGGAAAATACCCTAAATTTTAGATCCTTCTGAATCAAGAAGGCCAAATGATTTTTTTAGTTTTATCTCTTTTAGCTAAAAACACATACCCAGTTCCAGTCTCAAGCACAGATAAATGCAGTACCAGAATTGTGCAAAATAAGAAAATCAAGGTCCTGTATACACAAATTACTGAGGCTGATTTTAAATTTGCTTGCTTTGTTGCCACATACTAACATACAAAAGGTTAAATTATGCTCTCATTAAATGTAACTGAGAACTACTGAAACCTATGAATTTGCAACATGACTGGCAGCAGAATTTGATGTGTTGCAGTTTTTAATTGCTGACTGTGGGAGACACTAAAGTTAAAAAAAAGCAACTTACCTGTCCAGTCACTTCCTGAATTATCCTGGGTAGAAAATATTCCTCCACGTGCCTAAAGCAAGTTTATAGATTGTGAATGCATTAGGTAAATCACAGCATAAACACTTACTCCACATTCTGACACCTTCTAACACTGATTAAAGAAACTGTACTGAAGTTGCACAGGGTTCTATGTGTTTAAAAATAAAAAAAAGATATTTAAATAATAAAAAAGATTTTTAAATTAAAAAAAATATTTAAAGTATTTATTGCAGTTAAATAAATCAGAAATGTTAAGATTATAAGTCTGCAACTTATAGCTCTTTGCTTCAGAAATGCATGGTAAACATCCTAGCTAGAAACTAGACCTATAAAATATAGACCATTATTTGCTGCAGAGATTTCAATTCTGCTGCTGCAGCTTCAAACAGCTGTGTTTTTAAACACAGTTTTAACAGTCACCAGCATACCTTGCTTTGCTCCACGGGGTGAACCACCTGAGTTCCCTGTAGTTTCCTGCATTTGCCAATGCTATTTTTGGTCTGATCAGAAGAATTTTCCTTAAATCACAAAACAAAACAGGAAGGGCAAGTTAAGAACTGATGTACAGCCAAACGAGGCTATATATGAACACTGGTTGAGATCAACTCTTTTTTTTTTCCTATTATGATGTACATTGAACAATTACTACATGCAAACACTTTTCAATTTTCTGTTTGCAGACTCAAGGGGTTTTTCTTAAGTCTTTCAAGAACCAGTGAGAATTTAGTTTCTACAAATCCAGAAAAAAAAAAGAGATAGCGAAAAACATTAATTCTCTCTCAAAATTTAGTAGATAAACTCCATCAGTGTACATAGCACTGAAGAATCCTTCTTGAAGGCCAAATAGCTGTCTGAAAGGATACATTAAAGTGTTATCCCACAAAACATGTAAAAAACTTACTTATTTAGAAAGATCACCCGACAGTTGTAGCGAACATTTCTGTGCAGAACAGGCCTGTGAAAAGAAGAAGCAGTTGGCAGTGACTAATTTCATTAAATGAAATTAAAAAAGCTACAGAATCTACTTCACTGCACAAAAACTATTTTTAAGACCTCACTAAAAGGAATTAAGCAAAACAATATATCAAGTTTTAGCTTCTAATTTTTTTAATTCAAGTAGTTGTTTGAAAAAAAAAATAAATCAGAGTTACTGACTATCCTGCCAGTCTCAGATGTGTCAACTACTACCCAAGCAGTGGCATGCCTTAGGAACACAAGCAGACCAGAAGAGTCCCCTTGGCTGGGCCAACTTATTTAGTCAAACCTGACCTCCCATGATACCACCAGCCAGTTCAAAACCAATTACACATTTAAATCAATACTAACACCTCGGTGTACGTGTTAATTTTACAGTTATAATTTATCACTGGTCACTGTCAGCACATGACTTACAATGGTTTCGGTGATTTTGACACACACTTAGGTTGCTTAAAGATGTCTGTCAGTCAAAGCAAGTCACCTGAGCCCCAGCATTCCTAAAAGACAGTCAATTTATAAAGCCCTTGGTGCTACATCCAACACAAAATCTGAGCTGGGCCCAGCTGTTAGGGTTCCAAATAAATAACAAATATCCTATTTGTCTCCTGAAGGGCTCAACCACCCGAAATCTTTAAAAGGATCATCTTTCAGAAACTGTTTCACATGTTGCAGTCCTACTCACGGTAATTAAGAGGGAAGGTAGTGCAGTTCCTAAGATGCATTTGAAAGTTTGGTGCAGAGCCCTCGCTATCCAGAAACACGGCAGAGGCAGCATTCCCTGAAGACCTACCCCTTTATCACATGTACACAAAAAACCCCCGAAACTTACATTCCCACATCACAGATAATATCTTGAGTAGCTGGAGACTCCAAAAGCTTTTCCAGAACTTGAAAGGAATGCAGGAGTGTGTCAGACTCATAATAGTGATCCGAGCAGCCGTAACCACTGCGTACAAAAACATTAAGAGATCAAAAATTCAGCCAAATCAGCACCAGAGGTGAAGAACCAGAACCACTTCAGACTGTGAACATTTCACCCACACAGGTAATTTATACAGAAAATAAGGAGCGCTGTCAGCATCATCCCTACTGACAGCATTTAAAACCCCCCGGCGTTTTATATCGCCCCATGACATTCCTTTCAAGGGCAGCGTTCAGGCAGAATTCAAAGCGCCACGTTTTCTCCGAAGGGAAACTCGCCGAAGTCGGTTAAAAAAATCACCAGCATCGGTCAGGTTTCCAAGCCAAACCAATCCTGCGCTCGCAACCACAGCGCTCTTCTCAGCGCCAACAGCCGCACGCTTGAAGTATTTACTGAGCTTCGGGCACTGCGGAGATGCGGGGCTGGTTTTCCTACTCTGTTTTTCCACGATTAACCGGGAACTCAGCGAGCCAACAAGGCGCTCTTACCAGATCTCGAGCTCTGGGCCGAGCCGGTACCGCGCTCCTTTGCTCCTGGCGATGGCGATACCTGGAAGAGCGGGGGGGTAAAGCCCGGCCCTGCCCGGGGCTCCAGGACAGGCACGGGAAACGTGAGGGAGGCAGGGAGGGAGGGAGGGAGGGAGGGAGGAAAGCAGGGAGAGGGGGAAGGAGGGAGAGAGGGAGGGAAGGAAGGAGGGCAGCCAGGGAACTCGGCAGATGCCGCCGCCACCACCTCACTCACTCACTTCTGACAATCCTCTCCAGGTTGCCCTCAAAGTCCAGAGCCCACTGGTTGAGGGCACAGGTGGCCACGGTCACTGCCCGGCCCATGGCAGACCCGCCGCCTTCCTTCCCGGCCGCTTCCGGGGCGGTGCCGGCGCTCCCGATCCCTCCTCCCGGTCCCTCCTCCCGATCCCTCCTCCCGGTCCCTCCTCCCGATCCCTCCTCCCGCTCCCTCCTCCCGGTCCTTCCTCCCGATCCCTCCTCCCGGTCCCTCCTCCGGCCCCGCCAGGAGCACCTGCAGCGTGGGAACAGGTCTGCCACTGCCCGGCCCTGCTGCATCCCTGCACCCGCTATCCGCAGTTTTACATCCCCACAGCCCGGGATAACGGGAATACGGTCTTAGCCAGTTGTTTTCTTTTTTTTTTTTTTAGCCCTGCAGCTTTTAAGAGGTGTCGCTCAAACCGAGTTCGGAGTGTGAGCGGTTCGGTGGAGCAGGGTGAGATGGGGTTTTTTTTGTGTGCTGTTCGCATTTCAGCGACATCCCGGCGGCTCTCAGGGTGCTCATCCCAAAGGGACGGGGCTCTTCAGAGTCCAGTCTCTTCTCTCGTGCCCCTCATCCCATATTTGGCTGCCCTGAGCCTCCTTGCATACTGGATTCTAACGTTATTATGTACTAGAATCATAGAATCCTTTAGGTTGGCAAAGACCTAAAGTCTAAGACCTGAAGTCTAAGACGTAAAGACTAAGTCTGACCGTTCCCCCAGCACTGCCAAGCCCACCACTGAACCATGTCCCCAAGTGCCACATCTACATGGCTTTTAAATACTGCCAGGAATGGTGACTCCATCACTGCCCTGGGCAGTCTGTTCCAATGCCTGGAAACCCTTTCCATGAGGAAATTCTTCCTAACATCCTAGCTAAAGCACACCTAGCTAAAGCACCTTGAGGCCATTTCTTCTTGTCCTGTGGCTTACCACTTGGGAGAAGAGAATCCCCCCCTACCCGGCTCCCCCCTCCCGTCAGGGAGTTGTAGAGAGTGAGAAGGTCCCCCCTGAACCTCCTTTTCTCCAGGCTGAGCCTCCCCAGCTCCCTCAGCCACCCCTCATCACACTCGTGCTCCAGACCCTTCCCCAGCTCCATCCCCTTCTCTGGACACGCTCCAGCCTCTCAATGTCTTTCTCGTCACGAGGGGCCCAAAACTGACCCCAGGGTTCAAGGAGGGGCCTCAGCAGTGCCCAGCTGGGGGAACGGTCACTGCCCTGGCCCTGCTGTCACACTGTGGATGACACAGGCCAGGACGTCATTGGGTTTCTTGACCACCTGGGCTGGTGTTCAGCTGCTCTTGACCAGCACCCCCAGGCCCTTTCCCACCGGGCTGGTGCAAATTATGCTGAAGTGATAGATAATGGTACGTTTTATAATGATCAGTGGAACACTGAGAACTTGCTGACAAGTCAAGGTGGTCCAATCCAGGTTAGGGACTCTGCGGATGCCTAAAAGTAACAAGCTGGAGCTCTGTGGCCACCTAAAGTGACAGGCCTGCAGCGCTGCAGG
>NW_016690310.1:2777845-2783093 GCF_001604755.1 Lepidothrix coronata | reverse complement strand
GGCCGAGGGTGCGTGGGTCAGTCGCGGGTTGGAGCGGGCGGCGCTGCGCGGGGACGGGAGCGCTGCCGCTGAGCGAACCCCGGCCGGCAGCCCTCGGTTCGCGGTCCCGGGTGAGGGACTCCCGGCGAGCGGCCCCTGGTGCGCGATCCCGAGTGAGGGATCCCCGGTGCGCGATCCCGAGTGAGGGATCCCTGGTGCGCGGCCCCCGGTCAGTGGCCGCTGGTGAGTGACCCCCGGTAGGTGACCCCCCCCAGTGAGGGTCCCCCCGGGTGAGCGACCCCCGGTGAGCGACCCCTGGTGAGGGACCCCTGGTAAGTGACCCCCGGTGAGGGACCCCCGGTGCGCGGCCCCCAGGGGGTGTCGGGCCGGGGATGGGCGCGTTCCTTCCCCATCCGGAGCCGAGCGGGGCCGCGGCGGGAGCTGTTAGTTACAACCCTTTCAGAGTTTCCAATAAAAACTCACCATTCTTGAAATGCAAAGCCTGAAAAACGAAACAAGTGTACAGTAGGAATTCTTGTTGCCAGCACTGATCCGGACATAAGTTATCAGAGAGTGTAGCAAAACTAGCAACAGAAATAACCTTTGGCTCTATAGCACCGCTGTGCATTAGTTGGTTATGGCAACAAAGTTTTGCTTTTAAACCCATCAACTAAGGAAACCTTTCCAGAAATGTGAGATTATAATGCTACTTTTCTTGAGAAGTTGTGAGGCCTTAATACAGTGTACACAGATGAGATGCTGAAATAGGAGAGAGTCCAGTTCCTGCTGATCAGTGGAGATGAGGAATCAGGTATGCTGAGCAGGCTTCGAGCTTTGTGAGTTTTACAAGTCTGTAAGTTTTTCCTAAGTGGACTATTTCAAATCTGTTTTAGGAAGAAACACTATTTTCTGTTTTATCCACTTTCCATACTGCAATTTATCCCTAAAATTCAGCCTGTAGTTTCAAAAGATAAAAATCCTTAGACTAACTCTTTTGGCCTCAGTAGCCAATTGCAACTTGCCCAGGGAAGTTCAGAAGCAGCACCATTCATTAAATACACTGTTCTGTACCAGAGATCCCACAGAGATTCAGCTCCAGTGCTAAACCCCATAGAGTGTCAGCTGCCATAACAGCTGATTTTTGACTTTGGTGAGATTATCTCCTGTTTTCTTTGGTGGATGATGATGATGATGATGATGATGATGAGCTGGCACAACTGGAGCAAGGGGTCTGGGCAAAAGTACATCCTTATCAGGGTCCAGTACAGATAATGTTACAATTCATGTTACAACGTTACAGATAATGTTAGCCATTCCTCTAATTAAGGAAGGCAATTAGATACAGAAATTTATTTTCAGAGGTTAAAAGAATGTGAGGAAACATTTTTCTTTCCTTTTGCATTTCACATGTAAATAATGTGCCATATATAATATTATATAATATATCTTAAAAGAATTTTCCAGTTAGCAAGAAGTTTAATGGGTTAGTTTGACATCAGTGTTTTGATTATGTTTCGCTGAATATAAGTTCATAAGGAATTGCTAAGGATTTTTTCCTTCCTTCCCTACACCCCCAAATTTCTTGTAATCAGAAGGCTATAGAAGAGTTTTTAATAACTGTTATTTGTGTTTCTCTTCTGGAGCCATAGGCATTACTGAGAACCAGCTGGAGTAATGCAATGAATTATTTTCTTTTCCTAGAAGACATCATGGCAGCCCATCAGGAGAAAAAACTTGCTCAAGAAAGAAAACACAAACCCACCCAAAATGATACTCAAACCTCTCAAGTGCAGTGGGGAAGAGCATGGTGAGAGAAGCTGATAACCCTAATTAGTCCTTGTATTTCCAAGTGCTTCATACTTAACTGCTAAAGTTGCTCAATTCCTGTTAATAACAGACTGTTGTAGTGCCCTGCCCTTGAAGGCTCATGGATAATTTCCTGTAGCAACAGATGCCAAAGGAGAGTCCTTCAAGATTTTTGAGGCAGAGAGTTTCCCAGATGGCTTGGGCTGAAACACAGTCCTTGCAAAAAAGGAAAGTGAATCGTAAAAATTGGTAAAATTTGTAATTCCTTCAAGGACCAAAATATTTCCTGAGCTTTGGAAAGCGGGCATCCCGACATCTGTGTATTCCCAGCTGACAGCTCCTGCTGTAGCAGGATTTATGGCTGATAACCCTGTTCTCCCAGAGCTGGGCAGGTGTTGGTGGGGTGTTGTATTGCAGCTGGAAACAGCCACTGCTGCCTGGGGCTTTCCAGACAGCGTGTGGGACAGGGAGTTCAACTCCTGGCCATCCAAGGTCCGTCTTTTCTGTCTTCCCAAGCTTTTCATAATGTTCTTGGGGTTCTGTTATCACTTCCAGCTGAATACTCTACCAGCTCTAGCCACGATTGCCATCAAAGCCATGAAGTCTGTAATTATTATCTGCTTTCCTGAGGGCAGATAATGTCTAATGTGTGGCTGTGATCAAGTAGAGTAGTTTTATAACAGTTTGAGGTAAAGTGTGTTCTATGTTCAGTGCTAAATTTTTTATGGCTATTTGACCCCCAGAAATGTATATACCATAAAAACATTTTCAGTTTTCATTCACTTAGTCTGGAAGGGCCACTGAAAAAAATTTGTCTGCTATAATTAAACCACTTCTCTACCTGAAAACCAGGGAAAAAACTGCTGTGTTTTGGATTGCAGGGAGGTGGACTGGTTTTCCTTGGCAAGCATCCTTTTCCTGCTCCTGTTTGCCCCACTGATTGTGTATTACTTCATCATGTCCTGTGACCAGTACCAGTGCTCTCTGACTGATCCCCTCAGGGACTTGCTCACAGGGAACAAACACCTGTCTGACATCTGGAACAAGACTCCCACGCTGACCTACAGGGCTGCTGGCATCTATTCCCTTTGGGTGGCTTTCCAGGTACATCACTGAGTTACGAACTGCTGAAGGGTCTGGTTTTTCAAACAACTCTTGGATGAATCCTTTTACACAAAGGATAGTGGAATGTAGCCCTGGCATTTACTCTTTAGTGTTTCTCACTTTCCATGGATTTTGGAATCCAAGTGAAGCTTATGGACTGGAAAAATAAGTGTATGGGGAATGTACACAAATATTCCTTGTGAGACATAATCCTTGATGAAGGTACTGTAGAAAAACAATACCCATTTTTTTTAAATTCATACCCAATAAAGCACTTCAGAAGGGCTGATAGTTTCTATAGGCAGGCAGTAAAAGAAAGCTGTCAAATGAAATATAACTTATATATGTGAAATGTCTTCGAGCTTAGCAAACCTATTTTTTTTTCCTAATTGGGAAACACTTATAACTCAGATTAATTTCAGAATAAAAGGATGAGGACCTGAATCTAGTTAGCAGTTGTTCTGCCTCCCTACCAAAAAAGGATTAACAACCTGTCAGGAAATACATCTTTAGAGTTGTATATTAGCTTGGATATATTACTAGTCTAAAATCACAACTGCTAAATATTGCCATATTTGCTTATCCAATATTTATTAGAAACTGCAGAGTATATTTGGTATATATATAATAGTACTATGAGGGGTTTTGTCTTGTCTCTTAATACACTCTCTCTCTTCTAGGTGGTTTTGTATGTGTTTGTTCCTGATTTCTGCCATAAATTTCTTCCTGGATATGTGGGAGGTGTGCAGGAAGGTGCTGTCACCCCTGCTGGTAAGGTCTTCCTTAGAATACACTCACACCATCCAGTCTTTTAAAATTAGAGTATTTCTGTACTTAGGGTCTTTAACAGCCCATTTGTGGCTGGAGGAAATGTGGATGTCAGTGCCCTCACCTCCCTCACGTGTTCAGTTGAAAGCCAAATAGAAAGCAGCCTGTGTCCTCTTGTAGAATAAATGATAGAATTTCTCTCTCTTACTGTCAGTAAAACTGTTGATAGAGCAGGCAGCACACCAGCAATGGAAAAGTTGATAATTTTGGCACTTAGAATCATCAGTGGACTGATGTGCTGGTACGTGACGAGGCAGCTGTGCCTGCTGGAGCTACGTTAGCCCAAGAGACTGGAACCAAATGGGTGATGTGAAGCAAGTGTTGGAAAGGGTCACTTAGTTTCATCAGTTTTGGGGGAGATTCTAAATTCAGTTTTGTGAGGAGAAAACTCAGCCTAACAAAGCCTAATGGTTACAGCAGAGCCTAAGGTAACCTTCAGAAAAGTGAGGTCATGTCATGAGCACTTGCTTGAGCTTCTATACACAATAAAAAGCTGTATTAATGTAGTGTCGCTGAAGAGTCCATTCTTTCTTCATATTTTAGGTGTAGTGAATAAATATGAAATCAATGGACTTCAGGCCTGGATCATTACCCATGTGCTTTGGTTTGCAAATGCCTATTACTTCCACTTCTTCTCCCCTACCATCATTTTTGACAACTGGATTCCTCTGCTGTGGTGTGCCAATATCCTGGGATATGCAGTTTCCACGTTTGCCATGATTAAAGGCTACTTCTTCCCTACCAATGCCAAAGACTGGTATGTGACTTTGAGTAATGAGAGAATGCTAGTTATTAAATAGTTAGATGAAAATTGGACATATAAATTGAATGACTGGCACAAATAATATATAAGCTAATATTTGACTGTGGTTCTTTGCTTCATTGGCACCATCCTCCGTGTTTCACACATGTGATGGCAGTGTCAGTGTCACAGATACCTCCACCCTATAAATAAAATTATAGTTAGACTGTTCAAAAGCATTACAAAGAGTAAAGTAGGACACTTCTGAAATTCTAAAATTTATCTCCATTAATGTAATGCTTCAGTTGGGTCAGTTTGTGTTGTCTTGCACCACCTTAGGTGGGTTTATGATGATGATAATGATTTTTATTATCACTACATCACATTAATCTGAAATGTGTAGTCACAATAGTAATTGCCTGTACTTGTGTATAACTGTGCACTTTTCCATTTTTTCATGCTTTCCAGCAAATTCACTGGCAACTTCTTTTACGACTACATGATGGGCATTGAATTTAACCCTCGAATAGGAAGGTGGTTTGATTTCAAGCTCTTCTTCAATGGGCGCCCTGGGATTGTAGCCTGGACTCTGATTAACCTTTCCTATGCTGCCAAACAACAGGAGCTGTATGGCCAAGTGACAAACTCCATGATCCTTGTCAATGTCCTTCAGGTAAATGCAAAGGAGGAAATTAAGAAACCCGTTTGGAAATGAACTCATATTAAAGTAGGGAAGAACCTCCTTCCGTGGAAATTAAACTTAGACAGGAAATTAAACTGGCCTGAACA
>NW_016690310.1:2772737-2777656 GCF_001604755.1 Lepidothrix coronata | reverse complement strand
GCCTCTGTTCTGGACACAGGCATAGCCTGATCTTGAATCCAAATTAAACAGAGACAAATTCTGTGGCTTTAGAAGGAGCAAGATTGGGTGGTTTTTTTCTGAGGGCAGCGCTACACCTGACTTTGTGTGAGTGTGTGAGAGACAGGCAGAACTACAAATGCCTGCACGCCTCAAAACAGTCCATGTGGTGCTTTCTACTGAAGAGACCCCAAGGTAATAAATACAGGGCACAGTTTGGATTTCCTCACTGATCTGTGTAAATGAAAGCCTGTCCAGTGAAAGCTCTATCCCCCCTCTGTGTAACCACATGGCTCTAAGCTGAAGAGCAGTCAGGGTGGTCAGTTGTGAGTTCACTTCTGAAGTGTGTCCTTACATAGGGCACTTGCCTTAGTCATCACATTTTTGTCTCGATAGATGTTGTGTATCCAGATAGATTGTATTGGTGTGATATGTTCCTCTTACTACCCTGTTTTTCAAGTGTTAGCAAGGAATTCACAAGTGAGTTTTGAGCTCATATCCCAAGACAGCACAGAGATTAGGCTGATGCTCTTGAACAGGGTAAGTGGTGACTGTGCTCTGTTATTAATGGGAAATTGTTCTGTTGCAGGGTATTTATGTTGTGGACTTCTTTTGGAACGAAGCCTGGTATTTGAAAACCATTGATATCTGCCATGATCATTTTGGATGGTATTTGGGCTGGGGAGACTGTGTTTGGCTGCCTTACCTCTATACTCTGCAGGTAAAAATGTGTACAATCCATACTTGGGCTAAAAGGAAAGAACTTTTCCAGCAACATTCTGCCCAGCAGCATAATTTGTACCTTAAATAATTACTAGACAGTTTGAGTGTTGAGAATCCATTACAACATTCCTTGTAACAAATTCACTTGTAAGAAGGTTTACTGTCCATGCATGGAATTGACATCTTTTCCTTCTTTTGGGCCTTTTTCTGTCACTGTCTATTTTGTCTGTGTATTTTTCTGAATCCTTTGTTTCTTTTTGTGCTGCTGCATGTTGAGGGTCTTGTGGTTGGTGATGGTTGGTTTGGCTTTTGTTGTTTGGTTTTTTCCCTTCTCTCCTGCTTTGTTTGCATCCTGGCAACTTCTCTCTTCTTGTTTCACAAAAAAGTGCAATTTTGGAGGGAGAAAGAGAGAAGGCAAATGTAGGATGCAGAGTTTTGTGCAAGTTTTCCACTGTTGTAGTGTTGGGAGTGGGTTTTTCCATCCTTTCTTCTCATCTGTTGTGGGTCACTGTAGTCAAGTAACTGGTCTGGCATCCTGAGCACATATTGCAAATTTTGTTTCTATTTTGTTTTTTGTATGTTTGTATTTTGTTTGCAACTGTTGTCTCTATGCTCCCCAGGGTTTGTATTTGGTTTACCACCCCGTCCAGCTGGGCACAGCCAATGCCGTGGGGGTGTTGATGCTGGGCTTGATTGGCTACTACATCTTCCGAGCTACCAACCACCAGAAGGACCTCTTCCGTCGTACAGACGGGCACTGCAGGATCTGGGGGAAGAAACCCGAGTACATCGAGTGCTCCTACATGTCTGTGGATGGCACCAAGTACTACAGCAAGCTGATGACCTCGGGATTTTGGGGGTGGGCTCGTCACTTCAACTACACAGGAGACCTGCTGGGCTCGCTGGCCTACTGCCTGGCCTGTGGGTTTGCACACATCTTGCCTTACTTCTACATCATTTACATGACCATTCTGCTCACCCACCGCTGCGTCAGGGACGAGCACCGTTGTTCCAGCAAATATGGGAAGGACTGGACGCGCTACACCGCTGCGGTGCCCTACCGGCTCATCCCTGGGGTGTTTTAAGGCTGAATCCAGGGAAACGAAAGAAGAAAGGGGTTTTGTTTTTTGAGGTTTTTTTTTTTGAGGTGAATGGAGTTTATTCACACAGATAAACTAATACCAAGGTTTTGTGAAGGACATTCTGTGCTGTTCTGAAGGAGAAAAGGCGGCTGGGCAATAATCCTTGCTGTACTGAAGGAACTTGCAGGCAATGCTGTGCTTAAAGTAAATGAAATGAGGCACTGAAATGCCTCAGTTTTTAGAAAATTCTTCTACCTGGAATTCTCTCCTGTACCTCCCCAGTTCCCAGATTATCTTGGAGATGAAAAGTTACATGTATTGAGAGTCCTGAAATCCCCCAGAGCTGGGAGGTGGCCTTACCTTTCCCAGTAGCAGAGTTCTGGAACCAGTGTCCAGTGATTTAGGAGAGGAGGAAAGTAGTTTTGTGATGTCTTTATGAAAGAAGTTGTCTGCTGCAGTTGCTTGTGACAGTCAGAACCTACAGTCAGTAACAAGCCCAGAGGAGGATTTATTGTTTGTTGCTTTTCGGAGAAATACCGAACTGGAGACACTGATGTTAAATCATGGTTAGAATCTAAAGGAAATGTTTGTGAAAGCTGGTATAAATCAGTCTAGCTCAAAAGTGACATTCTCAGCCCCTGAGAATATGGTATGTGACCAACTGAGTATTATTTTGATGCTGAAACCAAATCTTGCTTTGTGCAGATCCTGAGCTCTGCTGGTTTGGGCTGGGGTAGAGTTAAATTTCTCATAGTAGCTGGTGTGGGGCTGGTTTTGGCTTTGTACTGAGACTGTTGATAATGCAGAGATGTTCTCCTTATTGCTGAGCAGTATTTACGGTGTCAGAGCCTCTTCTGCATCTCACCCACCGGGGAGTGGGCTGGGGGTGCACAAGCAGTTGGGAGGGGACACAGGTGTGACAGCCCTGTGGCATCATGCTCAGGCAAGAAGGAAGGGAGGATTGTTCAGAGTGGTGTTGTTTGTCTTCCCAAGTCACCGTTACACATGATGGAGCCCTGTTTTCTTGGAGGTGGCTGAACACCTGCCTGCAGATGGGAAGTGGGGAACGGATTCCTTATTTTGTTTGTTTGTGTGCACAGCTTCTCCTTTACCTATTAAACTGTGTTTGTCTCAACCTGAGTTTTCTCACTTCTCTGATTCCCTCCCCCATCCCACTGCAGGGCAGCAAGAGGGTGGCTTTGTGGGGCTGAGTTGCCAGCTGGAATTAAAGCACTGGTGCTTTTGGTCCTTTTTGGTGCCCAGAGTGGGGCTGGAAGGGTTTGAGAGAACAGCAGGTTGGATTGGAATGTGCTAAACTGAATTAGTAGCTGTTAGTGCTGTTTAGCTGTTCACTGACAGGCTCACTGGTTGTTAGTTATTAGTGCTCGTTAGTGGCTTAATTTGGGTTTTGCTGGTTCTCATCTTACTGTGCTGTGCCTGGGGACACTCTGGTGGCAGCAGTGGTGACACACCTGGGCTGGCAGGTGGCCAGGCATTGCTGTTGTTTCTGTGCTGCTGTGCTGGGCAGTCTGGAACTCCAGCTGAAGGAACTGTGACCTGTGGATGAGTGCACATGGGAGCAGGACACCCCAAAGCATCAGTGGCTGTGGATAAGCCCAAGGGCAAGCCCGAAGGATCCGTGGTTGTGGATAAGTCCATGGTGCAGCAGGTACACCTTGAAGCATCGATGCCTGTGCATGGGGTCATGGAAAATCCCATGACAGAGCAGGAATGCAGCCATGGGTAAGGCCATGTCGAATTCTGCAGAGTGGTTCGAAAACTTCGTTCTGTACAATTTGTGTAAAATCACGTTTGTAGAAATGGAAGAAATAAATTCTTAGTTTAAAGACAAACCCCAGTGCCCAATCCATGGCTCCCAGGAATCTGCAGCAGTGCCATAAGATATGACCCTCCACACGTTGCTTCACAAGATCCTGCAGTGCAAAGGCAGGTGTTCCCAACTCCAGGGCTCTCTCCCGATCCAGGATGGCAGGAGCAGGAGAAGGAATATCTTGGCACTACAGTTACTTCTGACAAGAGACTCCATCCCTCCCAGAGCCTCTGGGAGACCTGCTGGAGTCAGTCAGACACAGGAGCCTCTCTGGACAGGTCTCCCTGCTGCCTGGGAGGGGCAGGGAACAGCAGAGCCCGCTCCTCCCTGAGGCTGCACATGGCCAGGAAAAGCCTGGAATTAGGAACGGGAGCCCAGGCCATTGCAGTAAGGCATTCCCAGGAGCAGCTGGTGGTGCAGCAGCAAGTGTCCTGGAGCTGCCACTGCCCAATCCATGCTTCTCAGGATGCTTCCATATAGGAAGAGGCTACGGGTGGTGTGGGACAAGATCTCCCAGTGGCAAAGGCAGCTGTTCCCATCTCCAGGGTGTTCTCTGGAACCAGTCCTGCAGGAGCAGATGAAGGAATATCTGCACACCTGGGTTACTTCTGGCAAGAGACTCCATCCCTCCCAGAGCCTCTGTGAGAGCTGCCGAACCCCAGACAGAGGAATCCCTGTGGACAGGTCTCCCTTCTCCCTTGGAGCCACAGGTGTCAGGAGACCCATCTCATCTCTGAGCATGGACCTGGCAAGGAAAAGCCTGGAATGAATGAGCCTGTTGCAGGCTCCCAGAAAAGCATTCCCACAAACCAGTTGCACAGCTGAATGATGCCTGTAGCCACCGGTGCCCAATCCATGGCTCTGAGGATGCTGCCACATGGGAAGAGCCTCCGCGCAGTGCTGGACAAGCAAGGTCCTCCAGCAGCAAAGGCAGTTGTTCCCATCTCCAGGGTGCTCTATTTATCTGTGTGTGGAGGAGCAAGAAAGGGAATATCTCCTGCACACCTGCGTTACTTCTGGCCAGAGCCATCATCCTTCCCTGAGTGTCTGTGACCCCTCTGGACTTCACTTATCCCTGAGGGTGCACATGGCCAGGAAAAGCCTGGAAGTAAGAGTGAGAGCGCAGGCCATTGCAGTCAGGCATTCCCAGGAGCAGGTGGCAGAGCAGCAACTGAGCTCAAGACTCTGGTGCCAATCCAAGACTTCAAGGAAGCTGCGGCAGTTCCATATGAGAAGACCATCCGTATGTGGCTGGAAGAGATCTT
>NW_016690310.1:2707909-2772507 GCF_001604755.1 Lepidothrix coronata | reverse complement strand
TGAGTATCAGCAGCCCCTGCTAGTACCTGATGATGCAAATCGACAGGAAAAGCTTGGAAGTAAGTGAGAGAGCCCATGCAATTCCAATGAGGTATTCCCAGGAGCAACTGGCAGGGCTGAAAGTGTTCTGGAGCTGCTGATGCCCAATCCATTGATCTCAGGAGGCTGGCAGATACAAAGATCCTGAGCATGTCACTGGACAAGATCCTTCAGAGGTAAAGACTGCTGTTTCCATGTCCAGGCTGCTCTCCTGATCCAGCTGTGGAGGACCAGGATAAGGAATATCTCCATACTGCCATTACTTCTGGCCAGAGCCTTCATCCTTGCCAGAGCCTCCCTGAGAATTGCCCAACTCCAAACTGTATTTATCTGGATTGTCCAGATAAAGATTTACAAATATAAAATAAGATTCTTGATTTCCAGTAGCTGTAATCACACACAGGGCATTTGTCATTTTTCTTTTTGCAAAAGCATGAGTGACTTTTCCCTTTTATATTTTTCCCTTCTGAATGCATCTCTTTCCTTTTTCCACTTCCTCTACTCAGAAGACCTTTCCTCTAGGGAATCAGTATAGAGATGTAGCTGATGCAACACATACTTATTAGATTGTTTTGGTTTTGATTTATACTATGTTAAGATGATGAAACATGTATTTTACATTACTTTGAACTGCAAATTTGTTACGTAATTAAGGTTAAATATATAAAATATATAAATAAAGGTTTGAATAGCATAATAAAAAAAAATAGCTTTCTTACCTGTCCAGTTGCCATAAAGTACATCTAAATCTGTCATCTAAACATAAAAAAGCTCCTTTTTTTCCCCTTTTGATTTGACACACTTAGACATTGTTTCCTGTATCAAATGAAGCAGAAAAAATACATTATTACAGTTTTATTATTTCCTAAATGCATTATGTGTGCTGTAGACCACCCCTGAATTGTGTCATCATTCCTGCAGGCTGGATCAACTCGACTATAGCTTTGCCTCATGAGTTAGAAATCATTAACCATCCTCATGCTGAGGGGTGGAGCCCTGATCCCAGAAATGCCACCTAGTGACAGAGGTTTTCCATGTGTGGAGGCATCCTCCCTCTCTAGGGGTGTTCCCAGTTCCCCTCTCCCCACTCCCTTCCATCTGTAGATGGAACACTGACAATCCAGAATGGTTATACACTGGAACACTGGGATGTATTTTTTTCCTTAGGTAGATCTATGGCAGCCTGGGCATTTGTCACTTTTCTTCCTACAGTAATCCAACCAAACTAATTTGTCACTGCTCCATGTAATTACCAGCAGCTTTTGCTGTATTTTCCCATCATGTATCTAATTTATATAACCCAAGTTAAATAAGTACAATTTTAAAACATTGGCACTCCTATATTTGTAACTCCCAGCACAGCACAGGGATTTGAGAGGTGAACTCGAAACTTGATCAGTGATATTGGCAGCATGGGGTCAATAATATGAAATATCAGGACAAAAGTTCATCCAATACACACACACAAAAATCCTTCCAAAAATATATATTGTTTTATTTCAAATTTTTTTTTTTTGTATTCTGGAAGGAACAAATTTTACAGCCCTGCCATACAAGCAACAAAGTGTGACCCAGGCAGGAAGGGAAGCAAGCAGGTGGTCGTTCAGATTCCAGCTTTAAAGAGTGACATCAGCTGGACACTGCCTGGAGCACTTACACATTGCTCATGTTAGGATGAAGCTTCCAGAAGAGAGAAAAATTGTTTTCACGCTTCTCCAAAAAAGAATTTCTTTACACAAACCCCAAAATCTGAAAGAAATTAGGGCTTCCTTTCCCCTCTATACGTCCAGTACATCTCTCTGGCACAGAGATGGAACAAGGAAGATCTGTTTGCACAGCAGACGAGCCTGAAGGAGCAGAACCTGTCATCACACAAAGAGTGTGTTAGTTTAGCCCAGCAATGGCCTGGAAACCCTTGTGACTAATTGCTTCCTATCCTGAGTTTAACAACCTAGTCACCAAAGAATTCTCACTGCAGCAGCCCAGGCTGTCTGCAGGGAAAAGCAGGACAAGCTATTCCTAGCAGGAATAGCCGTTGGCATCAAAGGAACAGAGACAAGCCTTTCCCTGCTCCAATGTCAGACAGAACAGAAAATCCTCTGAGCAACAGCAGGAATAACAGAAATTGCCTAAAAAAGCATTTGAACACATAATGCACTTGCTAATCACAATGCTGCCCTTCCCCTTCAAATCTCCCCAATGTTATTTGTAAAGTGAAGATATTTTTGTTGGTCTTGAAGGGACAGTTTCTTCCACTAATCACCCAGGATGTATCAGGGACCAGAAGGGACCACACTGTGCTGTGCAAGGCTACCATGATTTAGAGTCCAGGTGACCTTGCAAGAATTCAATAACCTTGGCATGACCAGCAAACACTCAGTGCAATTTCCAAGGCTACATAAGAAAAGGATGCAAGTATGGGGTCCTAAGGGGAGCTGGCAAAATAAAACATGCAATTATTCCAGCAAAGCCAAAGGCAGCCTGAAGCAATTCAGGGACTGAGGGGGTCCAAGAGCCCTAGAAGCCCCCCCTCAGTTTTCCCTTCCCCTGGATTGACTAATCTAATCAAGCACCTCAGAAGCACTGCCCCTTGGAGAGCTGGAACGCTGTTGGGCTGTGTATTTTCACTAAAGGCATCTCTATACATGTGTGTTTATCCAGCTCTGACACAGAGCCAAGCTACAAGATACATTTATTTCCCAGGTTTGGAGAGCCCCTTTTTCTCCTGAGCCTAAACCATCCTTTCCAGGAGTGCTGCAGCAAAACCAAAACACAGCCTTAGCAACACACCTCATTCAAATCTGCCATGAAAATCAGTGCATTCAGCAGCTCCTACAGTAATTTACGGTTTTCTCCTTACTATAAAAACTAACAACATATTTATGTGTAATAGTTAATACTATGATCCCTCTTTCTTTTTACTGGTTTCACCTTGGAAAACAGAATTCCAAGGAGCTCTTGAACCGTACTTTTTGAAGAGGGACTGGGGTTTACAGGCTCTGAGGACAGAGGCAGGGCAGCGAACTGATCCTGGGAAAGCTGCCTCGCGCTTTCCTTCCCAGCCCTTCGGACTATCCCGTTCTGTCTCCTGCGGAGGGTGCTTGTACATCCAAATTTTCCAGCTCTAGTTTGCGCAGAGAAATGTGCCGGGAGAACAACTGCAACTATCGCGCGGTCTTTACTGCCGTCTAGCGTCCTTTTTTTACGATTACAGTCCTTTTGATGGCTTTTTAAACACTCTAATCTATAAGTTACTGCTGTATCGTCCAGCTTCAAACGACTTCTTTCACAGCCTTGAAAGTCGGATGCTGATTACTCTTGATAAACTTACAAACTATGTCTCTTATCTTAGGTTCGTAGGATTCTCAGGCAAGTTTCTCAAGCAAGCAAATATATTTAACAATATTAATCCTGGCAAGTTTTTTTTTCAAGCAAGTTAGGCACAAACACTTGACAGTATTCTGTCTCTCTTGCAGTGTGCCTGTAAACTCAAAAGTTTCCAGCTCCAGCTGGGACAGAAAAATGTGCCAGGAGAAATCTTGCTCAGAGTCCTGCTCTGCACATTCCTTCTCTAGCTCCACCATAACGATGTACCCCTGAACACTGCACTGACTTGATGTCTTATGCCCATTAAATAAAGCAGTGTTTGGCTCTCAAATCAAAATGATGAAGGGACACTTATACTTTTGAAATAAATTTATGGGTGGAAGGTCACCTGAGACCTCAGCTTTAGTTTAGATGGTAATGCTACTTTCAATGTGATTGGTGTGCAAATTTGATGAATTAATTCTCACCCACTCCCCAATGAAGCTGTTTGGGTAAGCACTTAGTTTGTCCATCTTTGTTATAAAAACAGAGATTTGAAAAACACAAAGATAAAAATGCTATCTCACAAGACATCCACTAATTCCTATTTTTTATTGGGATGCCAATCTGAATCATTTCCTGCCCCCGCCACGTGCAGCCCTAGGCTCATAATATGCATTTCATGAAAAAGGAATAAATTATGTTTATAAGCATAAAATTTTAATACGGATCAGAAAATTCTAAGCACCAAGCAGTTTTACATATGGTCAGTATGACACGAATAAAACTCAGCAGTTGTTCTATGTATTTAGTAATATATTATCAATAAAAGTGAAACAAATGTGACTGCAATTATTTAAAGAAATAAGGTGAAAAGTGGATGGGTTGTTTTGGATTTGTGTTTTTTTTTGTTTGTTTTGCCTTTTGTTGTTGTTTGTCTGTTTTTAATAGAATGAAGAAATTACGCTCTTGCTTGCTACATAGGACTCACAACAGCTAAGAATTCATGCTGGACCAGGAGAGTGTGCTTGTAGCCTGAAAACACACACTTGTTTAGATGAATATCACTCTTTTCCACCTGCTGTTTCAACCAGTCCTGCAATTAAACATCCCAGGCCACCTGCCTGGGATGATACTCAGTTCTAATTCACTAGAAACAGCATTTCCTACGCCAAAAGCATTTCGTGCTGTTTATCTGGAAGTACACTTGCAACACTTAATAAATGTTAAATACACTCTTCTAGACCCTGTTGCTGCATATAAAGCACAGCTGCCCATCATAAGATAGTAGCTGAGGTATTTTTAGATGTAATATCTTGGTTGGCAGGCATTAGCAGAGAACAACAGTGACTTTTATGCCGCAGTCATTACTGAAAATCCACACAGTTTTTCAAGATAACATAGAATGAGGCAGAATTATTTTAAAGAAGAAATCAAACAGAAAACATTCACTCAGCTAACACAAACGAAAACCATCGCTTTCTAGTCTTTAAAGATAACGAATGAGAAAGGTCATTCACACACAAACCTGGAGAATAAAGGAAATAAATATTTCTGCATAACACCTATAGAGTACCTTGCTTCAAAACATAACTTTGTTAAACATAATTACACACTTGCAATGCTAGAGCATGCTCTGCCTTTCCTGTTATTCAGATTTCACTATCTTTACCATCACAACCACCAGTTTAAAAATGTCTGTGTTTCGGAAAGGTGTTGCAGCACAGCCCGCACTCATATATCAGACCCCCTCACCAGAGATACCACACAGACTGTGGTCATTTTAATAATATTTCCACACCTGCATCTGGGAACAAGCTCTGAAACAATTAATACAGACACAGAACCCCCCAGACTGTATTGTAACCCTTTCCCCCCGAGATTTTTTAATACCTTCCTACATACTAACTTGAAGGCTTTTTTTCACTAACTACAAGAACAAGATGAATGTCTCTTTACAAACTCTGTCTGTCTGCTTGGAGATAAGGGAAATGGCTGAAGGACAAAGCAGCTAAGAGAAACATTGAGAGAGCTGCTGCTTGACCTAAGTCATATTGAACTTCTCCAATTTTCAGGCTTAATAAGGTTTATATATATTAACTTCTACGCACAGGGTGGGCTTAGAGCTCATTTTCATGGTCGTACAACCCATGGGGGGGGCACGTGTTTGTACATGTTTGGGGGGGACATATAGTGGGCAGTTCAGGAATTCTGTACCTCCCAGGTACCTTAGCCAGTGGGTAAAGGGAGAGGGGGGTATATGGCCAGGGAAATTAGTACAAAAAGGACAGCGAACCACCAGCAAATTGAGAAAGACCCCGCTGGGTTATTGCCTCAGAAAACTTTCTCCCTTTACTCGAATAAAGCAAGAACTCCCCTGTCTTTGTGGACACTGACCTCTAGCGACGTGACTTTCCCTTATACTAAGAATGAGGAGGACAAAAAGAGAAGTCCCTCCCTCCCTCCCTCCCTTTGTCCACTTCTAAGAAAAGCAATTTACTCACTACAAGATTTTCCTGAAACAAATTAACTCACATATCAATAGCGAGGCGACCTGAGCAGAGAAAAGCAGCAAGAGAACACATAAAACAAAGCACCAGTGACATTAAGGAGGAGAAAGCAAGACAGGCTCTTTGCAACGTGCAGAGGGAAACTGGTCACAACTGAGCTAACAGAAAGCAGCAAAATCCCCCAGGGAACAGGAGAGCCTCTGCAGTAGCACTGTCTCCTTCAGTCCTGTACAAGGGAAGGCTGAAAACACCAAATTCAGAGAGGCACTTACAAAAGCAGGGACAGAAATACAGACCAGAGGCTCAGCTACCTCCTGTTCCTCAGCTTTCACGGGCAGGAGGCAACACAGGTGGTGGCACTTTAAATCAGGGTGGCAGCAGCAGAGAGCAGCCCCATCGCTCTCACCTGGAGGGCACAGCTCCAGCTGACAGTCAACACGGGCTTACCTGTGTCTGTGCTGGTTAGGAGGATGAAAATGGAAAAATATAAGAACTTAAGAAACGCTCCCCGAGTCCATCCAGGCTTGTACTTTGTCCCCAGCAAAGGAGATGGATAATAGTGCAGAGCACATGGATGTGGCCCCTATTCCTGTGTACCTTCAAAGTCCAAGCTCACTGTACAGGGACATGGGAGAGCATTCCCTGATGTCCCTTTTCAGTGTATCTGAATGGTGATACCTTTCATGATCCTGCCAACACTGCCCACATTGTCAGCAGCCTCCCAGGGCAGGCAGCTACTCAAGTTTGTTGAACACCATGTATTTCCTTTCAAGCCAATTTCAGGAAAATCAGTGCCATGTTCACCATCTTCACCATCCCCAGGGCTTTGTGATAGGCATGCCCCTCCAGCCTTCATCTGCTTCCTTCAGAAATAACTTGCTCTAATGTGAATAATATTATAATATGTGTTTTCCAGGAGCTGAACTATTCTGTGGTCTGTTTAGCATGTAGAGAGCAGTGCCCTGTGGGATACATGCTGATAAGACACTCAGACCTACCCTTATATTGAGGACCTACTTTATGCATTCTATCAACAGCTCTATGCAAAAGCAAGACCTTTACACTAGATTTTAGGATGATTAAGTCATCTTGAGGAATAGTAATAGATAAAAGTGATGAATCAACATTTAAGTTTGAGCATCATTTAGAGAGAAAAATAATAGGTGTGATACTGAGGAAAGGTCAAGAAGCGGTTTAGGTGTAAGATTTAATGAAAACCCATTCACGTTCCACAGAAAACTGTAAGCTGTATTATTTTCTGCAATTCAAAAGTAATATAATTCAGCTGACCTTTCGAAAATCGAGGATTATGAAGTACCATATAAAGCAGCTGAGGCCTCCTTTTGAATGTCACACTGAAATCCGCACGTGCTCAGCACGGTCGGAGCACAATTAAAAGTACAGCGGGTGAAGTTAAATGCTTTGTCTTGTTAACAGCTGTTTGCATAACGGTCTGCTGAGGGAAAGGCATCTGTTCTGCAGTCCATCATCTACCACTAATACCCAGTGTATCAGAAATACAGCCTCCTTTGTATACACAGCTTGTGCGACCCCACGTTTTTGTTGCTTATTCCAGTGTTGCTATGTGACGTACTGAGGGAGACACACTGAAATTCTCATCACATACACAGGAACAACATGGAGCAAGCACCATCTCTCACTTTTCCATCAGTGCAGTCTAATGTGTCTTTGCATCTAAATAAACTATATTTGCATGATAAGCAGACAACTGTATGACATTGCTGGCGTGCAGTTAGCTAACAGCCTTCTTCTGTGCCGTCTCAAATGCTGAATCTGCTGTTTCATTTTAGAAATGCAATAGATCTGTTAAGAATTCGTTTTTTATGACTATTCACCCCACTTGGACAAACAACTGAGATGGAAAAATGCCTAGTTCGTTTTCAAAAGATTATGCAAATGCTCTTGGATGCATATTTTTATCCGACTTTCATTCCCTTCTCACTGCTGTGTATTTTAGAATTGTTAAACGGTTTATTGCTATGGTTTTGCTTGATCACATTCTGCTGGCTCACAACTTCTGGTTAATTTATGGGTCTTCAGCTGGAGGTGGTGTCCTAGCTCATCAGGTGTGTGTCCCGAGCCCTTCAGCTGAGTTAAAAATGACCTGGAAAAAGACAGGGAGCTGAGAAGAGCTCCAGCCACTGACTTGTATTTAAGACTTTGAGAAAATGTGTTTCTCTCTAGCACTGTCTGTATTTCAAACCTTTCCCTTCAAAACTTTGATTAACCTTGATAGGAGTTTAATGGCTGAATCTCCACGTGGCGAGATTAGAGGGTAACAACACACAGGTGCTCCAGTTTTCTGGGGAGGGCAAACACCACAGATTTCACTTGAAAGACAGCCCTTGAAAGGAGTGACAGAACACACTGCAAACTGCATCAGCTGCAGACCCAGTTTTCCATAATTTCATCTGTGGGATGACTGACATTGCAGTCATTCAGGACAGGTACAATAGGCATTATCAGTGATGAAAGTGATTTTCTGGTTGTTATTCAGAAGCAGACATACTAAAATGAATGAACATATTTTTGCACGGGGGAGATAGCAAAATATAGCAAACATGAGGCATTTTTTTCCCCCATCAGCTGTGTTATTGCTGGAGCATCATTTGGCTCCAGGATTTCCCAAAGACCTTTGGAAACCTGCCTTTCACTGGGCAAGTGTTGGGTAGATAAGAGCTGGGATGCAGTGAGGAAATTACTTGCTTTGCTTGTTTGTGCAGCTTTTGCTTTCCCTATTAAAATGTCTTTATCCCAACCCATGAGTTTTTTTACTTTCACCCTTCAATTCTCTCCCTGATCCTGCTGGTGAGGGAGGGAGGGAGTGGCTGCAAGGTGCTTGGTTGCTGGCTGGGGTTAAACCATGACAAACACAAAACCAATCTACTGCTCAACAAAAGTAGGCAAATACATGAAATATTTGATTTAAAATTTTCCCAAGTGTCAGACATGCAAAGTTGCAGATTTTACCTCCCACTGTGGGCAAATATCAGAAACCAATTGCCTTTCATTCATAAACTGAGAGTTGTACTCTACAAAAATTAGAGCCATCAGATTTTGACAGAAGGTAACTCAATCTTCCTTTTTACTGCACATTTTTCACAGAATAACAGAATATTCTGACTTGGAAGGGACCTATGAGGATCATCCCATCTTTACCAGAGAATTGTGTCATCAAATATAGAAAACATTTTCTACTAAAAAAAAATCTGGACAGTCTTTTGCTGAATTTGGGTGCTGTTCCTCATAGAATGGGTAAGGTTGGAAGGTCCAACCAGGCTCATGTTTGGATCCTCAGCTAGGATGTGAGATGAGTTTTGGTTTTAAACTGATGACAACTCTTTTTTTCCTTCCTTTCTTCAAGCTCTGAATTCTTTCCATATCAGCAGCAAAAAGAAACAGTAATTCAAGAATGTTCTTGTTGTTCACCTTAGCATGTTTGGTGGTACTGGTGAATGATTTCTTACACAGGTATGCAAAGCAAATTTTGGTATCTTGTAACACAAAGAGGGAAGACTAGTGTGTGGATTTATGTCACAGGTAAAATCTGATCAGTTCCTGTAGTTTAAACCAGATCAATTTAACAACTGATGGGTGCAGAAATCTGTGGCCATTGGCTCCTGATGTGTCTCTGGGTGTTTGGTTTAGCAGGAGTTAGAAACCAGGAGATTTTTGCCAAGAGTGGGCTGCATGAGAACAGATCTACCAGGTTAGCTTTGCAATATAGTTTTTTTTTTCATAATCTGTCTTCTTTTTGGGGGGCCAGTTTTACAATTTCCTTCAAATAAAGTTTGAATTAAACAGTTCTTCAACTCCCAACCAACGCTTTTTAAAGCTCGTAGGCCAGACTCCAGGAGGGGGAGACCGAACCTATTTGACAGAATAAATTCATGAATAATTCTATTCCTTTGGAGTTGTGAAGTGTCACATCTTCTGCAGTCAGCATGTGTTTCAGAAAAATTTGGCCTGGAGAGCCTCCAGCCAGTGACAGGACAGTTCACTATCAACCCCCTGCTGCAAAGAATAGTTCTATGTATTTACTGCTTTTAAGTATTTTCTGTTCTATGAGATCTGATAAGGCCTAAGATAAGATAAGGCACCAAACCTAATAGAAGTGGGGTGGGGTTTTTTTCCATCTCCTTCCTTGAAATACAAGGAAAGGGTCTACCTGGATCTGCATAAATCCGCTTTCCAGGCTTGTCTATACCACCTTGTTCTGGTCACATCTCAGTCTTCTGACCATTCATGATACATTCCTTGAAAAAGAGAGGCATCTCTCCTTTCCCTCCTACTTTCAGTTTGCACTTACCTAGTGAGACAGAACAAGGAGGTGGAGGTGAAGCTGCTGCATTGCTTTGTCACACATCTCTGGGCAGTGCCGGGTGAAACCTCATTTTAAGTGTTGTGCTTTCATGGGAAAAGCCAAAAGGTGCCCATACGATAAAGACTTTAGAGTTACACTAAATTTAAATGTGAGTTTTCATCCCATGGCAGAGGGAACAGCACATGGCAGTCAGTGAAAGTTGTTAGACAGTTACCAGGGATAAGAAATCTCCTCGTGGCTTTCCTATGCATATTGTGAATATCCTTTTGCCTCAGTCCTCTTTTATGCCTCTTCCAAATGCATAATTTCCCCCCCAATGCCCTCTATATCCATTTTCTGACTTTTCTCAAGCTCATTCCTGCTCCTTGATCTTTTTCTCTCCCCTGATCCCTCCTCTCTCCTCCCTCTTTTTTTTTTCAGTGCAGTAGCAGTTTCCCAGGCAAAATCCTCACAGGGAGAGACAGCACTTCCATGCATCAAGAGGAATATTGCTCTGTTAGGTTTAGACTGTTAATGTAACTTCAGTGAAAATTGGGGGGGGGGGGCATTGCAGGTCATCAGCAAAGGGATATTTTTCATTCTTGTGTTATGGAAAAAGCACACACAGTTTTAGTGATATTTACCTTTTTGTGTTAAGGTTGGAGGTTGGCCCACGGAGCACTCTGACTGCTGGTACCTTCAAAGTATCCCTACAGTAACCTGGTGTGCCCCAGCCCAAGGCAGATATAGAAAATAAATATGTAAACATGCCTGGCATGATGTTATTTGCTTGCATATTTAAATAGCCAAGTAGAACTGTAATACAGTATATAAATAATGAAGGAAACTGTCTTATTCACAAATAAAACTTGCTAAAACCCATGAATTTCCTCTCCTCGAAGTAGATGCATAAAAATTTCTGGTCAAGAAACTTACATCTTATGTAGGAACTTGTTTCTTGCCACATTTGTGACACCCTTGTACGTGTGCCATGTTTGTCACACGGCACAACATGATCAAAAGGAGAGCCTCTGGTTTATCAGAAGCAAAAAAAATAAAACCTAAGTGTCTGAAAAATTAATAAAGATTTAATTAAGCAGTTTTAAACCGGATTTTAAGATGAGCTACGCAACTATTTTGGAAAGAAACCAATGTGTGCAGATTTAAGTTCAGAGAGGCCTCATGGCTGCATATGTTCTGTGAGCACACTTTTCTATCATTATGTCTTCACATTATCTCAGTGCTGTCCACATACACACTTTGAAAGCACCCCACAGGGTTTCCAATTTGTTTTCAAGACTGTTCAGTGAGACACAATTTTAAATGAAAACAATAAAAAACCTAGTTGGTTCATTTCATGGATTTTTTTACATTCTGACAAACGCTCTTCATATTAACTTTGCAGTCTGAAATCGGTTTACAAGTTGCTGTGTGTAATCATATTCAATCTTTGAATTCAACAGAACTCTGTACCTTCCCTGCAATTTATATAAAGTTCTGCTAATTGTCACCTAAGCAAAGGCAGAACCATCAAAACCAGTTTCTGCCTTGCACCAGAAAGTACTTTTATGTATCTACACTTATGTTTCAAAGTTGTTTTCCATAACCCTTCCAGCTTCGTGGAATATGGTAAAAAGATTAACACTAAAAGATGTAATATTCAAGCCACCTCTCCTGGCATCAAGAATTAAACTGTCCTTACAGGCATCTAATTTCAGGATTAGTTGAATCTTTAATGGTTTTTTTGCTTCCTATAAAAAAAAAAAATATGTCCTATGTGGCTCCCATGTGAATAAAGCACTTTACAAACTTGTAAGAAAATGTTCCCAACCAGTATGAGACACAACACACACCTTTCTTTTAACTAGCATTTTCTTTACCTGGCTGCATGCTAGAAGGACTAGATCTGTATCCATTGACAAAAGAAATACTTTTTCTCAAAAGTCGCTGCCCAAATTTTTTTCCTTGCTTCCAGTGGTGTAAATAAAAGGCAATACAACTCCATAAAATGAATCCAAACTCATTATTTTTCCTTTCAGACATTAAAGAAAAAAAAGAGGATGACAGAGTCCTTGTCTACACCTTCTCTCCTTCACTGTTCTTCATTCAGCTACTAAAATTTGAATCCGTGGGTTTGCAAACCCAGGGAAATAAAAAGATTTTCTCCGCATTTTTCTTTTTTGTTTGTTTTGCTTATGCAGGCTTTTCTGAGTTAGTGAATTATTTATCTCTACATAATAATTCAAATAAGTATATTTCCCAGAGGAAGCACATTTCCTTCTTCATGCACACCTTTTTCCTAATTCAAATGGTATTTGAAAGAGTAGAGAAGGAAATGAGGAAATTAAGGAGACAGATAGATAAATCACTGAACAGTTTTTAAAAACACTGCCTGCATTATCTCAGATAAATATGTTTTGTCCTGATTCAGGAATAACAAGAAAATAGATCTGACATATTATGCATTAAATAAATTCAGCTTCAGCCTCTTTTTTTTAGTGTCCAGGTCCATCAGGAGATGAGAAGAGTGCAAAGATGTAAGCAAGCCCCTTTCTTATAGACACTTTATACACAGACACATATATATAGAAAAAAGAATTCTTAAAATACATAAAATAGCAGACACAAAAATAAAATAGGTATTTCTAGCTATTATTGACTGCTTTGAGATTTTCCCAGAAATTCACCCATTTCTGGAGCTTCCCTTTAAGAAATTAAATTTGAGAGGGTTTTTTTTCAGCAAGAAATAGTGCTAATACTTCATATCCTTCCACAACCTCTTTTAATCAGAACATTTGAATTAAAAAAATAAAGTAAACTATCTTATCCCACAGTGATATTTTCACATCATATAAAGTAGTGTATTGCATCATTTGTACTGAAGTACTTGAAGAAGTGAGACAGCTTTCTACAAGGTCAGGCAGAGACACAGAACTCAGTGTATCTTATCTTTAATGTCCTAGGAGTCAGTGAGAGGCTCCTCCCGTTCGTACTGACAGAAATTCTTGTTTAAATAGAAGAATCAGTCCTTCTGGCCCCTTTGTAACACCTGCATCTGAACTGGACTGCCACAGGAAGTTTTGGCAAAGTAATACCTGACTATGGATGGAATTCCACTCCAGAATTTTTGGTTCACATGCACACTCATACATGTATATGCACGTCTACATGTAGCTTTATGTGTATATATGCTTGCAAATACACATGCACGGAGATGCAAACGGATAGGATGAGAGATTAATTGTAAAAGGAAAAATGAAATAGAAGTTTAAAGTTTGGAACAGTCTAAAAGCCATCTCATACTCTTAAAAAAGAGCGTCTGTTTGGGCTGCACTTGAAGTGGAAACTAAATTGCTTTTAACAGCTAACCTTTGGAATATCTGACAAAAAAAGCATTCTGCCTCCTTATGGTTTTTTGCAGAGAGAAGGATGTGGGCCATGACCTGGTTGCCAGGCAACTGCAGGCAATTACAAAACATCTTAATATGTTCTGCCCTGTGGTACCACGAGTCCACACTGCAAAAGAGACCAAGTGACGTGGCTCTCTCCCAGCACAAAAGGGGTTTGGAGTGCTCTAGGGAGACCAAGAAAGTGTGAGTGGGACTGAAATTGTACAAACTGAAGTTCCCTCACGACCAGCTCTTTGTAAGGCTGAGTAACCCCAAATCAAAGGAAGCAGCGAGGTTTGTTTGTCATCATCCCAGCGTGGGGCGTTGAACTACTCACTGTCCCACCTGGAATGAAGAATGGCTACTTATCCATCAAGGGAAAAAGGGAAAATATGCACACCTTTGCTAGTGACAAGCAATGTTAATGCTTGGAAGCATCACTGTAAGGGTTTTTTTTTTCTTCTTTTCAAAATCCTTGACTTTTAACACACAAATTCTTATACATTCCATTTTCCTCTCTAAAACACTATTTTTTTCCCCACATGCAAATTGAGGTTTCCTATCAAACTGAAGAGATATGAGTTGTTGAGCTGTAGTTGTCTGAGATACAGCCACCAAGGACAGATTTCCTTTTGGATGTGTACTTACCTCTCCATAAAATTCAGACTCTTCAGAGTAGCAATGCTTTTTCAGCCATACCTACACATACAGCAGATACACCTACACCACATACAGATAAAAATCATATATCCATCATTATGTTTCTTGATTCTGTATCCCTACATAGATTATCCTAAAAATAGCAGGTATGAAGATCTGCAGGGATTTCCCCAGTCACCATCCTTCAAGAGGTGTTTAATCACACTGAAAATGAGTGGCAACCAATGTCCAATTCCAAGGTGTCCAAGAAATCCTCAGGCTAAACATAATCAGTACCTACACATTTAATCAAATTCTCCACACCAACATGGCTTTATATGCAGTTCTGTCTCACCTGATCTTCACTGTCACCTAGGAAAAGGGACATACAAAAGCTGAAACCATACATGCATGCATGCATACCTCAGATTATGATCCCATGGCTAGAGGAAAGCTTCTAGCAATAAACCTTTTGGAGGTAATAGAAAACAAAAAATAACCTCACAACACCTCCCCTCCCCCCAGTATTTTTTTGTTGCTTTTCTAACAGTAAACAGATTTCTTACATTAATTATCTGCCGGTGATATACCAAATAAATGATGCATATTCCCAGGGAGCAGAGGGCTACTCAACCATTCACTGGCTTCAGGTATGCTGAATAAATAAAATACAATAATAACAAAAAATGAAAAAGCAAGCTGGTTTGTTGCTGATTTATAAGGTAGAGTTTTTTCATGTTGTGAACACCAACTCCAAGCCATCCCTTGGCACAGCAGCAATAAACAGCTATAGCAACAGCAGATATGCTGTCAGGACTGCTGAGTGCTTTAGAAGGGTGAAACAAATGCCAGGTAGGACAGCTTACCTCATTCCTCTGGGACATGCACATGGAGATCCATGTCCCTTCTTGACAGATGACTGAAACAGTTTCAGTGACCTTTTAAGTTAAGGCGTGTCATGTGCAAAGAAATGTTACCTTTGTCACCACTAGGAACTATTTCCAATTAACTGAATCCCAAAAGTGATGACCCTCTTTATCTCCATCCCTCAGAACCCAATCCTGTCAATGCTTCAGTGTTCGGAAAATGGACTGGTTGTGATAGCAGTTAGGAAAAAAACAACAACAAAAAGAACCAAATAAACATCTTTTATTGTTTAAATTAGTAGATTTGAAATGGCATTACTGAAAGGTAATACATGGACCCCCATCCAGAGTTCCCTTTTTACAGTTGCACTTATGGGTTGTACTTCAACTATGGCTACACAGATATTTCTCCCCTCCCCCCCTCCCAGCTGCCCCTTAATCTTAATTTAAAAACCTAATCTGCCATAAAGGTACATGAAATAGAACAGACTGAGAAAATACTGGAGATTGGCTGTTGTTTACAAAGAAACTATGCAGTTACTGGTCCTGTACAACAAGAGTTCAAAAACTGGACTGTATTACCAAGCATTTCTTCAAACATCCCTTTTGGATTATGGCTGGAAGGTACTAGTTGGTCTATTCTAGACTAATTGACAAACATTCATAAAACAGTGAAAAATGCATGCTTTAGAAACCTGGAACATTTCATGACTTCGCACTAAAAAGAAGAGGAAGGTGGAAGCAGGTGAACGGCGTTTTTAATGTAGGTTAGTAGTGTTCAGAGTTTTTTTTCTTTTGTACTAACAGACTCCTCAGATTTTTTCTCATTTCTTTCAGGTGACTTTTTGTCTTCGGATTTAGTCCGTGGAAGGCTGTGCAACTTCTGTGGAGGCGAAAAAAGCATCAGTGTAAGCACTGTGTACTCTCTCTCTGTGTATGTATAAACACATAAACAGATAAAAAAGTGTGTTAAAAATCCGTGGCATTAGTGCACACAGAGCTGTATTTCTGTTAAACTGAGGTACCAGCCTTAAACTACAACAGCAGAATATGATATTTGCCAGCTGCACCCAGAAAAGGATTCTAATCTCAAATAAAAGAAGCATATTTAACAATCTTTAGAGTGCAAAAGCATACAAGTGTAATGCTGCTTTATAATCATGACGGTTTTGACCTTCTCTTGGTCCATCAAATGAACAGCTCTGATGCACAACAAAATGCAGTCAAAATCTGAACTAAGAAAGTGGTCTTCTGAGACAAAATTTAGTGCAGAATGTGCAAATACACTTCACAAGACCTTTTAATTAAACCCCAGCAGTTACTCAGAAAGAGGAATACCTGAAGGCTTGTCTCTGTTTCTGCTGCCTTCAAGTGAGATGTCGAGTTACTGCGATTCCCCAAACACGTCTTGGCAACCTGTCAATACAAATGCCAGAAATAACTACTTCGTATTTTCTCCTAAAATATTTATGGTTTTCTTTAAAAGCAAAAAAAAACCCAAAAAAACCCAACAACAACCAAAAAAAAAAAAGAAGAAGAAGAAGAAGAAAAAAAAAGAAGGAAAGTAGAAAAAATCACTGGGTCTTCTTTTAAGCCTAGTTGATGAAACAAGACTTAAATCCCAGGCTCCCATCATCTCTATAACAGTCTAATGTGGCAGCAAGTTTAACAACTTAATGCTTATCCAGCTGTTCTTTCTCATGTTGAAATCTCATCACAAATAGTGAAATTTTACTCCTATGAGTGGAACAGAAAAGTGATTATAATTGTCTTTTATGGGTTAGGAAATAGCAACAAACAGGTGAAAACCAGCATTACATTTAGGAGTTCTCTATTACTACACTCTTGTCTAAACTACCAGATCTCTTGGGTATAATAATCCCTGACTGGGGATGTGTATTCACGGAATGGGAAAGTCAGATGACTTTCAAGGTATGGAAAAGCTTGTGACGTTAATTGTTGTCTTTTTATTCCAGGAATAGTGTCATATTCTTTGCCTGTATGCTTTTTAATGTCTGGGAAAACAGAGTTGCACAGCATAAATAAAATTAATTAGTCAGTAGATTTCTGAACCGAAGAGATGTCCTGTTATGAAAGTAGAGATTTACCCAGTGCTGAAATTTCAACCATAATTAAACCAAAGTCCCTTCAGGAGTAGGAGTAATGATGCCATAGGAAAAGCTCTAAAACACAGCGCTGAGAATCCAAATGGTGAAAATGAAACCTTTAACAAAGAGAAGGATTCAGGAAAAAAACCCCTGTTATTCAAGTGTGTTTGATGGCTGCCCAGGCTGTTTCGCTGTTTTCACTGTTCCTAACTCTTCTCAAACATCTCCTTAAAATTTAGCTTGGCCAACATTCACAATTTTTATGACTAAGTACAACAAAGTTCTTACGATGTTTTTCCTCTACATGGCAGACAGACAGACCACATTTAGTGCTGTTGTACACTTGCTGCTTGCTCTGCATAAACTTCAGGAAACACGTTAATGATCTATTTGGATTTATAAAATCGAGTTTTCCAACGAGTGCGTTTTGCCTTAAGCAGTAGGTTTTGCCTCTATAACGTGAAATAAAATCGAGGGTGGTAAGTGAGAAATTTAATATGACAGAAAAATTGAGGTGCCTCGACGACAGGCTTGAAATGCTGCGTTGTTTTTTGTCAGCTCAGCACGGGGTCTGATCTCTGGGTGAAATTCTGGTTGTGAAGCGTGCAGCTTGATCAGTAACGTACACAACATTTCAGAGGTTCCAGCAATTCAGTTCACCCAGGTAAATTATACATCAGAGCTGGAGAGCTTCGCAGCTGGGTGCATAAACTCCAAATGTGGATAAACCAAATGTGTGTCTTCTCTTAAAAAGCATTTTTGACAAGCCACTTGGAACTCAGCAGGTCCCTTGGCTATTGAACTGTGCAACTTGAGCTGCAGACAGTTGAACAATGTAACTAGAAGGGTTTTCCACTGCACCAGTACAAGAACGGGCTTTATGGTCAAATTAATGTAATAATTTAAGGTCAAATACCCAAACTGCATGCAGGCAGGAAATCAAGTTTAAATATGTGATATTAGAACAGCTTTTGCAGTTGAAAAATAATCCAGCTGCTGCTGAAGGGCATCATACAGATTTACTTGACCAGATTTACTTTCAGTGTTCCTTGGCATCACCACTACCCTCCTTTTGGCTTCAGGGGGCACCCAAAGCAGGGTGTTTGTAGGGTGTGACGGGGGGATAATGCAGGGAGCTGGTTCTGGGGACAGCAAACCAGAGAGAGGAGAAAAGGACAGCGTGGTTATAACCAGCTAGTTATGTTAGTTGTCACTAGCCAAGGTAGGTTCACAGTTTATTCAAGGAGGTGTTTTATCAGATCTGCTCATGGATTTGTGGCAGCTCTGTGTTTCAAGCTCCTTTAACCCTCACTGTTTAAAAGAAAGACACAGAGCAAGAAGTATATGAAGTGTGCAAATGCCTTTTCATAAGACAGCTCGGCAGTTTTTCACATCTTCCTCCTGTTTCAGACCACAGTGTACTGAGGGTATGGTTAAACTCAGATGATGTAACTTCTTACGACCTCCACAGTCCTCATTTAGGGAACGGAATTTACTTTAAGAATTTTATTAGTTTGAAGTTTTGTTATGGCAATGGTTTCTTTTTTTTCTATTATTACTCCCTCGTGGAAACAATGGGAGAGTAAAATGTGATCAAAGCTCTGCAACTGAAACTGAGAGAGAAAAATGAAGCAAAATGCCGTGGTTGCTTAGGAACATGTGCAAGTTTGGCTCCAGTACTCAGTGTCATTTGTCTCTGAATGATTAATGAACATGTAGTGTTTGTTTACTGCAGGAAATTAATGCAGTAAATAAAAGCACTATCACTTTTATTTATCAGAAAAGACCCTACGAGGACAAAGAGCAAGAAACCTAAGATGAGAACAGACAACAGAGAATCATTTTATAAATAGTTCAATTTTTTAGCAATACCAAATAGGTAGTTTTAAATTATATGTTACACTCGTAAGAATTATTTGATAGGAAAAGGAAACAAAACCCATCCTGGTGGCGTAAAAGCCAAAATAAACTCCCGAAAGTTTTTGGGAAGACAGAAAAGGGAAATGATACAGGGCAAAGAGCTCTGCAGAACTCTGATTCTGCAAAAACTTTGGTTCTACAGAGAGGTAGTTATAGGGCAAACATCTCTGGATAAGGCTAAGAAAAAGTAGTATTGACAAGATTCCCCCAATAAAATAAAATTAATCTAAATAATGAGAACTTTTAAAAGAAAACTGAAGTTAACTTTTTTTGGTCTTTGACAAATTTCAGATTATATATAAAAGGATATCCTACCTGCTTCTGGTTACTACTGGTCATGCCAAATGTCATGACAGGTAAATATCAGCAGTGTCTAATTTCCAAATTTGCTGATATAATTTCACCTATCTACATTCCATTTGCCAGTAAATCTTAATTTGTATTCATTCTAATGTGAACTACATTAATTACTGTAAACAGGCATAAAACCATACAGACAAAACTGCAGTAGGACTACAGGGTAAAAAATATCAGTTGAAACCAGCAACTAAACATTTTGCTTTATTTTCTGCCTTAATATCTGTAATATTCCTTGTTCCTCTGTAGTTAGTCTTTAGTACAGTAATTCCTCCAAAACATAAATCACATTTTGTTTATCAGAGACACAATCAGAGGATCTTTGCAAAGTTCTGAGAAAGTACTGCTGAAATATTAGGTTTCTAAGCAACAGAGTTTTAATAACATCTTCATTTATTTTTCTTAAACAAATGGTGAATTAGAACCTGTCATATGTTCTCGACCTTCCAGGCTTATTCTTCCTTCACTGGGAGTTAAGCAGCTGTAAAATCTTCAGAAACAAACACAAACCCACAACCAAGTAATGATAAAACTCCAACAAAAACTCTTCCCAAGTGTGGAATTTTCTTAAAGTGATAGTGCTCACAGGTACAAATTACAGCTTGGTATTACTGAAGTAACAGGATCCTTTGGGAGAATAAATTCCTTCTAGTTCTTTCAGAGCTACAGGTGGCATCTCTCATGTCATCATGCAAAGGGTAATTGTAGAGAGAGACATTTTTAGTTCAATTTTCAAAACTGACTAATTTGAATTCTTCCTTGTCTCTAAATATATATATATATATGTGTGTTAATGTGAGAGAGAAATAATACCAACAATAAAAATAGGTGGGAAGAGGTTGCTAACCCAACATCATCAGCTGCACTATTTTTATGCCCACGTTAGCTCATGTTCAGGTGGACAGCGTGTACAGCATAAAGAAAAAAGTTTCAATTTAAACAAACAACCAGGAAAATTACTGTAGTCATCAGTGTGAGCAGACCACAGGATTAAAAGGGGTCAAGAATGGACCTTAGACCGTGTAAAGTAGTTGGAACAGTTACAAAAAACATAGTGCTTTAGCTCTCTTTGAAAATTTTCCTGCTTTCCTTTAGTCAGTCCTTCAATTTACAAGAAAATTTTCCCATTTTCATTATTGAATCTTCTGTGGTATTTAAGGTGGAGGGGATGCTGACAAACTGGAATGTTTTATTCTCCCACAATGGCCTAAGATTTTTACATCCGTATACAAAAAAGATACATCATAAAAGTCTCACGTGTAAAGAGAACACGTCTTCCTGTATTTTGAGTTTTTTAATTACACTGGAGATTCTGTTCCTGGCTGGGGTAAATACCACAGTATTTACGAGTTCCTTGCCTAGAAGTGTGGTTGTCCTCACAAAACTTTTTGTAAGTTTGCTGTCAAAGCCATTCCTTCAGCAGACACTGCAAGCACAGCATGTTGTGCATGTGAATCCTAGATTAATTTCTTTTTTTAAATGTGAACACAATGATACTATGAATATTACATAATGCTCAATTTTCAGTAGAAAAGCGAATTTATTAGCAGGAACATGTTTAGGAGCAAGATAAGACTGAGAAAAGCAGAAAAGCATTGCCTGCTTAATTTTACAATAAGGAGCATTATCTAGCAAGGCACAGTTAATTTGAATACCCCTAAGGTATGCTTGCTTTCATTTTACTACTTTTTCCTCCATGCAGGAGGTTTTGTCAAACACAGACTTAACAAATCTTAAAGATTTAGAACTTAAAGGAAATGTGAGTCCCACAGAATATAGAATTGGTCTTAAAATATGCTAATTGAGAGATTAAATGATATAAAATTTAATCCTATTACTCGAATTCAGATAGATAGCCTAATTTCTTTTTACTTGAATTATTATGTTACTTAGACAAACGCAGGGAACAGGGTTAGATTTTAATTTAAATTGAATCTTGAAAACCAGTTCAACTCATCAACACTTCTAACTCCAATTGGAGTCATCTGCCTGCCCTGAAAAATTTCTAATACCAAGCAGCATTCCAGGCTGACTACATGGCTAAAAACACCAGTTGCTAGAAGTGCAAAAAGCAACCACCCCCTAAACAAAACCACAAAATCCTTGATTTTATGGAAAAGTGCACCTTTTAGGTGCCTTTACTTGGTAGAGAAATAAAATCCTCTTTTGATTTTTGAAATGTGTTAACAGTCTTTTTCTTTTTCTTTCTCCTTTAATTTATTCACTCCTATAAAAAAAGAGCTCTCTGAGCCTCTTTACACAAATTTTCAGCCTAAATTAATTCAGTCTCTGCCTAAAGTAACCTACATTTCATCAAACCTCCTATAAGTTTCCTAAGTGATAACTAACCTGTAGTCATAATCTAAATGGAGTTCACTCCAACCTCCTAATTTCATGTGATTTTCTTCTCCTCCTTCAATTTTTATTAACGAAATTAAGTTTCCTTTACCTTCAGACATTAAACAACATGCAACAGCAAATTATGCACTCTTCTGGATATACATTTTCCCCTTGTCCCTGCCCCCCTCTAAAGGATGTGGTAGAGGGAAAGTAACTTATAACTGAATAAACTTGAACATATTTGTGATAAGTGGATACTGTATGCAGGGGTTTTACCATTTGTTGAATGCTGAATTATCTAAGATTCGTTTTCCAATGTTTTGTTCACACTACCATGAACAAGTTACCTCCACAGGAGTTTGTTGTATCTGGAGATACAACAATATATTCAATATATA
The DNA here is from genome assembly GCF_001604755.1 of Lepidothrix coronata. Taxonomy (NCBI): domain Eukaryota; kingdom Metazoa; phylum Chordata; class Aves; order Passeriformes; family Pipridae; genus Lepidothrix; species Lepidothrix coronata. Next base: position 2,750,311 of record NW_016690310.1, on the reverse strand, counting down.
TCCATTTCACCTGCAAATTAGTCAAGGTAGCACTGTGCTTTTGGGCCTGTTGAGCAGACAACCAGCTCTCTCAGCAAATTCTGCCTCCGTCCTTTTTTCTGATTCTTTTTTTCCAGTTTTATTTATTTAAAATCTGTGTACCATTTTGGATTGGAAAAGCCCCGTTGACAGCTGCCTGAGGCATTGATGTTTTCATACAGCCTAGTTTAGACCCCGGTTTCCAGGTGAGTTAATCTTACATTTTGAGAATCACACTCCTGGGTGCTCTGATTTTCTTTCTTTGTCAAGGCCACAGGAAAATTCTCTTTCTCTGCTGAGACATTTCGACGAACCTGGGAAATAAAAAAATGAAATCATGATTGAAATAATAATTAAAATTATAATAATTAAAATAATAATAATAATTTTAAAAAGCTAATATAATTGAGACAAAAATATCGATTAAGTCACATTTGAAAAATCAGGGTAATGATGAAAAACAGAAAGGGCAGATACTGCAAACTGTTAATTATTTTATACACTGCATTTTCAGGTAATTTTATAAAGGGCATGTCTTAATATACATTCTCATTAAAGCACTCCCTTGTAAAGCTGTACTTCCATATATATATAATCAAGATATTCTATCTAAATGCCATAGGAGAAAAAAAAACCATTTTCAGAACTCGTATTCCCGTGACTTCTGTGGATTCTGGGAAATACTGAGACGCTGAGCTGACAAGTCCATGAGCTGATTTAGCTTAATTCAGACTTCCACAGTCTCTCTCTGCTGGGACCTCCCGTCTCTGCAAGCTGGCAGAACATGTTCCTTTTCATGCCTTTCACTCCTCTCCTCGCACTCAAAATGGGCTGCTGGCCGAGTCAGGCACTCTGCAGTCCAGGCTATTGTTTTATATAAACAGTGAATTTCCTTCCCCCGAAATACCGCTGGGTTTATTGTGGTTTTCTGCATTTCCCGCAACTCTTAAAATTAAAAGGCACCAAAAAAAAAAAAATATGCACTGAAACTATCCTTAGGGATTTGGCTTTCATCAAACCATCTGCAAGACACACTGAAACTCTGGAGTCAGGGAAAAAAAGCAAAATAATTTCTCTGTACGGAGAAGTTAAAATTCAGACACCAGTTTAGAAATCTTGAAGTGTCCTTTCTCGTGTCCCTTATGAATGACTAAGTCACAGAGTTTTCATAAATGATGGAGGACAGGAGAAACCAAACCTGGCAGGTCACTATTTACAATTTAACTTGAATCATGAAAAATAGTCCGACTCACAGTCGAAATAAAACAGTTCAAACAGTCTCTGGTTAACAGCTCTCCAACGAGGATTTGTTAGTTTTATACTGACTACCAGGGAAGAAATGAGGGGGTGAACAGATAAAAAAGATCCATATAAATAATTGTTTTGTTAAATAATAAATGCCTTCTAATACACGTATTGAGCGATTTTTCTGTTTGGACTGAAAGAAATGACAGTTCTGCAAACCTAGATTTCTTCCCCCTGAATAAAAGAAGGTACAGTAAATGACAGTGCGTGTGTTCTCCTGATTTCTTGACTGCTTGAGCCAGTAAATCTACACGGGATGCCAGAGAAACCAGGCAGCTGGAAGCCTTATTAATTAAGGGGAATAAATGCCTGTGCCCAGCAGTGCTTCTTGTTTCAGAATTTGATTCCTGCTTAAGATTGTACCTTAGCAAATGATACACAACTTCTCAGCACGGTGCACTCATTTCTACAGGACAAGGGCAAATTTGAGAGTTTTAGGTGAGGCTGTTGTCAAGAAAGCACTTTCCCAGTGTCAGGTTTTCAGATGTTTACAGAATTTCCCATCTGTAGGAGAGTGGAAAACAGGAAAATTTCCAATTTTCATCCTCTTTAATTTTCAAAAGTGTGAAGTGCATTTTCATACGCTAGAAGTCCCCCTCTTTTCTCTCTCCCAAAACAAAACACAAGGGTTTTTTTGAGGTGTTTCAATTTTTTGTATGATTGCCTTGGCCAGCAGGATCAGATTCTGTAAGAAACTTTAAAAATAATTTGCCATAGCTGCACTGCTCAGACACCAGCCAAACCTGGGAGCAGTAAATGGGCCCTTTAAATTTGAGTTATGTCCTTTTGGCCAGAACACCAGGGGGCTTATTGCATCTTATTTAGGTGGTTTTTAACCTATAACATTTTAGGACTAAGACTGACTTCTTACCTGAAAAAGAAAGTTTTTTGAAGGCTTATCTGCTTGCTGATGATGTGGGAGCCTTAGAGGAAGACTTTGCAAACAGGATCCTTGTTATTAAAAATAATCTCTCATAAAAAATTGAATATGCTATTATTTGTCTGACTGAGGCCTATTTACTAGAGAGATAGCTAACCTAATAAAAATGCCATCAAGTATTCCAGAGTAAAATGGTTTGGATACAGATTATGAACTCCTTTCCAATTTACTTAAAGACTTCTGAACCCTCCTCAAAGCTTTTCAATACAGGATTTCAAATGCAAACATTTTTTTTTTCAAGGAGCATGAAACCTTTTATCTTTTTTTTCCCCTTTGCAATAATTTAGGAGTTACAGCATCCTCCTGGTGAAACCTTACAAGCTTGACTGAAAACCAAGCTTTGCATTTCACATACTTAAATAATTGTTTACAATGCATTGAAGGTATATGCAGAGGAAACTAGAGCCTGTCCATGAGTACTTTGCTTGCAGAAAAACTTGCAGAGAAGCAAGTCAAACTCTTTATTTCTGTGAGTGATCTTTCAAAGTCTGCACTGGAAAAAATAAGAGCCCAGTTCTGCTTCATGCCTTTGAAAATTCCTTCAATTATGCTTTATATATATATATATTTCAGTTCTATTATCAAACAGCTTCTCTTCTCAAAGCGCCAACTATTATTACAACACCGTCATCTTCACTGCTAAATAAAACTGCAAAATTAGGTCAGCTGAATTCCACCTTTCAGAAGGTTTTTTGACTGATATGTAGCTCAGTTCTTTCCTACATCAGTAATAGACTTGTCATGACTTTTTGGCATGACTGCACCGCCCCCAGTCTCTAGTGAGCAGTTGTTCCTGAGAGATGCCTGTGGGCAGGACTGCCAGATGACCTGCCAACACCAATATGGGTCACATCAAGGCAATTATTTTCTGTTAGACTGCCACAGGTTACTCTTTTCTACAAGTAAGGGTTTCTAGGGGCAATTAATTACCACATTTAAACAAAAAAAAAATAAATATGGGTGCTCATGCTGATCTAACAGGAAGATGGCACAGCATCTTCAGTGTAAGCAAACTAACTAACCAGCTTCTGGCTGTGTGCAAGTTTATGAAATCCGAGGTCCAAAGAAACCCAGTTCTATGACAGCCATGGTAGTTTTCCTCTAATGATGGGCAATCACCCAATATGCCCATTCATAGCCCGTTTTAATAAAACTTCAGATACAGAAATCACTGGTGTTTGTCCAGAAGCACTTTTTTTTTTTTTTTCCCCTGAAAGTTCCACTGGCCCAGTCTACAAACGTTTAAAAAATACCTACAGCAAAGTCTTTACCTGGCAGCCAGTCTTTGGAGTGCTGGCTGCACTTGTCTGCCCCTCTTGACATTTGTTCAGCACGCTGAGCGAGGCCAATCTCAGAGATCCCCCTGGGCTGAGGGTGCTTCTCTACCCACCCTCCACCAAGGTTACTAACCAGGTGGTCTGTGAAGGGGCTACAAACAGGGAACAAGACAGAAGTCATCCCCACTTCTCAGTTTTGTATTCCTCTGGGACCTGTCTTCTCCTTTCGAGATGGAAATGGCTTGATGTCATGTCTAGGAAATCCCAAATTGCTCGAGGATTTGCAGCGCTTACTGTAAAAAAAACTAGAGCAGTTTTGTATGTAGCAGGTAGACAAAGCTGTCACAGCTTTTCTGGGCAAGGTGCATGGATCAAGAGCCAGAAATATCACTTTTCCAGAGGCTGTTCAGTCTGACTGCTCCTGGAAACCAGGGACTTTGTACACCACACACACACACACACACACACAGAGGCCAGCTGCCATCTAACGCCCCACACATTTATTTTGGTCACAAAAAAGGTGCTAATCCTATCACTTTTTCTTTTCCCCTTTTTTTTTGAGTAGCACCACTTGCAATTACAAAGGCCCACAGGGTCATTTTGGAGTGCAAGACAGACATTCAATTTGGGCTTCCAGCCCCACAAATTTCATAGAATCATAGACTGGCTTGGGCTGGAAGGGACTTTAAAGAACATCTTGTTCCAAATTTGAGGCATTTTAAAATAATTGTGTGTCTATTACATCTTTCCTCAACAGAAATCACAGATAAGTATGTATTTATATGTATAGTATAAAAAAAAATCATTGCATTGCATTCCTTTATATCCTGATTTAAAAATCTTCCAGAGTAACACACATTCAAAAACAATTGAGAAGTGAATACTAACAACAACAATAAAACTTCATATTTCTGTAAGAGTGATGGTCACTGTATATGTATATACATATATTTGGTGTGTTTTGAAGTAGAGATAACTAGCTTTTCTCTGCTGCACAGTCAATATTATTCAACAGTAAGTGTGAAAGACACACTTTAGTTTTTATCTCTATTTAATGCACGTCTACAGAGATACATTTATATAGGGCAATTTAAAGGGCTGCAAATCCTAGGACATAGGATATATATACTGTTTCTAAGTAAACACATTTACCCCTGGTGATTTCCTTTATTTTTTTTTGTTTCAATTTGCACTCTATTCAAATAGCTTTAAGGTGGAAAATAGCTCCTTATTTCTATGCCAACACTGAGCATTCAGCACAACTCTAAGAAGTTTTGCAAGTGATCCAGAACAACCTCACCTTCATCAGAAGTGGAAATCGTTAGGGTATCTTTAACATGGACACCAACAGATCACATTTTATCCACCTCACATTCCACAGGCGTTTGGGTTGGTTGTAATGAGATGAACACTCACAATAATCTCAACTGGCTGAACATCCATCAGAGTGAAAGGGCTTTTCATAATAGACCATTGGGGATGATAGATGACATATTTAGCTGTCAAATTCCCAGATCATCCTTGTCATAGCATTACTGTGAGTGCAGAATTTCCCCTCATACATGCAACTGCCTCCTAGTAAATTATGTTGGACGTTATATACATTACTGGTTTAAATTTTTATTCTGTTAAGGTTTCTGGAGTCCTTTTTCCATGCATGTTGTGCACTAAATTCTGCTGTTTTTTTCTAATACAACTTATTTAAGACAACTTCAGCACATGTTTTCTAACAGAAGCTTAAACCAACATTTTCAGTTTCCTCACTTCCTTGGAACAACTGCAGTTTCTTATTTATATTTCCATGCAGTTGAGGGGGTGAAAGCCCTTATGAAAAGGTATACAATAATTTTTTCTGGATCAGTAAGAGCAGCTCTGTGATGATTCGTTGTACCTCAGTTTTCATCAGAGTCAGAATTATGTATTTAATTCTATTTAACTGCAAACAAGATAGAGGATATCTAAGTCACATGCTTTAAGAAGAATAAAAAAAATAAACAAACCAAAATTCTGGTAAGTTTGTCCAGCAGAAAGAGGTAAAATAACCTAAATAACTGAAAACAAAACTAGAAATACTTTTCCTTGTACTAAACCTGGGAAATTCATAAATAATAATCTACATTAAACAGAGGACAAAACATCACCATCTTCTTGTCTCATAGTGTGTATGAAATATATGAGACAATGAAAAACTGAAATTATTGGAGTCAGCTGTTTAGATTGGCTGCTCAGAAAAACTGAACACTAAAGAGAACCCCGTATGTCACACGATTTTGTGACCTAGCGAAGTTAAACATTTACAGACTGAATTATATTTTAATCAATAATGACCAACATAAAGGAATCCGAGTATTTCTAAGTAGTGCTCAGTGCACACAGACCCAGAAGTGTGCCTCCCTATGACTTAAAAAGAAACTAAGCAAAGAAAATAAATAATTTAAAGCGCAAATTGATAAAATGCAGTGACAAGAGAACTAACCTGTGTAAGTCTGAAATTTATTAAAAGTTTGCCACGGAGGATATTCAAGGGTGTGCTGTGTACGGGGCAATTCCACTGCTGCACACTTCTGAGCAGTTTACAAGGAAGATTCTTAATAAAAAAGACATTTGTAACTTTCTGCAGATAACAGAACTGAGATCTGCTGCTGCACACAAGTGGAAGCACTCTGTCATAGAGGAAAAACTACTGAAATTTGAGAACAGATGGCATTCCAGCATTACTTGAAATGACACTGCAGCAAAACCCCAGCACGAAATCCAGCTACTCAACTTTGTGGGTCACTGAACACTAACGATTTTCAAATGAGTCCCAATTACAAGAGCACCCAAGCCCCATAATTTTAAGCTAATACAATGAAAAATGTAACACAGATGTAACAAAGATGCATCATGCACCTTCCTAATTTCTCATTCATTATCTGCAGTAATTTAGCCTATTGTTTACCTGCTCTATTTTTGAAGAGGACATAACTGCAAAGTGAATTTAAAGTGAATTTAAAGTACACATTCCGCCATAAACCAAAGAGGTCTTCCTCTGCTAAAAATAGCCAAAATTGTTCTTCATATAGCAAACTCAGTCAAAATATGGTAACATGAACACCAGACTAAAATTTTTACATGTGTAAGAATCTTTAAAATGAGTCAGTGGAAATGGAAATTGGTAAAAAATTGGTAAAATGCCTTCTCATCAGCCACACTGCATTCCATAAGAGCAGCCGTGGAAGCTGGTGAAAATATTTGCTCTCTGTGATCATCTGCTGGGGTTGTGTTTGTAACCAGGTAGGTGTTCCCGCAGCTGCCTCCAGCTTCTGTCTCACTTTCATCATTTGGCTGAGATGTAAAGAGGAGAAAAGCATCTCCTATTTTTTTCAGTGTATACCAACATACGAAAGCTTGTGCCTTAAAAAACCAACAACTAAATTAAACTTTGTATAACCTGGTCAGAAAATTTATCAAGTTCTTTTAGATCTCTTCTACTCTCTCTGCAGGTAGACACTACCATGTAACATCGGCAGGCTTCTGATTTTTAAGGGTGAGGTAAATGCTCTGTTGCTACACAATTTGCTTTCTTTGAAGTCAGCTGGGCTAATGACACAAATATTTGCTGAAGGCTAGTGCTGCTTCTAATGATGTAGCAACGTGTGAGCTGCATGCACATCATGGATTTGGAGGAGAGCTGGCTGCTGTGGGAGAGCTGTGGGTAACACGTGTGGGGTTTGGTCCTGAAAACTGCCAGGGGCTACCACAGCAACTTCCGTGGAAGCTGGGAAGACACAGTGCTTACAAAAAAAAGGGAGGGATTCCTACAAGACATCCCTTGCCTCTGTTTATTTAATCCCTGAATGCAGCATTTTTCTACGACCTTTCCATTCCGGGATTTCCCCGAGATTAATCCCCCCTCTTGTCACAGGCTTTAAAGAAAACATTTCTGTAATGTTCCAGGGTTTGAGTGCTGAGTTCAGACCTCGTGGCACTGCAGTTGGGTCACTGGGTTGGCATCAAGTCGTGCTGCAGGCATTTTCATAATTCATCTGACAGCGTGTTGCTAAGGTCCAGGGGCAGCCTTTGCATAAATATGCCAAGAGAAGTGGATCCCAAACCCTTTATTTATACTGTGTAGCCATATGTATTTCGGAATATTTTAAAGAGTTTAAAAATATCATTGCTAAATTGCTTTCAAGGCACCTTATTGCACCTAGTACACCTGAACCCATATCACTCAGGTAAAGGGAAAGGCAGAATAACCTCTAGAACGGTCAAGGAAAGAATTGCATTTATTGCTGAGGGCTCCATGTAGCTGACCTAGAAATATGACTGCATTTGCCACATAGCACATCAAGACCTTCCTGAATTATTGTGCTGTTAAAGGACTTCATAATAAACTTCTGGCATGCAAATCACTAACAATTAGTATTTCAATTATGAAGTTTTAATTTGTTGCTTCTCTTAGTCAAACAAAAGAATTAGGGCAACTTGAGAAATTGCTGGCTTAGCAGTAGTAAAAGCTATACCTACTTTTGATATCCCATAATTATTTAAAGGATAAGTTCTGTGGAATATTATCTATTCTACAGACCTGATACAAAGCATTTAGATATCAATTTTTTTATAACTTTTTTTTTTAAAGGCAGGATTAACTCTACTATGTTTGGCTGCCTTACAGTAAAAAAAGTGTCCTTCAAATTTTATTTCTGAATCCATTTTTGAAATCCAAGAAAGACTAAACTTCACCACAATTTTCAGGGTCTTCTACGACTGCCTGGCAATGTATTGCATGATTATTTATTTTTTTTTTATTCAGGAGATCTTTCTAAGTATAAACAACAGATTTTAAAATATTTTTCCCTGAAGCACCTTGAAGAAAATAAGTCCTGAGTATGTAGTAAGATTGCAGATTCCCCTATACAGCTACACTCAGTACCTCCAGAACTCTCACTCATTTTTGGATATTATACTTTCTACCTACTTTTACTGCCACCTGCAAACACCAGTGGAAAAAATGGGACTAGAGCTTTGTTTCATTCAGTTGCCCACGCTGCATTTTACAGGGCTTACTCTACTCAGGGACAGTAAGGGAAACAGTACTCCATCAAAATTAAGAAAATTATGAGAAAACACAGAAATAATTCCATCTCCAAACAAATACAAGCATTCTTTCAGGCCCTAAGCATGAGAAAAAAATGAATTAATTTTTGGCTTCCTGAGGCTTCACACATTTAAAATATGAAGACAGGAACAAATATAGATTTGGAGGGCAAGTAAGCTGCAGTTTACATTCAGTTTATATTAGGAATAGCAAAATTTTAGAAATAGGCTGTAATAAAAAGTTAAATAAAAATATCCAACTGCAGGTTGCACATCACTTGTAAAATACTCAGCAGCAGGGTGGGCCTGGACTTCTGCTTGTATTGTGTGCTATCTATCACAGCAGTATCCCACATTTCTCTAGAGCTCCTAGAACTTTGGGAAAAAAGCTGCTGAGGAGATAAAAAACCCACCAAAACTTCTTCAATAGATGATGTATACATTTTAATCTCTACATGATGTATCTGGAGACAGGCTGGGTTTTTTCTCCTCCTGCCAGAGATTTAGCCTTGCTTGCTTGCTGTGGTTGGAGATCTCAGATCAGCACATGTTTTATAGCACACTAAATACACTGCAAATATGGAGGCACAATATTATTGCTTGAAGATGAAGGGTCATCTTGACCAAGTTTAATTGCTCTTGGCAGTCCTCAGTGTGTATGGTGATATAATAAATTCACAGCACAAAGCAACTTCCAGTGATGACAAAATATTACCCTAATGTGGTATCAGAGACTGGGGCTAGACAGCAAAATTTGATTTTTTGAGTGGCTTAGTTGCTCATAAACACTTATTCCTAATGATAGAACACAGTTAGCTCACTTGATATAGATCATTTCACTTCAGATTTCTTCAAATAACCATTTGCTTAGCAGTAACTACGTATCTACTGTAAAGGTATCTGTAGCTAAAAAAACAAGAAAAGTAGACAGAATTAATTAGGTCTGAAAACAAATAATCATGCACATAATAAGTGTTATTAGAGAAAAATCTTGCTGTTAATTTTTCAAAGCCCACTATGCATATTAAATTATATCTAAACCTAGAATTTCCTGCTTCTTTAACACTGGCTCAATTTTAACATTATTTTTTTTCTTATAGAGTGGGCCCACTCAAAGACCTAATATTTTGTAAATGCAGAGCTCAAGGATGGGTAGACAGATGGGTGTATTCTCTTGAGCATATATATATATATATATACACATATACACTCTACCTGTATGTATATATACACTACATGTATATATATACACACTCTACATGTATATATATACACACTCTACATGTATATATACACACACCACATATATATATATACTCTACATGTATATATATACACACTACATGTATATATATACACACTACATGTATATATATACATATATATATATACACTACATATATATATACATATATATATATATACACTACATATATATATACATATATATATACACTACATATATATATACTATATGTATAAATACACCTTCTACTTCATTTTTCCACCACTTCTGAAGTTCTAAAACATCTTCATCCTCCACTGTAGGGAAAGGAACTTTCTTTTCTGAAGCTGTAAAGATACTTAGCATGTCCAGCTGTGTGTGTAGGGGAGGGTGTTGATGTTATAATACTTGAGAAACTGAAACCACCAAATGAACAGATTCCTTCAACAACAGCCTTGACTTTCTACAGGCACCACGAAGGAAAAAGCAATTATCTGTGGGATAATGAACACAGTCTAACATTACTGACGCCTCCAGCAGCAATAACATGCACTGTCAGAATGTGCTTTATAGGCAATTAGAGTCTTCCCAAAGGAACAAAACAGCTCCTGAAGTTACAGCCACGCACACAGGAACATCTGTATTTTCAGGAGGGCAAAGCCAGAGATGCTCAACCCTGGAGGAGTTACAGAGCCCAGAAGGACCAGCTTGGTGGAGCTGGAACCCTTCTGAATGATGGGGTCACTTGGAGAAGTGTTTTGCCTTTCAAGACTTTGACTTTTTCCCCCAGTCCTGCCTTAAACGAGGATTTCTTAATGATTTAGGAATGGCAGAGGAAGCTTTAAAAAAAATTAACTCTGTTTGCTCCCAGTTGCCTGTTTATTTAAGTCCCTTCTTACAGAGCTGCTCTTATAAAAAATTACCTGACAACATGTTTACCATCATGACCACAGTTCCATTAACAGAGATGAGGACCATCATCTTTCAAAAGATATGAGAAAAAAGGATTTAATAAATAATCCACAAAATACCTCAAAATATTTAATAATAAAGAAGATTTAGTAGTCATTTATTATATGACTCCATTTTCACTGCCTCAAACATGCAGTCTGAGCACCATCCAATTAACTTTTAAGGATTTGAACCAATACAGGCTTGATACTAAAAGGGTTTTTCTTGTAATTGAATGTCTGCTTTTCCATTATGTGAGATCACATTCCTTCAGATTATATGACTTTTAATTTGAGAATAAAAGAATACTTTATTTACTAATTTTTATTTTGCATTTTATTTATTATTATTTTAACATCAAATAATGAATACAGAAAAAGGCAGAGATTAACCATTTTGGAAGATGATGAGACTTCAGGTGTAAGCCAGTAAGTGGTTTCTTAAACTGCTCAAGGCTAAATTGAACTTAAATGCTTTGGGTTTAATCTGCATTTGGGTTCATTCTGCATTTCTTAGGTTTTATGATTCAATGAAATGCTTTTAATCAAGTTGCTAGAAAATTCTTAATAATGGCAAAAATGCCCAAAGAGTATTTTCTTTGTGAATGTTTTTTTAAATCGCATCAAATCAAATCAAAGGATCTTAATTGTCCTAACATAGAAGGATCTTAGCTGTCTCTAATGTTTCCCACTTGGTTCCCTATACATGTATCCAGGGAAACTTGGCAACAAGAGATTAATAACAGATATTTTATACAGGACGAACGCATTAATAATGTTTAAATAAATTTTTAATATATTCCTAGAGAGCAAAAGTCCCTTGGGGGCACTTTTACAATTACTTTCTATTTTGTAAACCACTGAAAATAACTCATTAGCTCCTTTGCACATTTTGCATCTTCTTTCACATATAACATCAATAGAAAAAAGTGCTAGTATTAACAAATTTTAGAATGGGGTTACTAATGTGCAGCTGCAAAGGCACATCAATTCAGTTTTGCTGTCACTGCTCACAGGCACATATTTTTTTAACAGGACGTGTAACAAACACATCAGGTGGAAAAGTAAAAAGACAAAACAATGTATTACTGTTTTTGTGCTAAATGCAACAACTAGAAATAATGTACACTTCTGCAATCATCTCCACTGTCTCCGGGGTGATAAAGAGAGAGACACATTGGAAAAAACCCCACTTGATAGGTGAGGAAAGAGATCTCTAAAATAATGATATCTGAAAAGTATGTAAGGGGATCTTCTCTTTCTCTGTTTTTGACAAAGACAAGTCAGCTTGTCCAGAAAGCTGCTGAGCATCAAGGCAGCCTGAGGCTGCTCTGGTTTGGGGTCCTGTCTTTAGATTGAGGCAGAATTAGGGAATTTGAATGGATGCTGTCCATGCTCATCCCAAATTTCATGTGAGACCTTTCACCGTACCTAAAATCTGGATTCTGCTGCTATTTAAAGCGCCCCTTAAGAAACTTAAATTCTGTATACACATTTACTTTTTCAGCCACTGCCTGCCAGTCACCCACAGTATTTTTAAGACATGTCATGTGCCAGATTACAGGAAACTTTACAGAAACACCTGATAGGCAGAGACATTAATTTTAAAAGAGGATATTTGGAGTGAGTCTCTGGAGTAGTTTTCATACACAGGCAAACTGATCTGCAGTTAACATCCACAAAAAGTGCAGCAATGAACAGCTACCTCATCAGCCCATCAGCCTAATTAGCCTTTCCTAAGCTCAGAGTTGAGGGTAACGGGCCAGTCCAGCCACTTACACTCTGCAGCAAATAGGAGTGAGGTCAAATAGTTAATGAAATGAAAGTAATTATAAAGATTGTGTCACTAAAACTTGAAGGAGAGTGATATTGTTCTAGGGGGCTAAATAAGACATGCCAGGTGCTTTTTTCCAATTTCTCTTGATCGTATTTGGGTAAAAAAAACCCTCTAAAACTAATTTACTATCAAGATAATGTGCTAATAATGAAGACTTCTTTAAAGGGAGCAATAAAACCTAAGAGCTTCAGCTTTCAATTTAATAATCTCTGGTGTTAAATATTTTTCCGTCACGCAATAAAATTTTATTAAAAATTAGTCACCGAAGGAAAAAGGGCTGAAGAAAAACAGCTGTAGGAAAAGTTCTGTGCAATCTTTACGAGGCAACAGCAAAACCACGCTGAATTTAATGCAAATTCTGGAAATAAAAGGTATGAGAAAGAGTAGCCACAACCTTGCGAATCACCACTGGCATCAATACAGGATTTTATGGCTGCCATCTAGTTGATCACAATGAGAATGAAAGTCCATTAGCCCAAAGGCAGCTATGGAAAGCAGAACAGGAGAGACTTACATGAATAAATAAGTCATGCTAGTCAGGTATCTGCAGTTAAATTACCTTTTATCTATTTAAAAACAAATTTCTTACTACATTAGCCTTACAGATGCTCATAGCACCTCACATTTCTATGAGATTTCTATCTTAGGAGACACACATTCCTTTCTCTTTGAAATTAAATCCTAAAACAACGGATAGTGTCATTTTTCAATACCATTTAATTCTCTTAATGTTTTTATGCATTAAGAAAGGGTTATATGACTGCATGTCATTACTGCACAGTACAACCTGCGGCTGACTCTACACTTAGTAATTGCTTTTTGCCTTTTTTTAAATTACAGTTTTCCAATCCCCTCGTTGAACACCGTGATCTACAGGTTACTGGAACTGCAGGTCTTGGTGATACCTCATTAACTCTGGCAGAAGCAAAGCTGGAGGAAACAAAAGTCAAAAAGTGTTGAGGCACCAGAGGCTGAATCCTAAGGCTTTGATGGAGTACAAATCTGTCCACTGCCCTCAATGCTCCTGCTGATTACTTACAGCTGACCACGGATAAAATCACAGGATAATTAAGATTAGAAAAGACCTCTGTGCCCCCAAGCACCACACCTACATGATTTTTATATTATATATATAAATATATATAAATATATATATAATATTTTATATATATAATAAATAGATATATAACATTTTATTTATATATATATATTATATGTAAATATATATGTATATAAAGTATATGTATATATACATATGTATATATACATATATATATTATATGACTCTTTGTAGTTTATATATATATATATAAAATACTTTTTGCCCTTTAGGTGCACCCTCTGCTTCCTCTGATAAAGTTATGAGGTTACATGACATATTTCCCCCCAACTGTGAGCAATACAGTTATTTCCTAATAACAACCCTAATTATATTTGTGGGTTTTCATAGATTCTTGAGCAAGAATTTGCAGTTGATTTGGGTAGCCTAGTCAGTGTTATGATTTCCATCCATTAACAACACTCTTTAAGTGTCCAGGTCCTTAGGCACTCATCTGGAGAATAAAAAGGAAAGCAGAGTTTCATTCCTCCTCTGTTTTCATTTTTCTCTTTCATCATCACCTCTGTAATGGGAATGGGACAAAAAAACTGACAAGAGACAGATCCAATTCTCAACTAGTTGGAAAAAATTTTCCAATGGCTGAACATAAAATGGTTATTGGTGTGACATTACAGTCCAAAAGAAACTGTATAACAAAAAGAATTGTCAATAATCCAGAAAGTTAAAACCCTTATGGTTCAGGATTAATGATCAGCCTCCTGGTCATGCTTGTTTTTACTTTTTAGTGTTGTTGAACTTGTATTCACAGAGCCCTAAATCCCTTTGTCAATGCTTTTGGCACCAGTACTGTGTTATACATGTCAGGTACATGACAGCTAAAATGGCTTTGAACTGAAATACTGGTGGTAAACCCTGTATTATAGGTTCCTGTACATTGCAAATATTAACTTATTTAAGACACATCAAAAAACACACCTCAGTCTTCTACTGCTTTTGATCACTTTGAGGGAACTTTTTCTAAGACTTAAATGTAAGAATTTCCCATTGCTACACAGTTTTCCAAATTAGTGAGCTATCCAGAACAACCACCTTTTTTTTTTTTTCACTGATCCAGGCACTTCTATGCACTGATTTATGCTTTTTCATATCCCTATTTTCTCTAGAAAAACCAAAATGTGTATTTTCAAGAAATCTGGCAGTTTGCTTTCCTAGTTACCCTTTCTACACCACGTTCTTGTGCTAAATATCTCTAATGAGCACACAGGTATTATGGTGACCAATTATGAATAAAAATATGCAACCTACTCATTTAGACTCTTTTTTTTTTTTTAATCAGGAAACACCCAGGGATGATTGTCCCCAAGTGATACAGCTGTCATACTGTATGATTTACCCTTACACAGATTTAAAATAAGTCTGGCACTTTAGACAGCAATTTTTAGGCTGGATGAGAATATCTTATTTCTAAGATACTTACCAGACAAATTATCATTTGTCCTCTGAAGCTGAAACTGCTGCTTATCAGGCATGACAAAATGTGTAAGTGCTGCTCCCACTTTTACATATGATAACATGTTTAACTAACCACACAGATTTATGCTGCCCTAAAAATACTAGCCTGCTATATCAAAATATTTATGCAAATCTAATAATAATAATAAAACAGAGAGCCATACATCTGTAGTTAGAGTTAATTGGTTCGTCAAAGATAAAAAAAACAAGGAGAAGATACCTAAGAATGGGTATGATAATAAAAAAAACACCTTCTATTATACTGCTGAAGTACAGAGGGTGTAATTCTGGACAGACCATGATTCTTTGACAACTTGTTTCACAGCAGCCGATTTCAGTAGTTTTACAATCACAGATTTATAATAATGAGATGTCAACGTGTGCAAGAAGAGGATTGCAGACCATTATTTTCTTAGCCATTTCCATGTCATGTGCCAAGTACAGAGGAATGTGAGAAATGCCTATTAAAGAAGCAATATAACTTATTCAAGCACTTCTGGGTGCAGAGGACTAAATGCTGGTTTCTTGAAAGGCTGCAGCACAGAAACACTGATACATTTTACCAAGTACAGTAAACACAAAATCTATACAATCATTTAAAAAAAGAAGGAAAACTACTCTGTTTTTCAGTCAAATATCAAAAATTCAGTTCTAATCTCTGTGCTGTGTTCCCATATACTTCATTCAGCGACAGTGCTACCTGTAAAGCCAAGGAGACCTCAAATTCTCCCAAGGCTCTGACCCTAAATCGATCCTAAACAGACATAAGGGATTGCTTGTGTCTTATGTCTTGCCCTTATCCTTCAGTCCTTCTCTGCTCTCATGACAGGGGCACAAACACTTCCAACCTGAAGAAGAGCCACATTAATCAGGAAAAATATTCTTCTAGAGATCCCAGAGTTCTGCTCAGCCTGTGTGACCTACAAAAGAAGAGTCTGCTCCCCTGCAGGACACACACCCAATGATCTTAATCTGAATGAACACCAACATACCCATGTGCTGCTCCTGGTTAATACAGTGCTTTGTTTCCAGAGGTAATAATTTTGGGGAATGAAGGTTTCTTCCTATAAAACAGTTATTAAGGGACTGACAATCGTTATCGTGAGAGTAGCAATGTGAGATCCGGTTCTATAATTACATTCTGCTTTCTGAAGTTGTGTTTCAATTTTAATTACAAAGATTATTAATTTCTGGCTTCTGGCTCTGCGCTAACAGTGAAAACCAACAGCTGACATACACAAATTACTAATTGCCTATGAGTTAGCAATTAGTATTTATATTTCAGTTTTGGAATTTAAAGAGGACATTGAAGTGTCCTTCAGTCATTCTTCTGTAAAATTTCCTTTTAACTGAAATCACAGATTTCTTCTTATATCTAGAATTCCTCTACTGAATCAGTTGAATACAGGAGCAAAATTCAACCCTGGAGATGGAATTATTAGGATAGTTGTTAGTCACTGTAAATCTTAACTGTATTAAAATATTTGAATTTATTGAATCAAAACACTTTTTTTCCCCTCATACTTTCTCCTAAACTACCCTTCTCATCTTAGAATGTAAGAATATTCCCTACACCCTGTTAACAAGTTCACAGATTCCTTCTGGCAAATTTGATTCGGCGTCCCAGATTATTTTATGCTTTTTATATCAAATTTTTCCACTGAAAAAAAAGCATGATAAGCAAAAACCATCTTACTTTTTAGAGCTGCATTACCACAAATTCACTCTCAGTGCCTGACAGGTAAATGATCCTATGAATTAGCATCCTCACTTATTTTAAATGCAAATCCATCTTCCTTGCATTTTTGCTCTGCAGACATGATCCATTCACCAAATGACAGAAGGAATTTTGTTCCTCAGCAAGAAAGCAGCTGCTTCCCAACATTAAAAAAAAACCTTTATTGACATCAGAGACAGGCTTAGAATCATCCTCAAAATTCATCCTAATCTTTCAATTAATTTAAAATCCTCCTTAGTTCCAGTTTGATGCTCTTACAGGACAAACTTTAAAAGATGTTTAAAAAAAAAAAAACCACATCTGAGAGAGAAGCTGTACCTTGGTGTTTGTCACTTGAAATGGAGCTCTGGAGCCCTTTGTAACTGGGGAATTCTGCTTCTCAGTTGGTTGTGAAGGGATTAGATTTATAGGGAGAGGCTGATTGTGCAGAACAGAAGACAGGCAGAGCTGCACGGTGTCCTTCAGAGCTTTCAGCTGGGACTCCTGTGGAAAACAAGAAATCATCACTTCTCTAAAGATGTGTTCTGAGGAACAGAATTTCGTCCTTTCTCTCTCTGCATTAAACCAAACACTTACGAGCAGCTGCTGTTTTTTTCTTACTAATGGACAGAATTAAGGCTGTTTAAGGTATTTTATACAATCAGGTTCCTGTGCATTACACACCAAAATGCACCCTCTTCCCTTTCCTCCATGTAGTTTTATCCATGTTGATGATTGCAAATAATAAGTAAATATATTTTTTTCTGAAAAGAAAATCTACAAAATATCATACATTTATGTATATATATATATACACACACGCACTTTTATGTATAATAGCCACAGAGAAGTACTGCAAAGACACAGACTTTGCATGGAGTTTTGATTTACAGCATTCCGAATAATTGTATTTTTCCGCAGGTTATAAAGACGAATTTTAATCCAACAAAGATGATTTCCAGCAGAGATGACCTCCCTCATGAGCATATCACACTTTTGCAGTGTATAGTAAGGAAAGCACAGGTCTTTTGGACAGTTAAGAGTATGTTTGTCCAGGTCCACTGCTGTCCATCAGGCCAAACTAAACCTTCTAAGTGGTGAAGAGCTTGCAATTCATGTTAGAACACTGTTATTTTATTCACAGAAATATAGACAGATGTATTAATGAAAATAGAAGTCTGTAATTAAACAAACTGAGGCAGTAAGAACAGTGAGATAAAGACAGCACTGAGGAAATCTTATTTTTAAATCTTTGCTTCATGAGAGCAAGACACATGTCAAATGTTAGCTATTGAGGTAATTTCCTGACACTCGTTTCAAGGGGAGTTAGCAGCATCTGGCCCAAAAAAACTCACCCTAGCTTTTATTCTTTTTATTAAGAATGCACTTATAAATACAGGCAACATCAGCACATTTCAATCATCAAAGATCTTTTGAAAGATACATAAATCAAGGTATGCCATGGCAGAAGCTGCTAGAAAATACATGTGTAAGTAACACTACACATATTAATTACTGCATATTAACTATGAAAAATATTACATACACAATACAAAAGTATTTCACATTTATCCTAAGCAATGGCATATACCATGCTGCTTTAGTTTATTTGCTAAGCAAATATTTTTGAGACCATGACAAATATTCCCTGTTATACGTCAGAAAAAGTTCCCCTGAACTGGAATCAATTATATCCCATAACTGGGAAAAATAATAAAGAGTGTTTCTAAAAAAAATAAACAATGCCTGTCAGTATATTTCACTGGTAGGATCAAAGACAACCATAAAAAGACTATTAATGCACGGCACAATATGGAAAATCAAAGAAATAGGAGATGGAATGTGCCATGCTGGAGTGTAAATAAACTCGTGAGAGACACTAAGCCCACTGTCAGCACAAACTTAAATTCAATAAATATTTAAATCCGTTAAAAATCAGTGCAAAAAAATATTTTTGGGTTGTTTCTTTCTAATTTTACCGCCCTCCTATTAAACAACTTCGCAGTTGTACTCAGCTTCACGCTTAACTGACTTCAGCAGCATCACTCCCAAGGACCTGTATTTAAGTATTCATCTAAATCACTGCCAGGCTTTCATTTGTTTTTTGTCAAATTACACCGAAACATTCACAGCTGATAAACATGCTTACATTCCATTACACTCCTTACTTTGTCAAGGGCTGCTTTTTCCAATTCATCTTTTGCAACTGCTAGTTTTTGCTCCAGATCTGTCAGCTGCTGTGCCTGTGGGAATAAAGGAAAAAAAAAAAAGATGATGCAATCTTCAATGTATTTTTCCCTGTAATTTTTCATGTGAGAGAGGAAAGGATATAAATTTTTCTAGTAATATGTATTAATTGGGTCAGAATTCCTTGCAAAAGGACCAGGCCTTAAGGGATTTTTTTTTTTTCCCTGAAAAAGAAAAGTACGTGGGAACTGTGCTCAAATGCGAATGCAAGTTTATAATAATTTCAATGTCAACAGCAAAATTAATTCCATACTATAAAAAAATTTAGTGTTATGCTACAATATCCTTCTGGAAAATTCAAGGTATTGAAACAGCTTTTTTTAATTTTGTTCTTTTACCTGACTTCTGAGAACATTTTGCCACACTATTTTGTGGTTTTAAGCATGGAGATACTCACATTAAACTAACTTGGCATAAAGAGAGAAATTAGAAAACACCCCAACATTCATGCTTGTAGGGAAATACACTCTCTGCAAGAACTTTCCATTTAAGGGAAGCTCCCAGATTCCTGCAGTTTTCAGCCCTGTCATTAGTAGCACTACTATGCATCCAAAAGGAACAAGGTACAGGTTCCTTTCACTGTTGTATTTGCAAAATAACATTGTTTTCCCTGTTCAAAAAGGGCACCACAGAGAAGGACACTGGGCTAACTGGTTACCTTTTTGTCTTTGAAATTCTAAGTAAAAGAACATTTTGTACATGCAGAGTGACTGGGAAAAGTTCTCATTTCTCAGATGAAGAGCAACACATTCTCTTTTTGAGCCAATATTTGCAAGCACACTTTCCCCTCAGCACCACCCCACGCTCACCAGATCTCTGGAGTTCATCCCCAGCCAGGTACTGTTTTCTTGACAGACTTTTCAAGACCTCATGCACTCTGCTGACTGCAGTGTAGCTTAATGTGCAGGTGACTATAGCAGAGCTCAACGTGCAGCCACACAACATAAATGATGTATAAACCCTATAGAAGTGTTTAACATGGTCATAGACAACGTTTGAAAGGTTGAACTTAAGCCTGGGTCTGTGTGATGCTGAGACACTTCTCATTAGTTACTAGAACTAGACATGAAACTGCTTCCGTGTCGAAAAGCAAGTTGGAGGAAAAGTACTTAATTTCTTTAATTGATGGTTTCCCTGGTAAAGGATAACTACATTGCAGTAACACTGCTCACACCAGAAAAAAACCATTTCTGGTTTATGGTGAAAAGTTATTCTTCCAAAGGATGGGCTCATATGTATTAGTGAAGTCTTCCTGAATGCATCATTTATCAAGACTTATCCTTATTTTTCATAATCCTGTCGGATTTTGATGGACTAACATTTGCTGTTAACTTTCATGTATATTTATTTTATTTCACAGAATACTGAGCAAAGAGGTCACTGACATCAATCCAAATGACATTAAGTGAGAATAAAATTCTGGCATTAAGAATGCATTTCGGTGAACTTGAAAGTAGTAATATTTATTTACATCTTGGTTCCAAGACTGCAGAAAAATCAGACTTTTTTTCTGAAAACTTTTGTCTATCAAGGCTAAATTCACACTGCAATAGTTCCACTGCCACTGGAATTTACAAGTTTTTTAGGGAGCCTAATTCAACTAACGTGCCTTGGATACTGAATAAAGACAAAACACCAGCAGGACTACACAAGCCCAATTCTGAGAAGGTGCAAAGAGCCTTTAAAAAGACCAGACTGGAAAAACTAAAAGGTAGGTATTCCTGCAGAATGAGGTCTTAGAGAGGAAACAGTCCTATTCTTTTTTCTCCCATCTTTGGGCAGTTTGGAATATTTCGATCCTGCACACGATGAAGTTTTTTTCAATGCTACTGGGCACAGTCTAAAGCAATATTATAATGAAACAATTTGGAAAATGCCAGTCAAAGTGCCAATCAATTACAATTTGATATCGATAGTAAATCTCATTTTAGGGGGAGCTGGGCCAGGTCTGTAAGTTGATTGAATAACTGTGTGCTGCCAGTTAAACGTGGAGCTGCTGCTGCTGCACTTAAGTAACCTTGTCTCATGGTGGCTTTTAATTAGCCTTGTCTCAACTCAGGAACCCAGACTAGCTATTTAAGACTGCATAACCATATCCTTAAGGCCACATCCTCAGAGTCACACATAAATTTTTAAATGGTATTTTTCAGTTCATTAAAAAAGTCACAATTCTTCACGCTCAAAGAAAAAAATCCGGCAATAAACTAATAGACCTGAATTACTAAGTACTGAAATGGTGTTCTCATTTTACATACATGTGATTTCCAGAACTGCAAGAAACCTTTTAAAAAAGAGACTTGTTTCAGTGAGGATACATAATTCAGTGTCCTTACTGAGAAATATATATGATAACTATGATAAGTAGTGTTTTTCCTGAGTCAAGGACTTTTTTTGTTGCCGTGGTCTGCCAGTGAGGAGGTGCACAAGAAAGCTGGGAGGGAGCACAGCCAGGAGAGGTGACCTGAAGTGGCCAAAGGGATATTCCAGAGAACATCATGCCTGGCATATAAACCAAGGGAGTTACCTGGAAGGAGAGTCTAGGATTGGTCAGTGGGTGGTGTCGTGCATCTGTTGTTTTTCCTTGCTTGTTTTTTTCCCTCGTTTGTTTTTTTTCCCCTTTTGTTACCATCATTATTATGTATTATTATTATTATTATATTTTACTTTTGTTTCATTTATTAAACTGTTTTTACCTCAACCTACGAGTGGGCAGCTGCCTGGTGCTTAGTTGCAGCTGGGCTTAAAACCACAACTTCCTGAGGAAAGCACACATAACCCAGATAAAACTTTCTACCCACATTTTAGTCAAGGTTGTGAAAACATACTGCACCACTAATCAGGGAAAAAAATAATTGCCTACTACAAAAGAAACCAAATGAAAAAAAATAAGCCTTGTGCTTGGGGAAAACAGGTAGTACTCAGTATACAGTGACAAAAGACCATGCAACAAAAGATCATGAAATGTTGGTTATCCTAACTGTGTTGTCTCAAGATAGCTATCTGAAAAGTAATCATGCCATATCTTACCAATCAAACACCAACTACAGAAGTTTATGCAACAGCCCTAATGTATTTTATAAAAATCAACGAAGAAAATTTCAATTTCCTGTCTCTCCCAGGGGCTTCATCTTCTGCTGAGAAAAACAATTCAATAATATCCTGTCTTAGAGCATTTTTCTACATCCAATAAGCAGCCTGATCTAATCACAAATAATTGATAAAGTGAAAACCAAAATCATACAGGCAGTGATAAAATTGCACAAACATATTGACTTGATCAAGGAAAAAAACTCCCAAAGTGAATAATCCACCAAAAATTATTTAATAAAAAGCATCATAAGCCTTCTCCCTTGGAATGGAAAAAAAAGAAAAGTAGCAGTTTCTAAGGCTGAACTGCAACATTGAAGAAGAGCTCATTGTACTACAAAGTAGAAATACCTTAAAGATCCAACAATCTGAATCCTTAGAGACTAGAAAATCTCTATCCTTGGAGGTCAGAAAAAAAATCTGTTCTCTCTCATGACACATTAAGTTACAAAACTCTGCACACCCAAGGCCATGATCAGGCAAAAGACCCAACCTGGCCAAAAGTTCATATCCAATCCTGTAATTCTCAAAAGACCAAAAACTGAATTCTGTAAAATTATCACATTCTTAAAATCCACAAGTAAACAGAATAATTTTCATTAAACAACCTCAAACATGAATAAAATCTACACTCTGCTTCCGTTTCCTCAGCCATCCATGCATGGATGAACTGAACAGGGAACTATTCATATACTGATAAAATATTCTGGTGAATATTTTCAGAATTCTGTGTGCCAAAGAAAATGGGGTTTACCTAAATTTACCCTGACAAACTGGGAAAAACAGGATGACAGTCACTAAAAGCAAGTATAAGATGCTAAATCCAAACAATAAAGATCAGTAAACCAATACAGAATATAGAACAATAGGGACGAATGACCCAAGATGGTATTACCACTGAATATGTCATATTTTTGTAGAAAAGGCAAAAAACGCTGTGGGTACAGACCACAAAAATCCTTTTTACTCTGCTCAGCATGAGTGTAATGTCCAGCTCGAATTCAGTGTCCATTTTGGGACACTGCAAAGAGACCAAAGAAAACAGGTTCAGGTGTGATTAACGTGAAGCATTAATGGTGGGCAAATGTGCAGAGAAGGAAGACTGGGAAAAAAAAAAATCTATATAAGTTAATTTAAAAAAAATTACGATAAGACACAGGATGACTACAGCAAAATAGGCGAAATATTGCTTTAATTTTAAAAAACCCCTGCTCTCCAGGTCTGTGAGAGACAGCATGATAACTACCCGGCTTCCATTGCAGTATTTTTCAAGACATATAAGAAAACATTTTCTACTACTGAGGCTGACAGACTAGAAGAGACCAAAGCAGCAGAAATACGTAGAATTCAGACTGCTGCAGGTTTCTACAAAAAAAGGCCCATTAGATAAGCCTTGTGAAAGAATAGCATGGATATAACAGAACCCTGTCAGGAGTCAGGGAATATGGGACATCCTTTCTATTTTCTGCAGCCTCCAAAGAAAAAGGTCTTTTGCCACAAGTGAACCAGTGCAGATGGGACTGCCACGTACATGTAGAACTTCTGATCTCAGTAAATACAAAGTAATTTGTCTTATTTATGTGTTTAAAAGGAAAATTCTGTCGAGAATATTTTCGGACTCCTCATTTCATCATCTATCAGAGTCTGCTTTTGTTGTGGGCACTTTTCATTTAATCTTCATCCTTTGCAGGAAAACACAATCCAAAGACAAACAACCTCTTTTTGCTTATATAATCAACTAACAATATATAAGCCATGGGAGGCCAATTATGTTAAATTTATCAAATAGAAAACATCATAAAATAAATAAAGATAAAGCTAAACAGAGGTTCAGCTTGCTACTTTCTACTCAGTCATCATTTCTAACAAAGTCAAGGGAAATTTTTTGAGAGCATTTTCTTATCTGAAGTCTTTGATAGTTATTCTATCAAAACAATAAGCTCAAAAATATTACACATTAAATGTACAATAGCAGGAAAGTCGCCTCTTCCAGACTCTCTTCAGTTGTTATGCTGTGTGCTGAAGTCAGCTTGTAGCTTATAGAATTTGTTATCCCTAATAAAGCCACTGTTGTAAGATCTCTGGAAAAAAAAATTACTATCTCTAACATTTTTGCATTACACTTATGTTTACAACTGATATTTCTTAATAGCTTTTTCTGGTTTTGATGTCTTCCCCAAGTAGCTCTGGTGAATTTCCCAAGGGAGGTGGCAGAAGATCCAGATGTTGAGGAAATACATCGGATGAATAAACACACCACAGGGTGAAGATCCTGTCTGAAAGCCAGAGGAATTGCATGTTCTCTCAGGGAACTTGATATGACAGGCCTGTAAGGAAACTGTCCTCAATTTTCTGTTATCATCTCCTTTCAGCATTGAGCTGCAGAGGTTTTATTCACCCTTACAGGGCAGTGTAAAAGCAGAAAGAAAGATCAGAGCATTCTTTTTCTGCTAAATAAATGAATGTATAAATAAAGCTTAAGTAAAACAATGTTGCTTTTTTTTTTTGAAAAGCTTTCCTGCAATGAAAATAGGAGTTTTATGGTACTTTGAACATAATGAACAATGCTTTAAAATCTGTTAAATGGACTAATCTCTTTCAAACATGCAAAGTCATCTGAATTCTGCTGTTGGTAATTTTAGTACATACAGATGGAAACCACGGGGGAAGTGGATGTACATGTGAGAAATGGGTGGATTTGGGTTGAGCCTGACCACCAGCAGTAAAGGAAAAGAACTGTATTGGAAAACTTGAAAGCACAAAAATTGTAAAAGGTTAACACAAATTTAAAATATGTGATCAATTATTTCAAGCCCAGACAACAATTTTAATGTTTACACAAGTTCTCTGTCAGGTTAGGTCTTTAGTGGTTTTCTGTGTGGGTTTTTTTTTCCACTTTGTTTTTCTTTAATCATTTCATCTCTTTCTCTGTATGGAATGCAGATTCCCACCGTCTTCATGACAGAAATAAATAGTTTAAAACTCTGGGAAATAGGTTTACCATGGCATGTAATTAACTTCTGCTAATAGGGAGGAAAACACATATGGTGGCATCAGTTTTACTCTAGAGGGAGGAATGGCATAAATATATACCACATTCAATCAGTATGATGCAAAAATAATTTCACACAGTTTTGTTTATCTTCGACTCTATCACAGCAAATGATTAAAATTATTTTCACATATCCAAATAACGAATTGATTCGTGTAGAACTGCATTTGCCAAAAAATTTGGAAAGCGGTTTTGACTACAAATTTATTACTCTGTATTACTATAAAGGTAATAAGGATTTGTCGAGGTAATAAGTTGCATTATTTGTTTTAATGGCCGATGCTCTTGGCTGGCTTTTTCAAAGTTAAATTCTGCCATGGAACAAAGATTAAGTACATTGGTAGGCCAGGTGCAACTAGTTGTTGCTCACAATTCAACTTTATATTGTTTGGTGGTTTTTTTTTTAGGACTATCAATATATTTCGTCTTAGAATTTAAATAACAAAAGGGAAAAGAGATGAAGCATTAAGTGAAATGTCTGAAACTGGTGCAGAATCTGTAGAAAATAGCAAAAAGATGTACCCAAGCCATAGAACTGAACCACTGTCACCCTGTACACATACAAGAGCAATTTCAATATTACAAGATACTTGTATAATCTGGTAGTGAAAAGTTATTGCTAGATTTTTTTTTCTGCATGTCCTGCTACCATCAGATATAAATGCTTGCAGAAAAAAACCAAAATATTTCTAATTCTTTTATAATTTAGTAAAGCCTGTGACTTCTAGGATAATATAGCCAAATGATTGGGAAGAGAGTTAATAAAGAAGGAGTTATTTAAATCAGAAGTGGTCATTAATGCCTGAAATGAATGCAGACCTTGATCTAGCAAAACACTTACACTTAGGAGTACTTCACTGAATCAAGGGTTTAGGACCATAATTAAATTATTGCCATTAAGGGTGGTCTCATTCAGAACCAGTAAGTACCTACTTACAAAGGTAATGACAAAATTAGGAAGACTGAGTGGTAATTTTTATTAATAATTTCTTATTTTTCTCATAATAATACAAAGCAAATTTACACTTTTTTTTGAGCTCTTTAAGGACACTGCATGCTTTAAGAGACTGAAGTCTGACAAAGAGACAGTAGCTCAAATTCTAATCTCAGTAGAGACACTGACAACCTCTACAGCCTCCAGCACATCACTTAATTTTTGTGATGCTCATTGCTTGTCTTGCACCTGGCTTTATATCCCATAGGGAGAGTTCAAAAAACATAAACATACATACATATATGCTCCATAACTGATCAGACAGACCACAAAACACTTTGAAAACATAAGGAGAGTAAATACTTGCCTAAAGTGATGAACTTGTATTTACTACCACCTGTTAGCTTGCTGTCACACAGTGTTAAAAGTGGATATGATTTACCAATTCACTGGGATATTAAAGGAGAAAGCTGCCTTTTCCCCCCTTTCCTCTTCCTTTCCTGCTTAATCCCCAGAGGTCTAGTTTGGTACAGAGCCATTGACAATAACAGTTACCAGAATTCAAGTAACAGCCCCTTGATGTTGATTATGCAAAACAAAAATCTAAACAACCCCTTCCTGTATCACATCTATGTGCACAATTAATTCCTTCACAGAAAGCAGTAGTGCTTGGGCATGGACTGCAGCATTCTCTCATGCCCTTTAGAAATCTGATAGCCTGCAGCTCACATCCTTCTGGTGAACTGCTCCAAGAAGCTCAGAGCTGTGTGGAGAGCAGAATTCCCTAAATTCTCAGTAAGGCAAACAGAAACTGAGTTCAGTGGGGTGGGAAGGCGAAAATGTAGAAGTCCAGTAACAAGACAGTAGCTAGCAGCCAGGATTTTATCCCAAACATTCATGCTCTGTCCTGGCAGAAGACTATCCATCCATTTCATTTATCAGAGTTCCGAATAAGAGCTTCACAAAACAGACTCAACAGCTATGATAACATTAAATCTGTTACATTTCCAGTATCAAAGTAACCAGAAATGAAATACCACCTGTTTTTGCCCAAATCTAGCAGCCTCTCTCTGATCAAGCAGACACTTAAAAGGCTTTCCAGCCTGTACCAAACGGCTTCTACTCTGCTCAGCGTGCCTGTCTGCAAACCTGACACACACACAAACCAGCACACTGAATCTACCCTCCCCCACATCTCACACGATGATTTAGGAGGGCAGCAGAAGGTTTCTGCTCCCTTTGCTTCATAAATCGAATTTCCTTAGTCAGGAGAAATACTGATGGATAAACCTGCACCAATATTTCTGGCTGCACGTAAAGGATGTACCCAATTAGCAAAGCAGGCACTCAACCTCATACCCAACTGCACGTGGTCAGGAGATGTTCCAAGTGTTTGCACATCCAGTTCCCAGAGGAGAACCCAAGCTACCTACCTTGGGACCTACATCCGAGCTGGTGGCTCTAGTATTCACTCATAATCAAGAACTGTGTTTATTCAATACAAGTCAAGGACTTTAAGGCCTA
The DNA here is from genome assembly GCF_001604755.1 of Lepidothrix coronata. Lineage (NCBI taxonomy): Eukaryota > Metazoa > Chordata > Aves > Passeriformes > Pipridae > Lepidothrix > Lepidothrix coronata. The sequence goes on along the minus strand of NW_016690310.1, from coordinate 2,722,544 downwards.
ATTCCTGTCATCAAATGTAGTCTCCAGGAGAAGACAACTCTGCAAGGATTCGGAGTGGAGACTATGACGCAGACATTCATACCCAGTCAGAGGAGACCCACATCTATTCCCTCTCACACTAGACACACTTCCTCTATTAATATGTAACTCTGTCCCTCCCTTCCACCCCAAACCCCTGTTCCTTCCATCTGTACCTGAACCACCACGTTGTCAGAGTTTACTGAACTAGGAGCAGGATTTCATTGTCCACGGGCCGGTGACTTGCCGGACAGCCTTTCCCATGTGTTCATTCCTTCATGTTCCTGTTTTCCCTCTCATCTTCTCTAAGTTTTTTTTGAGTGGGTAGTACCTAGCAGGAGTTCCCTTGCTAAGCATGACTAGGCACCCTGGGAGATAATTCAGATCTGGTTTTGGGATCACTGTGTACCAGCATCATGAAAACAGCAAGTAAAAAGTAATGCTGAACAATCCCTCTGCTTCAGCCAAACAAAAGAAGCTTTCACACCAAGGCAAGATTAGAATTCATAATCTTTTCCTCTGCTTAAGCTCTCAATTATATTGAATTTGAAGAAAGATGTGTTATTTTTGGTAATGTTAGCTGGTATTAAAATTTAAATGCCTAGATGTTTAATATGCCTATTCTTTTTGTCTCTAAACCTATTTCCCTGGTTTTGGTCTTATGATGAACAGAAATAAAAGTTCCTGAAAAAACTTGGAATCAACCTATGCATTAAAAAAAAAAAAAATCACAGAAATCACATTGTGTATTATAAATGCCCTACGTTATTCCATCTTTACAGTACTGTATATACAATAGAGAGAGTTAAACAGTTCCAGAAGGCAATTTGGACCTCATATTGACATGAATGACTTTTTAAGTAATTCTAGGTATGGTCACTGTGAAGATGACTACTTCATCTTCATCCTTTATGCTGGGAATAAAAGGGCTACTCAATCAGCAGCCTCCAGTCAGGTGACTTGCATCTCTCTCCTCCTCCTTTAACAGGGATTAATTTCTCCCTTTGTTAACAAGGAGCAAAGTTTTTATTTTTTGTCCTCCCCCCTGCTTATTTTTTTATTTTTTCTTTTAAAATGTGCTAGCTAGGCAGACGATTCATTTGGGTTGTTGAAGCCACAGAAGTTTCTTTTTCTAGAAGCTTCACATCCAGGGAATATTACATTGCTCGAGCTTATCATAAACACAAAGATTTACTTTCAGTGTTGACAATAATTGACTCTGCCACGGAGGACTGCTAATTAAAGGAAAAACAAGAACCATCTGTTTCTATGATTCAGTTAGAAAGATGGAAAACCTGTTACAGAATGTATGGAATAGGGCAACAGGTTTTGTTCATCAGCAGTAAACTAGAATGTGAGCACAGGTACTCATAAACCAGATACTTGCCACTGCTTTTGTCTATTTAAAAGCAAAGACACCAGAAAACTTTTTAGGCTCAGAATCTTCTCTTCTTTGGCCCTGCAACCAATTTAATGAAAACACCGTCCCTGTTTCATTGTTTTGCATGGAAAAAAAGACAATATTTCTGAAAATGCATTATGGCATTAAGTCTATCTCGGTGCTTTAAGCTGTTTTCAGAATGAAATTATTCCTTAGAACTGCAGTAATAAAACCAGCTTTCATATTCCTAGATTACCACAATACCATATTAACTCTATTATTTTAGCTAACTATAGTGAAATAAAACTTACCTTAAAAATCAAATCCTTTTTCCCATAACGAAGTTCTTTCAGCTGGGCTTGGATCTTTTTGGACTGAAAGTGAGGATGATAATAAAATCAGGTTTGGGGGTGTTTTTATTTTAAATATTTACTTTTAAGATCAGAAAAAAAAAAAGGTAGTGAGTTCTGGCAACAGCAGAATCTAGATCAGCTCTGAAATGCAGAAAGCCCTTACCCCCCAAACAATTGACAATTGTTTTTCCTGGTTGACATGTCAAAACNTTCCCCTTTTGTTACCATCATTATTATGTATTATTATTATATTTTACTTTTGTTTCATTTATTAAACTGTTTTTACCTCAACCTACGAGTGGGCAGCTGCCTGGTGCTTAGTTGCAGCTGGGCTTAAAACCACAACTTCCTGAGGAAAGCACACATAACCCAGATAAAACTTTCTACCCACATTTTAGTCAAGGTTGTGAAAACATACTGCACCACTAATCAGGGAAAAAAATAATTGCCTACTACAAAAGAAACCAAATGAAAAAAAATAAGCCCTGTGCTTGGGGAAAACAGGTAGTACTCAGTATACAGTGACAAAAGACCATGCAACAAAAGATCATGAAATGTTGGTTATCCTAACTGTGTTGTCTCAAGATAGCTATCTGAAAAGTAATCATGCCATATCTTACCAATCAAACACCAACTACAGAAGTTTATGCAACAGCCCTAATGTATTTTATAAAAATCAACGAAGAAAATTTCAATTTCCTGTCTCTCCCAGGGGCTTCATCTTCTACTGAGAAAAACAATTCAATAATATCCTGTCTTAGAGCATTTTTCTACATCCAATAAGCAGCCTGATCTAATCACAAATAATTGATAAAGTGAAAACCAAAATCATACAGGCAGTGATAAAATTGCACAAACATATTGACTTGATCAAGGAAAAAAACTCCCAAAGTGAATAATCCACCAAAAATTATTTAATAAAAAGCATCATAAGCCTTCTCCCTTGGAATGGAAAAAAAAGAAAAGTAGCAGTTTCTAAGGCTGAACTGCAACATTGAAGAAGAGCTCATTGTACTACAAAGTAGAAATACCTTAAAGATCCAACAATCTGAATCCTTAGAGACTAGAAAATCTCTATCCTTGGAGGTCAGAAAAAAAATCTGTTCTCTCTCATGACACATTAAGTTACAAAACTCTGCACACCCAAGGCCATGATCAGGCAAAAGACCCAACCTGGCCAAAAGTTCATATCCAATCCTGTAATTCTCAAAAGACCAAAAACTGAATTCTGTAAAATTATCACATTCTTAAAATCCACAAGTAAACAGAATAATTTTCATTAAACAACCTCAAACATGAATAAAATCTACACTCTGCTTCCGTTTCCTCAGCCATCCATGCATGGATGAACTGAACAGGGAACTATTCATATACTGATAAAATATTCTGGTGAATATTTTCAGAATTCTGTGTGCCAAAGAAAATGGGGTTTACCTAAATTTACCCTGACAAACTGGGAAAAACAGGATGACAGTCACTAAAAGCAAGTATAAGATGCTAAATCCAAACAATAAAGATCAGTAAACCAATACAGAATATAGAACAATAGGGACGAATGACCCAAGATGGTATTACCACTGAATATGTCATATTTTTGTAGAAAAGGCAAAAAACGCTGTGGGTACAGACCACAAAAATCCTTTTTACTCTGCTCAGCATGAGTGTAATGTCCAGCTCGAATTCAGTGTCCATTTTGGGACACTGCAAAGAGACCAAAGAAAACAGGTTCAGGTGTGATTAACGTGAAGCATTAATGGTGGGCAAATGTGCAGAGAAGGAAGACTGGGAAAAAAAAAAATCTATATAAGTTAATTTAAAAAAAATTACGATAAGACACAGGATGACTACAGCAAAATAGGCGAAATATTGCTTTAATTTTAAAAAACCCCTGCTCTCCAGGTCTGTGAGAGACAGCATGATAACTACCCGGCTTCCATTGCAGTATTTTTCAAGACATATAAGAAAACATTTTCTACTACTAAGGCTGACAGACTAGAAGAGACCAAAGCAGCAGAAATACGTAGAATTCAGACTGCTGCAGGTTTCTACAAAAAAAGGCCCATTAGATAAGCCTTGTGAAAGAATAGCATGGATATAACAGAACCCTGTCAGGAGTCAGGGAATATGGGACATCCTTTCTATTTTCTGCAGCCTCCAAAGAAAAAGGTCTTTTGCCACAAGTGAACCAGTGCAGATGGGACTGCCACGTACATGTAGAACTTCTGATCTCAGTAAATACAAAGTAATTTGTCTTATTTATGTGTTTAAAAGGAAAATTCTGTCGAGAATATTTTCGGACTCCTCATTTCATCATCTATCAGAGTCTGCTTTTGTTGTGGGCACTTTTCATTTAATCTTCATCCTTTGCAGGAAAACACAATCCAAAGACAAACAACCTCTTTTTGCTTATATAATCAACTAACAATATATAAGCCATGGGAGGCCAATTATGTTAAATTTATCAAATAGAAAACATCATAAAATAAATAAAGATAAAGCTAAACAGAGGTTCAGCTTGCTACTTTCTACTCAGTCATCATTTCTAACAAAGTCAAGGGAAATTTTTTGAGAGCATTTTCTTATCTGAAGTCTTTGATAGTTATTCTATCAAAACAATAAGCTCAAAAATATTACACATTAAATGTACAATAACAGGAAAGTCGCCTCTTCCAGACTCTCTTCAGTTGTTATGCTGTGTGCTGAAGTCAGCTTGTAGCTTATAGAATTTGTTATCCCTAATAAAGCCACTGTTGTAAGATCTCTGGAAAAAAAAATTACTATCTCTAACATTTTTGCATTACACTTATGTTTACAACTGATATTTCTTAATAGCTTTTTCTGGTTTTGATGTCTTCCCCAAGTAGCTCTGGTGAATTTCCCAAGGGAGGTGGCAGAAGATCCAGATGTTGAGGAAATACATCGGATGAATAAACACACCACAGGGTGAAGATCCTGTCTGAAAGCCAGAGGAATTGCATGTTCTCTCAGGGAACTTGATATGACAGGCCTGTAAGGAAACTGTCCTCAATTTTCTGTTATCATCTCCTTTCAGCATTGAGCTGCAGAGGTTTTATTCACCCTTACAGGGCAGTGTAAAAGCAGAAAGAAAGATCAGAGCACTCTTTTGTGCTAAATGAATGAATGTATAAATAAAACCTAAGTAAAACAATGTTGCTTTTTTTTTTTGAAAAGCTTTCCTGCAATGAAAATAGGAGTTTTATGGTACTTTGAACATAATGAACAATGCTTTAAAAATCTATTAAATGGACTAATCTTTCAAACATGCAAAGTCATCTGAATTCTGCTGTTGGTAATTTTAGTACATACAGATGGAAACCACGGGGGAAGTGGATGTACATGTGAGAAATGGGTGGATTTGGGTTGAGCCTGACCACCAGCAGTAAAGGAAAAGAACTGTATTGGAAAACTTGAAAGCACAAAAATTGTAAAAGGTTAACACAAATTTAAAATATGTGATCAATTATTTCAAGCCCAGACAACAATTTTAATGTTTACACAAGTTCTCTGTCAGGTTAGGTCTTTAGTGGTTTTCTGTGTGGGTTTTTTTTTCCACTTTGTTTTTCTTTAATCATTTCATCTCTTTCTCTGTATGGAATGCAGATTCCCACCGTCTTCATGACAGAAATAAATAGTTTAAAACTCTGGGAAATAGGTTTACCATGGCATGTAATTAACTTCTGCTAATAGGGAGGAAAACACATATGGTGGCATCAGTTTTACTCTAGAGGGAGGAATGGCATAAATATATACCACATTCAATCAGTATGATGCAAAAATAATTTCACACAGTTTTGTTTATCTTCGACTCTATCACAGCAAATGATTAAAATTATTTTCACATATCCAAATAACGAATTGATTCGTGTAGAACTGCATTTGCCAAAAAATTTGGAAAGCGGTTTTGACTACAAATTTATTACTCTGTATTACTATAAAGGTAATAAGGATTTGTCGAGGTAATAAGTTGCATTATTTGTTTTAATGGCCGATGCTCTTGGCTGGCTTTTTCAAAGTTAAATTCTGCCATGGAACAAAGATTAAGTACATTGGTAGGCCAGGTGCAACTAGTTGTTGCTCACAATTCAACTTTATATTGTTTGGTGGTTTTTTTTTTAGGACTATCAATATATTTCGTCTTAGAATTTAAATAACAAAAGGGAAAAGAGATGAAGCATTAAGTGAAATGTCTGAAACTGGTGCAGAATCTGTAGAAAATAGCAAAAAGATGTACCCAAGCCATAGAACTGAACCACTGTCACCCTGTACACATACAAGAGCAATTTCAATATTACAAGATACTTGTATAATCTGGTAGTGAAAAGTTATTGCTAGATTTTTTTTTCTGCATGTCCTGCTACCATCAGATATAAATGCTTGCAGAAAAAAACCAAAATATTTCTAATTCTTTTATAATTTAGTAAAGCCTGTGACTTCTAGGATAATATAGCCAAATGATTGGGAAGAGAGTTAATAAAGAAGGAGTTATTTAAATCAGAAGTGGTCATTAATGCCTGAAATGAATGCAGACCTTGATCTAGCAAAACACTTACACTTAGGAGTACTTCACTGAATCAAGGGTTTAGGACCATAATTAAATTATTGCCATTAAGGGTGGTCTCATTCAGAACCAGTAAGTACCTACTTACAAAGGTAATGACAAAATTAGGAAGACTGAGTGGTAATTTTTATTAATAATTTCTTATTTTTCTCATAATAATACAAAGCAAATTTACACTTTTTTTTGAGCTCTTTAAGGACACTGCATGCTTTAAGAGACTGAAGTCTGACAAAGAGACAGTAGCTCAAATTCTAATCTCAGTAGAGACACTGACAACCTCTACAGCCTCCAGCACATCACTTAATTTTTGTGATGCTCATTGCTTGTCTTGCACCTGGCTTTATATCCCATAGGGAGAGTTCAAAAAACATAAACATACATACATATATGCTCCATAACTGATCAGACAGACCACAAAACACTTTGAAAACATAAGGAGAGTAAATACATGCCTAAAGTGATGAACTTGTATTTACTACCACCTGTTAGCTTGCTGTCACACAGTGTTAAAAGTGGATATGATTTACCAATTCACTGGGATATTAAAGGAGAAAGCTGCCTTTTCCCCCCTTTCCTCTTCCTTTCCTGCTTAATCCCCAGAGGTCTAGTTTGGTACAGAGCCATTGACAATAACAGTTACCAGAATTCAAGTAACAGCCCCTTGATGTTGATTATGCAAAACAAAAATCTAAACAACCCCTTCCTGTATCACATCTATGTGCACAATTAATTCCTTCACAGAAAGCAGTAGTGCTTGGGCATGGACTGCAGCATTCTCTCATGCCCTTTAGAAATCTGATAGCCTGCAGCTCACATCCTTCTGGTGAACTGCTCCAAGAAGCTCAGAGCTGTGTGGAGAGCAGAATTCCCTAAATTCTCAGTAAGGCAAACAGAAACTGAGTTCAGTGGGGTGGGAAGGCGAAAATGTAGAAGTCCAGTAACAAGACAGTAGCTAGCAGCCAGGATTTTATCCCAAACATTCATGCTCTGTCCTGGCAGAAGACTATCCATCCATTTCATTTATCAGAGTTCCGAATAAGAGCTTCACAAAACAGACTCAACAGCTATGATAACATTAAATCTGTTACATTTCCAGTATCAAAGTAACCAGAAATGAAATACCACCTGTTTTTGCCCAAATCTAGCAGCCTCTCTCTGATCAAGCAGACACTTAAAAGGCTTTCCAGCCTGTACCAAACGGCTTCTACTCTGCTCAGCGTGCCTGTCTGCAAACCTGACACACACACAAACCAGCACACTGAATCTACCCTCCCCCACATCTCACACGATGATTTAGGAGGGCAGCAGAAGGTTTCTGCTCCCTTTGCTTCATAAATCGAATTTCCTTAGTCAGGAGAAATACTGATGGATAAACCTGCACCAATATTTCTGGCTGCACGTAAAGGATGTACCCAATTAGCAAAGCAGGCACTCAACCTCATACCCAACTGCACGTGGTCAGGAGATGTTCCAAGTGTTTGCACATCCAGTTCCCAGAGGAGAACCCAAGCTACCTACCTTGGGACCTACATCCGAGCTGGTGGCTCTAGTATTCACTCATAATCAAGAACTGTGTTTATTCAATACAAGTCAAGGACTTTAAGGCCTAATTCCTGTCATCAAATGTAGTCTCCAGGAGAAGACAACTCTGCAAGGATTCGGAGTGGAGACTATGACGCAGACATTCATACCCAGTCAGAGGAGACCCACATCTATTCCCTCTCACACTAGACACACTTCCTCTATTAATATGTAACTCTGTCCCTCCCTTCCACCCCAAACCCCTGTTCCTTCCATCTGTACCTGAACCACCACGTTGTCAGAGTTTACTGAACTAGGAGCAGGATTTCATTGTCCACGGGCCGGTGACTTGCCGGACAGCCTTTCCCATGTGTTCATTCCTTCATGTTCCTGTTTTCCCTCTCACCTTCTCTAAGTTTTTTTTGAGTGGGTAGTACCTAGCAGGAGTTCCCTTGCTAAGCATGACTAGGCACCCTGGGAGATAATTCAGATCTGGTTTTGGGATCACTGTGTACCAGCATCATGAAAACAGCAAGTAAAAAGTAATGCTGAACAATCCCTCTGCTTCAGCCAAACAAAAGAAGCTTTCACACCAAGGCAAGATTAGAATTCATAATCTTTTCCTCTGCTTAAGCTCTCAATTATATTGAATTTGAAGAAAGATGTGTTATTTTTGGTAATGTTAGCTGGTATTAAAATTTAAATGCCTAGATGTTTAATATGCCTATTCTTTTTGTCTCTAAACCTATTTCCCTGGTTTTGGTCTTATGATGAACAGAAATAAAAGTTCCTGAAAAAACTTGGAATCAACCTATGCATTAAAAAAAAAAAAAATCACAGAAATCACATTGTGTATTATAAATGCCCTACGTTATTCCATCTTTACAGTACTGTATATACAATAGAGAGAGTTAAACAGTTCCAGAAGGCAATTTGGACCTCATATTGACATGAATGACTTTTTAAGTAATTCTAGGTATGGTCACTCTGAAGATGACTACTTCATCTTCATCCTTTATGCTGGGAATAAAAGGGCTACTCAATCAGCAGCCTCCAGTCAGGTGACTTGCATCTCTCTCCTCCTCCTTTAACAGGGATTAATTTCTCCCTTTGTTAACAAGGAGCAAAGTTTTTATTTTTTGTCCTCCCCCCTGCTTATTTTTTTATTTTTTCTTTTAAAATGTGCTAGCTAGGCAGACGATTCATTTGGGTTGTTGAAGCCACAGAAGTTTCTTTTTCTAGAAGCTTCACATCCAGGGAATATTACATTGCTCGAGCTTATCATAAACACAAAGATTTACTTTCAGTGTTGACAATAATTGACTCTGCCACGGAGGGCTGCTAATTAAAGGAAAAACAAGAACCATCTGTTTCTATGATTCAGTTAGAAAGATGGAAAACCTGTTACAGAATGTATGGAATAGGGCAACAGGTTTTGTTCATCAGCAGTAAACTAGAATGTGAGCACAGGTACTCATAAACCAGATACTTGCCACTGCTTTTGTCTATTTAAAAGCAAAGACACCAGAAAACTTTTTAGGCTCAGAATCTTCTCTTCTTTGGCCCTGCAACCAATTTAATGAAAACACCGTCCCTGTTTCATTGTTTTGCATGGAAAAAAAGACAATATTTCTGAAAATGCATTATGGCATTAAGTCTATCTCGGTGCTTTAAGCTGTTTTCAGAATGAAATTATTCCTTAGAACTGCAGTAATAAAACCAGCTTTCATATTCCTAGATTACCACAATACCATATTAACTCTATTATTTTAGCTAACTATAGTGAAATAAAACTTACCTTAAAAATCAAATCCTTTTTCCCATAACGAAGTTCTTTCAGCTGGGCTTGGATCTTTTTGGACTGAAAGTGAGGATGATAATAAAATCAGGTTTGGGGGTGTTTTTATTTTAAATATTTACTTTTAAGATCAGAAAAAAAAAAAGGTAGTGAGTTCTGGCAACAGCAGAATCTAGATCAGCTCTGAAATGCAGAAAGCCCTTACCCCCCAAATAATTAACAATTGTTTTTCCTGGTTGACATGTCAAAACCAGCCAAAAGTATCAAGGAAAATATAAACTGCCACTTACCTAAAGCACGTAAGTGAGGGATATGAACAGCTCTTGGACTCACACATTTTATATGTGAGTTGTTACTAATACTTTCCATGAAGGGTACCTGAAGTGAGCAATCCTATTTTTAGGGGTATAAAGGCTCCAGAGGATTGCACAGGTTATTCTTTGTAAAAAAAAATAGGGCACTCCAGCAGGTGTCCAAATGAACTAGTTTGTAACCATGCCCTTGAAAACAGGCAGAGTTATGCTTATTTATATCAGCTCAAGATGATATTTATTTCAAATCTTGTTACATTTAGTCTTAAAATAATTCTAAGTAATAGCCTATGTATTATTTTATTTATTTAAACAAAATATAATAGAAATGGATTCTTTATACTAAACCCAACTATCCGAGGAACAATATCTCACCCTTTATCTAAGAATCCTGTCAAAATAATAACTTTTTAAAATAAAATCCACAGTCCTGACTGATATTCTTGTTTTAGTTAATTAGTTAATTAGTTAATTAATATTTTCTTGTATTAGTTAATTAGTTAATTAATTTTCTTGTATTAGTTAATGCCAAATGTTTTGAACTCCTTTAAATGTATTAGAAGACTATTTCACATTTACTGAAACAGTGTATCCATAAATGTAACATATTACAAAGGTAGTAATAAATTTCATAAACTGAATTTCACAAACTGAAATTTCTGGAAAAAATTGATGTCCTTCCAATTGGTCCAGTCCAATTCAGTGACAGACTTTTGGGAAGTTTGAACGAATCTAAAGATGAAATTTTAGAGCCTGCTTTAAATATTTAAACAGTGAGGCCAAAATGGTTATGGTATTCCATAAAATCTGAACCAAATAGCCAAGATCAGTTCAGTTCAATTCATTCTTCTGTGACTTTATCTGCTGTTAGTTCATCCAACAGCACTGTCCTCTAACCTGGGCAGTGTAACTGGTAGAGTTATGGAATATATTCCACACCACCTAAATTAAAAAATATTAACCAACTTTATATTGTTCTAGGGGTCATGCTTAAGAAAATAAACAGTCTCTGTGATATACAAGGTACACAAAAAGGCTGCAGAGGAATCTGAGAGTTAGAGTTAAGGTATCACTCATTTGCTAAATATCAAAGCTGTGATGAAATTAAGAGTCATAAAGCTAAATGCATTCAGTGCTCACATAAGGGACTCAAAAAGCACACATATGACCTGCAAGTCTTCGTGATAAAATCTGGTCGTTTTGGGGGTTTTCTCTGCTTTGAGGGAGAGGACTTACAAAACTGACACCTCTTAGTGCAGTCAGACAGAGAAATCGTCATTAAACACGGATCTCTAAACCACAGCATCTGGGAATACTGCCCTGGCACGTGCCCATTTCCGTGTCCTGGGAACACCAAAATCTGCACCACCCTGCCTTCCTCTCGCCAGGGCTCTGACTTCTCAGAGAAGAAAATCCAGCCATGTAAAGTGTGCAGGATCCCAAGCATGTTCCCATGGATGCTACGGGACAGCAGGGAATCACTCTGTTTGCACTCAGCCTGGGGGAGCAGAACGAAGCAGGAGCTTCCAGGTGGGCTATTCTACCCCCAAAGGGCTTGGATCTAATAACTAAAAGGATATCGAGTTATTAGTTAATTAATTAAATGCAGAAAATACCTTGTGTCTCTGGTTGGCACAACCTAACTGGTAAAATGACCACAAAAAAAAAGGATGCTCCTGCAGCATCTTTGCCTGTTCTAAAGGTACTAACATGCTTAATAGCCACGATGATTCATCAAGCCAGGATGATTCATCAAGCCAGAGATTCTCACACTTTAAAATACACTCACAATCTGCTACTTAATGTAGGTTTAGTTTCCTGAAATTTTCTGAGAGCCAGGGCTTGTCACCCTACAGTGCAGTTAAATTATTCTTAGGCCTCATCTTTCCAGACATTTATGTTGCAAATATTAAAGGGGACATAATCAGGGAAAAGACCATCAAGTTAATCACCAAAGATTCAAAATATTATGCAGCTAGGTGTGGTGGTTTGACCCTGGCTGGGTGGGAGGTGCCCACCAAAGCCACCATCACTTCCCTCCTCAGCTGGACAAGGGACAGAAAATAGAAAAAAGGTTCATGAGTTGAGATAAGGACAAAGACAGCTCAGTCACCAATTACTGTCATGGGCAAAACAGACTTGGCTGGGGAAAATTAATTGAAATTAATCAAAATCAGAGCAGGACAACGAGAAGCAAAACAAGTCTTAAAAACACCTTCCCCCAACTCCTTCCTCCTCTCAGGTTCTACCTCCCTCTTTAGCAGCACAGGGAGACAAGGAATTGGGATTACTGTCAGCTAATCCCATGTTTCTGTTGCTGTTTCCCCCTCAGGGGGAGCAGTTCCCCTGCTCCAGCAAGGGGGAACAGGTTTCTGTGGGAAAGAGTCTTCCCAAACTTCTCCAGTGTGAGTCCTTCCCAATGGGCTTTATTAACTTTATTAACTGCTCCAGAATGCTCCCTTCCCGTGGGATGCAGTCCTTCAGGAACAGGTTGCTCCAGCAGGGGTTCTCCATGGGGTCATAAATCCTATTATTTCCTACCATTGGGTATTTCTCAGAAACTTGGCCTCCTAAGTACTGACCTCTAAGTTAAAAGGCAGAGACTCTGATGAAGAAAACACATTCAACCATAATTATGGAAATTTCAGTAAAGATGTTCTGCCTCTGCTTCATTCAGGCAAGGTGCAATGACTTTTACAGAAATTATATATGCAAAAAACCCAGACTAAAGTAATATAAATGAGTAAATTGGATTCACATGTTGTAATATCTTTTTTTTCATGAGAAGTTAAAAAATTAAAGGGGCTGCTTGAATGAATGCAGGTACTTCTACACTGATCTATTTGCCAACAAATAGGGTTTTTTATCACTGACTATCTTTTCCATCTCACTCTTCAGCAGAGGGGAGATTTCATTCCCACAATTTCATAAAGTGACCCTTTTATCCTTGAAGTAATGAAACATTCTAGGAATCAATAACAATAAATTTTGCCTGTCTCTAACTTAATTTCAAAACAGGCATTTGGCAATTCCCATCTTAGTCTAGGCATGGAGATCAAGGAAAGTAAATTGGTTTTATATATGTTATAGATGCATAATAAATTTGCAGAGCTATATCATAAGCGTGCCCAAATGATTTCACTTGTCTAAGACTTGAGTTTGCAGCTCACTGTCTAAAACATTTGAGCTGCTTCTAGTGAAGTCACTGAAATGAGCTGGAATGAGAGCACTTTAGGAACACTCATATATATATATAATATATATTCTATATTTTGGTGTGTATATAGATATATATATATATACATATATATATATATATAAAATATACCTGAACCTCAGTAAAAAAGGCTTTGATGCAAACTTTTTTGGGTTATGTTAGATTTAGAATAGAGAGGAACCTTCCTTACCTCCTCTGCATGAATGCCACAAAGCTTGTTTCCTGACAAGAGCTTGGTTTTGAGGCTTTTGTTCTGAGGGGGAGACAAGAAAAAAAACCAAAATGTTTATTGGTGAGGGTTGCAGAAATATTGACTATTTGACCACACTGGCTTTATTTTCTACATGGATAATACCTTCAAGTCACCAACAAAGACACAGGTAAGACAAAAGAGATTCATCAAGGCACAACACTCCCTTACAGAATTCTAAAAGGCTATAAAATTTGCTTTAAGAGGAACAGGACTGCTTACAGAAACCTTCCAACACACTCTGGCAACTGGAAGTAATTTAGATTTAATACTCTGAGGTACAAAAGGGCAGAAAAAACCCATCTGATCCTTACCTGGTGTCAACTGCACAGCTCAGTATCATTTTCAGTAAATCATTCTAACAAGTGAGTAATAGGGCCAAGATCTCATCACTTGACCTTGATGATCAAATTCGGGGGTCTTTTTGCTAAATTTTATAATTTAAAACCACAAGCAATCAAAATCTGTAGAAGGTTAGCTACCTGATAAAACATTTCACCTAGTCAATATGCTTTTTCATGTAGGAGTTTTAAATGCATTTCTTCTCATTTTCAGGGAAAATAATAAACCTTGATAAAATGCATTTTCCATAGTCATTCTTTTTGCACTCCTCACTCATATTATCCCATAATTGACAGTCGAGAGTGAAGATCTCTCTGCAGTGAGAACATCTTTCAAAGCTGGTTAGAAACAGAAGTATTCAATAAGCAGATCTTCAGGTGCTGAACATAACATGTTTGACACTAAAGGGAAATTAAAAGAACACCAAAACTAACTGAAACTAACTGCTCCTGTGCTAATGAGCTGTAAATACACAAGCAGAAACTGAACTCCTGACATTTCAGGAATATACGTTTATTATTGAATAACAATAGCTTTCCTGAAGATTGTGCACAAGAACAAGCTGTCATTAGAGTCAAAACTGTAATTCCATCCAGTTCAAATTTAGGTCCACATCCCACTGATGTGGGATTCTAATTCCAGAATTAGAAGCAAATGCAAAGAAACCAAAATTCCATGTGAAACCTCATTTGCTTAATTCCAAAACGAGGGGATGTGACAGACTCTGTATTTCAGAACCAAAGAAAGAGTGAGTTGTAACCCTTACATTTTTACTCATTTATCTTCCTTTCACCCAATATATCTATATATACATAGATTATATATATAATTTATGTATATATATTATAAGCAATAACTTCTAATA
>NW_016690310.1:2660678-2707899 GCF_001604755.1 Lepidothrix coronata | reverse complement strand
TTCCAAAACGAGGGGATGTGACAGACTCTGTATTTCAGAACCAAAGAAAGAGTGAGTTGTAACCCTTACATCTCTATACATATATAGATTATATATATAATATATGTATATATATTATAAGCAATAACTTCTAATAATACATTACTATTTCACAAGTAACTTCTACACGTGCTGTTTTGAGGAGATCCTGCAGTGACCCAGAATGTGTGTCAGCAGGACACATGATGGATTAGATGGTTGTCAAAATTTCCACATCAGGCCAAATAAGCCTGGCAAAAGAATATAGTTAAAAGAACTTGTCCCACACCAGAACTTGATGAAAATATTTAAAGTTAGGAGATGAAATCCATGTTGGAGGTTTAGCTAGGTTTCACATGATTTACCAATCCTGTTTCATTATCCAGTCTATTAGCAACAAAAAACCCCAGCAGGGTTATCAGAATGCAGGCAAAATAGTCATGATTTAATCTGAACTTAATAACATTTTTAGAAATGAGAGCAAGCATTAAAAGTTACTATGATCAAGAGTTTAATAAGTAGGACTTTGACAGAGGTAGGTGACAACTTCTTGCATACAATTTGAGTGATTTTATGTTACTTCACAAATCAAGTCACTGTCAAAAATAGCTTTTTATCCTGAATAATAGTGCTAATTTTTATAGCAGAATCTGAAGTATACCAGTAAAAACATATGAACAGAACCCAGTGAACATATAACAGAGCCCAGTGTTGTCTGGATTCTGAATTAAATGTAGTAAAATGAGAATTCTAATCAGCTACATATCCTAGAATAATATGCCCCTTTTGCTAGAAAGGGGCTATTCAAAATCAGATTAATTAATCAATGAAATTTCGAGTTTACAAATGCCTATTGATTCAGCATAGAAGTTCTGACTTCCAAGACTTACATGGATTCAAGATTCTGCTTATTTTCCTATTAAGAATCCTTCAAAGAGCAACAACAAGAATTTTACACAGTTTTAATTTCAATACTACATTTGTTACTAAGTACTTAAGCAGAAAAGGTCTTGGGCATTTCAAACTTAAAAAATAAGGAATTAAGTATCTGTAAATATCTCATTGATACCAATTTTAAAATTATATGGAGTAATGATTTCAGTTAGAAACGGCCTTTTAGATGGAGACAAAGAATACCATTACATTCAGACTAAATAGGTGTTTTAATGTAAATGAGTGTCTAAACAGAAGAAAAATACTGAGAGGAGGCCTTAGGATTCTTAGGAAAACAATAACCATGATGCCAATTAGAAAACTCGGACAAAGGCTTGCAAAGGAAAGCAGAAACTGTACACTTGAAAGTTCAATAGAAGCACTTTTACAGTTGCAGCTTTAGTTACTTCCTCTTCTGTAAAGTCATTTTATAAAAATCATTAATTATATAGCTACACATTGCATTTTTTTGTAATTTCTCCATCTGATTTAGCATACACAGTAAATATCTCATAAGACAAGAGTCACAGTTTGTAGGCACTGGCAACTGTGACAAATTTAAAGGGGTTTATTATCATCATAAATCTGAACTTAGGGGGATTAACATTTATCTGATGAATCATATGTTCTACTAACAGAAGGCTAAACTTACACCACCAATGTCAAAGCCACAAATTTTCAGATGTCATTTTTTGAAGTTAGTTTATCTTGACCCCTGGTCACACAATGAGTGCTTTAATACTCTTCTGTTTGTGTTTCATAATTTGAAACACCAGTGTTATCTACTTGAATCAACATCAGGATCTAACCCCAGAATGAACAAATATATAACTTAGACATCATCAGCACAAAGCAATTTAGTTTGTCTGCTGGCCTTTGAAAGCAGAGGATACGAAGTATGTTCAGGGGAAGAAAATCACTTTCCCTCTCAGAAAATTGTATTCTCAGCAATCAACTGCAATTCAGACATTTTATCTGAGCTCTGACATATTTTTTTGTTGTTGTTGTATAGAAGATGGATTTGGCTGTGCTTCCCCTTGATGAATAGTGCAAATCAAACCACGCTGAGCCCCTGCTCATCACCGGAACATTTCCCTCTAACAGGCATTACATTTGAAAAAACAACCAAACTCAAGAACAGCAAAAAAAACCCAGACTCTGCTCAGCCAGAGTGTTGGGAACAACTGCCATGACAAACTGCCTTCCATCTCCCGTGAAACCAAAGTGCTCCACTGTGCCCTTAGGAGAGAAATCAGAAGACAGCAACAGGCCAAAATCAAACATCTGGATTTATCTGCTCTCCCAGCGTGTTGGTATCCAGTTTGCTCTGGATATTAGCTTTGTATTTCACCATGATGAAAAACAGGTTAGATCGCAGGAAACAGGGTGAGTGCTTTAATCCCAGCTGGGTTGGCTCAGCCCTTCATCTTCCTGAGACAGATAAACTGAGCTCCCTATACTCTGTGAGGTTTTCCAAATAAGACTTTAAGAAGTGCATTTCTACCTGTCATTGTGGCCAGTGAAGGCAATGTGACTTTTTGGCCTTGATATTCTTGAGGCTGTTTGAGCCTCTTTTCCCTGCAGTTTTTCAGTGGCCAAGTGTGCCAGGCAGCTGAAGGACACTGCCCCACCAATGTGATGATGCATACTGGGGCTGCACACCTTTCAGATCTGGCTGGATCCAAACTCAGAAAGCACCATTGTCCTTCCAGCTCTGAATTCCTGGGAAAAGCCCACTTCCACTACGGTCAGGCTTCAGCCTCTCGGTGCTCTGACACCTCAGCCTGTGCTGTTATTTAGGAGGCACATGCAGCGGCTGAAGGCTGACAGCCAAGCTGGGTAACCCCTGCAAACATGGCACATTACCACTGTTGTAAGCTTAGGCACATTTGGACTGTTTTGTTCATTTTGAGCTTTCCTTCTGTAACCTGCCCCCCTGCCTTACTGTAACTCGTGTTACAGATAAAGGCACTTAAGGACAAGCTTTCCCAAACAGAGAGAATACATTTCTTTTCTTCTGCCTATCTGTCCCTGCTAATACTAGAGGCTGTTATATTTCTTCCTGAATTTCATGTAGTCCAGCTGAGCTGAACAAGTTGATAAGCAACACACAAAAATCTCCTATTCGAGTTTTTAGCAGGAGTTCTGTGTTGATTGTGTTTGTCTTGGTGTTCCAGTCATTTCAACGGGACTTTGCTATGCAAAAGCAAATGCCATTTCTAATTCTTTCCATGTCAGATATTCTAATTAAAAACAGCAGCATATTGAATGCAGAACCCACTGCAGAGAATTCATATCTGAAATGAAGGGTAATTGCCTATGCCATGCAGGGTTATTTGGAGAAAAAAAGCTGGCAATTCTTTGATTTTTCCCTTTGGTAGGGGTGGCTGAAGGCTCTGGGGATGGTTTGCAGGATCAACAAAGCAGAACACCTAGTTAAGTAGATGTTAGCCCAAAGGTCCTTCTGTTCACTTGACATTTGTGAACAGAATGACAAGCAGAACTTGATGCTGCTGCAAGCTGAAGGCTGGGCTTAAAAAAAAAACTACAAAAAAGACAGTGAAAGCTCTCATTAAAGCAAGGTGACAGGAATGAATAGAGTGTGCTGTGACCAAACATCTCAATATAAACCCCGTTTCTGACCTTGAAAAAAATGAGCTCCTCTATCACTGGAGGAGTGAAGGGTCAGACTGTTGATGTGCTTTTCTGCAACTTCACTTTTTTCCAGTGTAATAGCAGCAGGACATGAAATGCTGCATTAAGCATGTTTTAGATCCAGAATTGCCAACATCTGTCTTAAAACAGAAATGACACAGTTATGGGAGGAGAAGGGCAGGAGATGGGTAAGGCATACATTTATGTGGCTCTCTGTGGTATCATTTGGCTTTACTTTAATATTAATAGGCTCTGAATTCTCTCACCTGAATTCTCTCAGTAGCAGTGCACTGAATATTTGTTGTTACAGAACTTTTTGGCCAATACATTTAATTTTTAAAAGAATTTTCGCAGGCACGATCTACAGACATCTAAAATACAGATCAGTTGTATTGAAGAAGGTGCTACAATACCTTTCAATAAGAAAATAGATATTCCTAAGGCAGTTTTACTGGATTGATTCACATACTAGATGTATTTCCACCATGCCATGCTCATTCAATACCCAGAGCAGTAAGAACCCACATAATATGGACTAGATAATACTTCTAGCCTTTAATGATTTCCTAAAAGTCATTTAGCAAGATGAAGTCAGGAGTAGGATCTAATTCTGAGGATTGAAGTGACTTTTTTTGAGCCACCAACACTATTTCTTCATGAATCATTGCCCTATCCATGACTGTGAACCAACATTTTATGTCAGGCTCCCTCCTCTTGGGAAAGGGGAGGAAAGGAGTAAACTGAGCCATTTTTCAATGCTTCTGAAAAGTGTTTTCCCCCATTTAAGCTCAGTACAGCAACATCAGGCAGGATGCTTCATACCAGGCTCCTAAGTGTTATGAAAAAATAATAATAAGAAAAAAAAAAGCTCTGACTACAGTTTAAACTTCTTTGGTTTCTGAGAGTAAATAATACATATTTGCAAACCAAACATTTTCAGAAAAAAAAAACCAAAAACCAAAGCACAATAAGTAATATTTTAGCAGAAAACTGAGGACGTTAAAGACCACCACAAAAAAAAGTTGAAGACATTTCTTGGTACTTATAAATCAGCCCAATCTGTCAAGAGGACATAGGACATTCTTCCCCTAAGGACATCTGGGGTAGGTGATCTGCCTGATCATCTTCTAATCAGTTCCTAGTTCTGACAGAAACATCACCTTTTCATTAATGAATTTGGACTTGAGTGGGTATCTCAAAGCCAAGGAAGGGTTTCAGTGAGGTTTGGGGTCATGTCCTGAAATGGTTACAATTTCACATTGCAAAACAAATATTTTCTTAGCGTTAAATTCTGGTATCCACAATTTTCTCTTTTCCCCAAATATGCCTACTAATTTGGACTGTGAGATAAGGGTAAGATAAGGAGAAGATAAGGAGGATAATGGATCCACAAGTGTGAAAGACTGGAATGCTGATGACTCAGACAGTCCAGGTGCGAGTTGATGATGAATACATTAAAAAAACCCATGGCAAGCAAAGGATATGAGTGAAAACTCCTCTACAAAGGCAGGGGGAGATAAATGATGTACAACAGCCCAGGAAAAAGCTTAACAAGGAAAGGAAAAGGCCAAGCATGTCAACTGTGTGCTCTTGAAGTGCAGGTTCTGGGGTGACACAGAAACAGCAAAAATTAGCTAGTAAAGATTGAGAAAAAACAGTAAGTGCAAAAACAGTACAAAAAAATTCATCTTTTCTTCAATACTGATCTGAACACTGAAATTACCTAACTGAATTTCAGAGATTTAAGGCTAAGCAAGTGTCAGACAACAGGTCTTACTGGGTTTGTGTTTTTCAGCATTACATAAAATCCAAACAAGTCACACCCAAAAGGTTGTAACCACACTCACAGGTACTTTAAATACATAAACATTTGTTCATCTTCTCTCTCTTCCTTTGTTCTGCAGTCCTTCAATCCACAGAATTAAAACCTCATATGACTAAGCCCCAGCCTCCCCAGCACTCAGCAGCTCACCTTTACCTCACAGGCTCACAGAATGAGAGCTCTTGTCTTGCATCTCATCGAGATTTTCTTTATGAGTGCAGATCCAACACCCTCACAGTCACCCTCTCAAAGGGGTGCTACAGTCCTGACATTTTTTGTATTTTATTGTCATGAAAGGGAAAGTAGTAGAAATTTTTAACCCCTCTACAAAAGTCTTTCCACATTGCACAAAACAAACAAACAAACAAACAAAAAACCATGCAAGACAGTTAGCCTAAGAGAGTACAAACAAAAATCTGTGCAGGATTCATTTTTCAGCTTATTATCTTTTTTTTTTTTTTTTTTTTAATATTCAACCAAATTTTCTATTTCAATAACTATTAGATTTTTACTTGAAACTAAGCATTAATAGGTTTGGACAAGAAAGCAAATTTGACTGTCTGCAGATTTCACATTAATACCTGTATTGGAAAAGAAGGGATGTAAAAATGTAATTTATCCAATCCAATGATATCAAATAGAATATTGGTCTGTCAATCAAGGCAGGCAATCTAAGTAATGCATCTGCCCAGCAAATTTAATAACTTTTATGCTCATATACTTTTCAGAACTATCATAGAGATCTGGCCCTAGGTCATAGCAGGTGCACTGCTCATGAATGTTTCTTAAAGCCACAGCTGACTACATATGCTGTTTAAAAGTGGCATGTTTTTATCTGCAAAATGTATTTCAGTATTTCTGAATGCAGCTGGATTTTCAAAGAAGCAATCTTCTAATGAACTTACTGCTCAACAGCTGCATGTCTTATTACCCATAATTATTTCTTGAAATCTACTGATGATAAACCTGTGTCATTCCAAATTTCCATCAGTTCAGGATTTAAATAGATACATTCATAGACTCACATTTCTGGCAAATATGAGTAACTATGCTTTGAAATACTAACAGCCAAGGCATGACAGAATCACGACTGTAGATTAAATCTGCCAACCCAGGCAGATATGTGGTTCTATTCCCAGTTATACTTATTATTTTAACACAACTGACATAATCTCATTTTAGTTTGTTTAAAAAGAACTGGTCCTAGCTGTTGTTCTTTGGAATACTTGATTAATCAACCAGAGAAATAAGGTATTTGGCAAGTAAGGAAAAGGGGAAAATAAGGTACAGGTCAACAAGCATCTTGATTAGGGGCTAGTGAAGAAAAACAGCCAACCAAGCTAAAATCACCCACAGTGCAGCAAAGGCATCTATCTCAGAGGTGATGCTGGTACCACAGCTTAACCAGATCAGAGAATTAGCAAGCATTTGAGTGGTTCAGGGGTCTTTAATAAAAAGCTCAACAGATCAAAGTGATCAGTTTAACTGTTTTTCACTGTCATTTGTAAAGTACAAAGCCTCACTCCTGAGACTGTTAAAAAAGCTCCCAACAATAAACCCCAACCGAACACAAATAAACAAAGGGAGCAGAAGCTAAATAATTACTTTAGGAATGACAAAATGTTTAATGTCACATGCTTAGGAAAAAATTTCCTGAAGTTTTCTCCGAAACAAAAAGGCTGCTGCCCCTACAAAAGACACACATTTCTCCCTCTGAGCCACCCACCAAACAGCAATAGTCTCCTTCTTTTAAGCAAATGGTCTGCAATTCTTTCCAAGAAAAAAAGATAGTTCTGCTTATAAACTTGCAAAGACTAAGAGAACTTTAGATTGCAGTGTTGAGTGTCCTACAAGTAAAAGAGTCACAGCAAGAAAAACACAGAACACTAACTTCAAGTCAACCTTAACTGAAAGGAGCAAAGTAATATCCTTTCAGCTGTATAAAAAGTATATGTAATCAAACTTCAGAAGAAATATGAATTAAATCCAAAAATATACATCCTAAAGCATCCCTAACAATAGCAGAAGAAAACTCCCAAAGATCAGGGCAAACTCATATTTTGATTTCTTTCGACACCTAAAGGACTACCTCTAAAGGAAAATCTTTTCCCTGTTTAATGATTAGAAATAATTCAATTAAAATTACCAATTTCTACATTATTTATTGAGGAAAAAACCACCATAACAACTGTGCAGTACTTTACAATTTTAAAGAACGCACAGCAACCATGCATACTGATTGTTTCCTGCCCTGTACTTGCTCTGTGCAGAGGATCCAAGAGGCAGCAAGCAATGCAGTGCAAATAAGACTCCTATAGATTGTGCACACACACTTCTTTCAAAT
This sequence comes from Lepidothrix coronata, assembly GCF_001604755.1. Classification (NCBI taxonomy): domain Eukaryota; kingdom Metazoa; phylum Chordata; class Aves; order Passeriformes; family Pipridae; genus Lepidothrix; species Lepidothrix coronata. Next base: position 2,700,127 of record NW_016690310.1, on the reverse strand, counting down.
ATAAGTTGGAGCTTTTCCCAAAAACAAAGAGCTGGCAACAACCACTGACAATCCGCATCAATGAAGAGAAAAATATCAGCAGTGTGTTTTCCACCTGAGCAAGCACTTTTGGTGAAATGCAGTGCTGTAACAGCTTAGCTGAGCCCATTTCAGCAAGCAAACTGGATTTGCTTTTGCTTGGTGCAACAATGGAAAGCTCAAGAAATGTTGTCGTTTTTTCTCCTTTTGCAGCCACAGGAAAACAGGTTGCCTCTCACCCAGAAAAGGATGAAGTTTAAAATCATATGATCCAGTTCAGCCAGCCAGTTCTTGTGTGTTGTTGAAAAGACACTCAAAGGAGCTGCATGAAGCTTAAAAAAACAATAATTCAGATTCTGTAGAGTGTACCAAGGAGGCCTATTATATAGGTAGGGGGACTTTGCAGAAGTAACCAATGGAGAGCACTGAAACACTGCATCCTTCTATCTTAATTATTCCAAAGAACAACAACTAGGACCAGTTATTTTTAAACAGACTATCTGTCTGAGCAGTTCTGGCTTTGACCGGTTCTTTGGGATGTCATATTTACATTTTGGCTAAAAACAATGTGCTTTTCACAGTCAATTTCCGTGCCACATTTTATCTTCTGGTAAAATTAAGATAAGGTGACAGCATCGTAAAAAAGAACAAAAACCCCCAGAATTTTATAAAAAAAAATTAGCTGATACCCCCATCCAGTATTGCAGTGAATCCCTGTGGTGATTCAACAAGACAAATATAGGAAAGAAGCACTGGTAAACAGCAGGTTACACCTTTTACCCAAAACTAATCAGCTCCAGGATATGAATTTTATGCCTGGATGCTAATATTTCCTTGATGTAGTTAAGCTCATTTTTGGCAGATGAAGGAGGATATCCTAACTCTCAGGTTCCAGATCTTTTCTCCTGAGACTCAAGTTCATCAGCATAAATTCTACAGTTTAAATGCTCAGTGCTTAGCATCATCCAAACCAAACATGTAAAAGCTCGTGGCTGTAACACACAGCTGCACAGCAAGAAGAGATTTTTTTTGGGGTTTTTTTGTTTTTTTTTTTTTTTAAAAGCACAAACTATGCTATTGAGAATTCAGGGAGAGAAAAAGTGGTTCATTAAATCTAATCTGCCTACAGACTCCATGCAACAGGAAAAGAAAAAAAAGAAATTTAGAACACAGTAAAGCATTTGATTTAATACAGCCAATACATGGGAACTACCTCAGGAACTTAATGGGCTTCATCTGGCTTCTACTCCTACTCATTCCTTTGGGCCAGTCTGGAGCCTCAGTGAGCCATCAAATAAGGCATCATCTCCCTTCTCCTGCAAATTTTGTTTCATACTACTCTTATCACTATCTCTACTCCTCAGTATTTTTTTTCTGTCCACATATATCATTTCAAATGGAAGGCAGTTCCTTATCAGCAACCCAAGAGCTGGATGCTGTAAAAGATAGTCCTCCCACCTGTGCTCACCCCCACAGCAAACCACCCTTGTTTTCATCACGATTTTTTCCACCCTCTTGCTTTGACCTTGAAACACGAGAGAGCAACCAAAAAAGAACACAGCAGGAAGTTGTTAATGGGAAACCTATTTCTTTATGAAGATGCTTCCATTTTTTGGCTTTTTATGGTGTCCAAGGATTTTTCTAAGTACCAAAAACTGCACAAATAACTTTTCATGCACAGCACCCAAAGTCACACCCAAGAAGTGGACCAGGCCCACCATTGCACAGCACTCCCCATGCTCTTCCACTAAAATATTATTTTAATGTGGAAGTAGAGCTGTCCTGGTGACCTGCCTCTCCCCTGGCCTAAAATCCTTCGTGTTTAAAGGTATTTGTCCTTGCAGAACACCAGCTATTGAAAAAATACCGTCTAAATTAAGGATGTCAGGCTGATGCTATTTGAGAAAGACTAAATGGGTATATTGTCATAAATTCAGTACATAAACTGTACTCGAGAGGACTGCTGAGTCTGATTTAGAAAATGTGCATTTTCTAGCTCAGTGGTAGCCTGAAGAACTTTAGGATCAAATTATCTCCTTCAGTAAATGAGCAAAACTCCACTGAAATAAACTGAGAAATAAGCTTACATAAGCACTAAAAAAATCTGCCACAGCAAGAATAATTTGAGAATGGCATGGGAAGACTTGAAGTTCTGATACAAAACCCAAGATAAACCAGCTCAGCAAGTCAATACCACAGAGAGAAAAGTTTTCTGGACACATCCAGAGAAACTGAGCCCTTACAGCTTTCAACGAATCATCTGCTGATAGTTTGGTACTTCTAAGCTATTTCTTAACACCACATTATGTTCTTGTACACATGTAAATATGCATCTGAATCTGTATGTAAGGAGTGGTTCTGATTTAAACATACACAAAAATACATATATACAAATACATGCACAAATACCTCGTACCTACAGGATTAAATTCATGCCCTGAAGTAGAATGACTATTCTGCATTTGAAAGAAGGTAATCACAATACATAAAAGACAGCACAGCTCATGGATGAACCATACAAATCTGACATTATTTACAATTTTCTTTTTAATCTCTGCAGACCTTTCCTGAGTTCGTGGAACTATGGGGTAAAATACTACTCAGATCCTTAATCACTAAGAAAATTGAGATTAGACAACACCCTCCAGAATACTTTAAGCAGCACCTGCTTGATTAGACCCTTAAAACTTCACTTAGGAAACATCTATTAAACTCAGCATGTTTTAAACTGTTTACAAGACAAATCATTTAAAAAAAGGGAACAATCTGAGCATTACTGTCATTGTTGTTTCCAAGTTTTTCAGTTGTAAAAATTGTGACATCAACTTCTGAAGAACAGAAGATTCATTCTACAGAAGGGTTTAAACAGGTAAACGTGACAAATAGGCAAAATTACTGGGACAGGTATGGCAAAGCCACTTTTCAAGGCAGTGTAATGGAAACTGCATTTTTAAATTATAGCATAGCTATAAAACCAGCTTTGTTAAGATGAATAGAGCACTTAAATAACAACTAAACAAAATCAATTCAACTCACTGGAGTTATTATGCCTAAAACTAGTGACAAGTTGATTGATCTACTTAATCTTTCCTCCTCCAATAATGTCTGCAGCTAAACACAGATGAACAGTTTTTGAAAGGGTGTGTGGGAAAGAAATCTCCAGAACTAAGTAATTTAAAATATTTCAGGATAACAGAAAACTGGTGATTTGGGCCCAGAATAGCACAATTTCTGCATTTAAGACTCAGCATGAGGTTGACTAGACACTGAGGGTGAACTACTTCCTAACACTTGAGTAATATATAGTGAATTGCTGCAGCGGTTTCTTAGGAAGAGGCCAGTAAATTTCAGTGTTTTTTTTTCTACTGCACTGTGTAATCAATGTTTTCACATCTTTATGGCAAACAATTGCCTAAGCAAGGACAGGATATTAATTAGAAATACATAAGGATTCAGGCTGAACAAATTTGAACATCCCCGTTAAGCAAGCCCTCTGAATTTTTTTGCAAGGATAAAAATGTCTATGTTTGAAAATATCCCAGGGTTTCAGGATGAAATAGTTGCAAAGTAGGTGAGAATCAATTCTTTTTGCTGTCACGAAAGAACAGTTTGATGTGCTTCTACTTCTTTTTGAACAACATGCTGAAGTCACATTGCAGCTGAACAGCTTACACAGCTTATTCTTTTTGGAATTATCTTTCCAAATATGGTATCCATTTTGATCGAATTACAACTGGAGGATAATTAGTCTCAGGAGAGGAGTATAATCTTTATAAAGTCGCAGACTAGCAATCCTCAGCTGGAAAATGCCCTATAAAGTTGACATTTTCCAGCTACGCCGCTTCTTGATTAAAATTCGTAGGTACAAAATAACAGCAATCTAGTTTAATATAAAACCTCTGAAGGGTAAAAAAATACTTCTGAAAAGTTCTTTCTGCTCCCCTTGAACTTAGTAAATTAACACCTGCATCCAGCACTATGATCAGAAAGAAAAGGCAAACACTCCAAGACTTTACCCTTGAAATCAATGGGTGTTTTGTGTGGGGTAGCATAAGATGATCAGTTTTGCATTTTTCTTTTTGCTCTAAATTCTTATGACTTCCATGGAAATCTAGTTATAACCATGAGAGCCATGTCCTTGCCAGCTAATCTAGTAGTCTCTGGCGAGCTCTGAGCCCAGGACAGGAGCATTCCAGGTCCAACACAACTTTATCAAGCAGCTTTTTTAAAATTAACAAGCCATGTGTATTTTTATGTCACATAGACCCTTATAAATTCTTATGCTATTAAGTATTGTGTGGTGTTATCAGAGGCAAAGAATATTCTAGCAGTGAATTTGGATTACTTGAGCTCCTCAAAGGCTATCCCTCTTTTTTGACACTAAGTGGCAAACATCAGTAATTAACAGCATTATTTGTAAGGATAAAATCAACAGCTCATCTCCTCTTTCTTTCTGAACCACAGAAATTTGCTTATTAAATGCTCTTTTATTATTTCATCTTAGCATAAACATCAGCAATGCCTATTTTGAAGTATCAATTTCCTTTTTTTTTTTTTTTAACCACATATACCACTGTTACTTCCTTTAGAGTGGGTCTCCCACTAGGCAATTTTAAACATTTACAAGCAAACTTTTTCCACTTGTCTGAAGAACATGAATAAATCAGATCAGCATTTCTCTTCTCCAGTTTGTCAAAAATTTACCCTGGCTCCGGGAGAAGTTTTCCATTAATTATAAAATTTCATCTGCGCCTCGAGTTCCCTGGGGCTTGGCTTTGAGCCACCTCACCCCTGAGATCTGAAATGCTGGAAAACACTGATTTGGATAACACTTAACATTCACAAAACTCTCTGTGCAAGTTCAAAGATCTAAGATTTTAATTAGGTTTCAGGCTGCCCCTGTTGCCTGGTGACGCTGCAATAGATGTCCTTGAGAGCTGGGTGTGCAAAGGAGAAAATACAGCTCTTTTTAAACTTTACTACTCAAGGTGGTCTCTTATACTTCATGTTTTGTTGCCTTTTTGAAACGAGATGTAGCAAAGGAACTACGAGGACTTTCTATTCTTAACCCTTCATTTCAACCATGCTGGTTAAACTTTTAGCTTAGTTGGTCAGAGCAGGGTGCACAGGAAACAAAATGACAACTGAATAACAAATAACAACTGAAGAAGACTAAGCTTTGGGGATAGAAAAGTCTATGAATAAGAGAGGAAAAAAAAATCCCATTTGGAATTTCGGACTTAATGAAGAAGGATGTCAGAAATAAGAATTTATAAGTTTTCTGGGCAGCAGAGGAAAAGACATCAGAATGGTTGATCACTAGTGAACACTGCTATGATTTTCAACATTGCAGACAACAGACATATAACATTGGGAAAAATCCAAGCAGTCATGTTTTCTAAACATTGTGGTTAAGTACCAGATAAAAAGAGAGCCCTAGTAAGTGTAGATTTAACTTTTAATCTTCTCAGTTGTTAAGGATACATTTTACCTAAAGGTTCTTATTGGAGTATCTCCTTCACTTTCTAGTAGTTCATAAATGTGAATCTTTCAACCCTGCTCCTAAATGTAAAAAATGAATGAAGAATCAAAAAATATAGTGGTCCCTAGGAGAGTGGGGTCCAGACATAGCAGGTCCATTACATTCCCATAACTGATGCTCTGATTCTGATTCTCACTCAACAGCCAAGTGAGAAAACGTGTCCTATGCTCTCATGTCTCCAAGGTCAGGAAAACAAAGCTTGTAAAAATAGAACTTATTCTATTCACTGCAGTTGCTACAGTATCACTACAAATATATCTCACTGACAATCGTGATGCAGTAGGATTTATTTTCTGAATGATCTCAGATACTGTCCCCTAAGAGCCATTTCCAACTGGCTGAATTGCATTTCTACTCTTTCCTTGTTGTACTCAGTAAAAAAAAAAAAAAAAAAAATAATTCATAAAAGAATATTAAGCAAATCATTTTTTTAAAATAGGACTTTATTTTACTTCAAAAGAAGATGTAATCAATCAATAAACAATACTGAACTCAAAGCCCTTCAGCAGCACATATCTGCAGCTGCTCCTGCGCCCTTCCTGCTCCTTCTCCCTTCCCTGGGCAGTGCCCCTGTCTCTGACACTTGTGGAAGTTTCTGGAATTGTAGAACCAATGCAGCACCCAAGGAAGGCACAGGATTTTACCCAGTTTTCTTCTCAAGGAGGTAGGATTTTATACTCAGGAGAAAAAAAGTTAGTTTTATCTGCAGAGTACGAAGACCAAAGAACTACAATGTCCTAGAACAGAATCAGTCTACAGTCTCAAAGCCTCAGAATTTAATTTCTGCTTCACTAAGGGACTTTTCTTGTTTTCTGTCCCCACCATAATTCAATGCAATTCAATTGAATTCATCCTGCAGGGCATGAAATTCCCAATACATCAGGTGAGACTTTGTGCTGCTGTGACTTTATCCTTTGCTAGTGCAGCTAAGCACAGAGAGATTGGAGAAAATTCTGGTGTAGGATGATTTACTCGACACTAAAGCCATAACCACAATTTATATAAGAATAGAGCAGAAGTATTGTTTACAAGGCTGTGATTTAAAACTGTGCTTCTTAGAAAAAAAACAAAACAGCCACATATTACTGAGAGCTACAGCAGTTAGTAACTAATTTTCCATTCCTGGTTTACTTTGTATTGCCTGTACTACTATACATCTATATAATTCATGTTTTTGAAAGTTCTGTCACAGTCTAAACAGCAAAAGAATATACTGCCTTGTATAAAACACTGCATCAACTCTGTAAATACGTGTGATTGTTGTAAATCCATAAAGCTATTAACACACCTTAATGTAGGTATTCACAGAAAGATTATAAAACGCTTTACCCAAATATGACAAGCCAGTCCTTATCTAATAAAACCTAATTAAATGGCTTAAACAAGAGCAATTTTATACCCATTTCTAAGTCTAATGTAAGACTGCTACAATGTTCAGGTTAAAACCTGAATAGCAATTCTCTACTGCTCAGCAGAGAAGAGGTGGCTTTTATGGGTGCACCAGCAGGAAATTAATAACAAACTAAGAAAATGCACTGCACACTTCAGTGTAGAAAAACCACCCATTTAAGAAATTAATCCATATGTACATGCAAATTCAGAGCTGCAGCAAATCAATCAGTTCTGAATGCCAAATGACAACTGTGAAGACTCGTGATTTTTCTGACACAAACAAGGGTTAACAGAGCATCCTGCTTCAGCTTTATTTTTAGGGCACTTTTGGCATAATTTCCTGCACAGAAGTGAGTTTCTCGTTCTGTGTCAGCCCATCTCCAGCGGTTAAAATTGTCAAAGTGGCTCTTTTATACGTATTCTAATTTACTCTACATTTTTGCCAAGCTTCTCAGCTCCACCTGTGCTTCTGCATTTCAGACTTCTCGGTTTCTTTGGCAATAATGGAAGCCTCTCAAAATAACAGCATTACCTATTTACATGCCAACCCTTTATTAGACTACATTAACACAATCCACACAATATTACAGCTGCAAGTCTGACAGATATTTTCTAGTATTTGCAGGAAGTACTCAGAGACCTCTAAAAAAGGGAGGATTTTTAGACACATAATCAGCATTCTCTCTATCTGGCACTTTTTTAACCACAGACTATTTTTGTTGTCGACTTTCTTTTCCCCCCCAAAGCCCTGAATAGCCTGAAAATTGCCTTTCTGTGCAAAGTCCTCTCCTCACACATCACAGCTGCTGCATTCAGCTGGAATGCCATCTATTCATACCTCCAAATGGCAAAGCTGAATGGCAGTAGGGCATGTGCTGAAAGAACAGGACTAAACAGGGAATGATTTTTACAGGAAGAGAGAGCCTGAGATTGCAAAACTCACAATTTGGCAGTAAAAACTGAGGGTGAATGCAATGTCTGAAAGAACAAGAGTAGCTATTCTGCTTTCATTCTCTGTCTCTGTATATCTGTATGCAGATAGCACTTCCAAAAATTACATATAAAATGCTATGTATAGCGTGTCCAACCTAACAAACCAGATTTTTAAAAGCAATGTGATTGGAGGCAGGACTTAGATAACATATTTCCTCAAAATTGTATCATTTAATTTCAGTCTAATTTCAGAAAAACTGATATAAGTTCTTACTTTTAGGGAACTGGCAAACATGGTACAGGAGTTTGACAGAAAGCCATTAGTTAGGTATAGCTTTTGGTTCCTTTTCCACACTGTAGCTGATGCACAGGGCTAAGCAATGCTCTGAAATCAAATTTCTCTCAAGACAAGTTTAGCTGGCAGAGCCAAGAACAAAATGCTGGAGCTTCTGATTTCCAGGGCATGCTAGGACTACACACATATATCTTTAATCACTATTACCACTCTTTTTTTCCTCCTAAAATAAGTGTAGAATAAACAGCGCCCACAGTCTTTTCCTACAGCTCTCAGAACATCTTGCAAGATGGCATCATTAAGAAAAAAAAAAAGAGGAAATATTTAAAATAATTTGATTAAATTAGAGAACAAAACAAAAGAAAAGCAGGACACTAGCGTAGGCTCTTCCAGTACTCATCTACATGAATGTGTTTGGACAGGGTAGTAATAAAAGAATCATCTGAATGTGAGCACCATCAAGTTCTTGCATTGAACTTTTCCCTACCTTTTATTATTTTTTAGCTACATATAATTGCAGTTGTTAAACATGTAGGTGTGCAAAACCCCTGTGTCTTGGGAAGGGGGGCATTTTGGTGGGTGCAGGGGCTGGTGTGGAGGAAAAAGGCCTTTATTACCTCTCACGCAATTTTGAGAACCTGGAAGCCCAAATCTTTATTTTATCTTCTTTTTTTTTTTACTACACCTAATTTCCTCTTTCCTGCACATAATATGAAGTCTCTTTCCCTTTGTTATGTCTTTGTTATTATGCTCCTCCTGATAGATTTAGTCCTTTTATTCTCACATCAAATTTGAAACATTTGTAGAATGTACTGGAAAGCTCCAGAGTTCCATTTAAAGTACCTGGACATTAATTCACTGTTTCTCTAGGGATGAGTGTGGCCTTCTTCCTCTCCCAAGTAAAACATCCCCACGCTTTGTTTTTTATAATTTTAATAACTAAAAACGATGAGTGATACAAATCAGATGGATTTCTTTGTGGCTTGGATTATTTTTCTTGTTTTTTTTTTTGTAATATCAGGAACATTTCAATGATAGTTAAATCCCAGGTAATTTGGATATATGGAGGAAAAAGGAGGATCAGGTGAGCTAGACTAGGACACACATCACTGAAGGCCTTGGTACACTGGAAATTTGTTTTATTTGCTTGATGTGTTCTACTTCCCATCTAAACAAGTATCTAAATTCTAATCATTGCTCTACCTCTAAGACTAATTACAATTTTTCAGTGTGCTATTTCTTTCTTTTTTTTTTTTAAATTTTGAGAAGCTTTAATCACAGATGCCCCAAAGAATATTTATACAGGACTGCAGAAACCATTCCTTCAGTGACTTATAAAATTACTGTCCATCTTCTCTGCTGTTTTGTAGTCAAAGTACTTCCCTAAAAACTCAGACAGAAATCCCAACTGGGTGTGCCAGGAGATACATATCAAAAGCACACTTTAAATATTTATGATCTGATAGATGTCACCATTCAGTTTACATTTTTACTTAAAAGTGAAAATTTTATCCTGTTACAGTTCCTATATTAAAAGATTTTATTTTTATGTAGTTTTCCACATTTTCCCTTTGTTTATCTATTCTTTAAGGACTTTTCAAGATATTAAAGGGAAGCAATAATCTCTTTATTCCTCATACAGCCCAGAGACCCCAACCAGACTGAGGCATTTAGCACCAGACATTTGCAACGTGACTGGAAGAAGCTACACAGTGAAATGGCTGCAACCAGCCCTGCAGCCCCCAAGACAAAACATTATTCTGCTTTTTTTCTCAAGGTTTTTTTCTCCTCAAGGGTTTCCCTGGGCTGAGTTCAAGAGGAAGTAATGTTTGCAACTGCTGATGAAGTGCAATAACAGGTACCACTGTGGCAGAAGAGTGAACCACACAGAAACCCATCACACAGACATTCAAGCTCCTGAAAGGGAGAGAAATAAATAAGAGATGATGTAGAAATAGAGAGATAGATGAATAAGGCGAACAGTAAAAAAACAGTCAAATGACCAAAAAAAATTACAAAGTGCCTAGAAGCTGCCAAAAAAATGCTATATTAGAAGCTCATAAAACCATGGTCGACTCTACAAAACTAAGAAGGGAACAACTCAGAGTTTAGAAAAACTTGCTGAAGGGAGAAGAACAGAAAATGACATAAAAAAACTTTAATGTGAAGTGAGAGGGAATTTGATATAGTGTAAAGAGTTGTGGAGGTATGCAATATCCAAGACAGATTTAGAGAAATTAATGGACAGCGGGCTCATAAAACTGACACATCTGTGGGTATCCAAGACAACATATTTATGTTTTGAATGGAAGGACTGTTGAGCATTCTTATTTTCCCTTCTTTTTTTCAGGCAGTGATAGAGATGTTTAGTCACTCTGCAGACTGCCCCACAGCTGGAAACACAAAATTGTAGGTATGCAGGTTGAATGTTAATCTGAAAGGCCCCCTGATAGATCTGAAATGCTTGCAACATCAGTACATCCAGTTTACTCAGCTCCTGCAACTTCAGACAGGAGGAGATCAGGAAATAAAATGCTGGTGAAACACTCCACCTTTAAATTGAGAAACAAATACTTTTTGGTGCCAAAAGGAAAGATTCCTTTCAAGGCAGATTTTCCAAAATGTCCTGCAAACACAGTAAATACTACAGAAGTCTCCTGACCTACCTGAGCAAATCATTATCAGTCAGACAGCTTGAATTTATTTATGTACTTCCGTGCAATAAGAGACAAGATTGTTTTAGGGCTGGTCAACAGGATGAGATTGATATGATTTATTATAATTAACAGGCTCAGTTGCAAAGCATCCAGTGTACACAGGTGGGAAAAGAGAGCAAGTTTCCTGGTTGAAACTAGGACACTGTTGTGACTTAAAAAGGAATGTTCGCATTTTTGAGATTGACCATATATATACACACTCTCATAGACCAAAGACATCAGTGATCACAGTTGAAATAACAGCTTTAAGGAGGTCAAGTTTTCATTCTCACAGAACTCAGAAGAAAAGCAAGAGAACTGAACAAAACAGACAAAGGCAAGAGAACAAGAATAAAATTAAAAATAACATTTTCAAGTGCAAAGAGGTTCGCAAAATGAAGCAGTGGAAAGGGTAACTACACCCTGGTTTAGGCAAGTTGTTTGCAGAGAAAAAGATAAGGAGGAAAAAGTAATATGATGCTGCGCAAATGTCTCTACTCCAAGACCAAATTTCAAAGTAAATTCAGTTTAATATCAATAAAAATTAAATAAAACACGTTTTATATTTTATCTGGAATTTTGAAATCAATCTGGCATTAATATTCATGGCGCACAAAGCTTAAGAAAACATTTTAAGAATGTGAGGGGTTTTAAAATTTTATTAAGAATCTCAGTTCTGAGCTTGTATTTCCTTTCTCCTCCTCTTGCTGTTTCTTTTTAAAGCAAGTGTGAACAAAGTTTCACTCTGTATCAATAACCTACAGAACTGTTTCCCCTCTGAAAAAGCAGCAAGAGTTCCAGAGGTGTATTATCAAACCAAGCACCCGTAGCAAGGAGTCAACAGTTCCATTCAATAAAATACTATTTCTAAATACACAGGGTCATTTTTGCTTTTCTGTTTAGAGCAATTCACCGGTGCTTTGTCTGCCCACTACAACAAAATGTGCTTTATATACGAAGCCAAAGCACAGTCGCTTTCAATAAGAGGCCTGAATGGAGATGACAATCAAATGTTCCTCTTACCTCGTTTTGGAGGTCTCGGATCATTTTGCTCTTCCTTTCCATTTCAGTCTTCAAAAAGTTAATCTGCAAGTTTAAAGACACGCTGAGTGTGAGTTGTTGAGATGTACCTGAACATCAGTTGGGACCACAAAGTATTTTATTATGCTTCTCACAGCTGGTAAAAAAAAAAAAGCGACCACCAAACAAAAAGTTTTGCTTATATATCAAATTGGTATAGGCCACAGCTAAATAGTTGCTAAATCTACAAGCATATTTGCTAGAAAACTTACAATCCAAAGAAGAAAATTGTTGTATGTAAATAGACTTGCTTTGCACCAGTAGACATGGTGCTTATCTTTCACAAGGAAGTTCAAGGTGATCCTCAGAGAACTAAGGAGTTTTACAACAGCATTAACTGATTCTGTGACATACAATTTTTTTTACCCTCTAAGAATGTATCTATCATAGCAGGTTTCTAACAGAGTTATTTGATTTGAATGCTACGGGGCTGGTCCTGATGAGATAAATACCTCGACTCTGATCACACTCACCTGTGGAATCAAGAGCATTACATGTAAAAGCATTCACATATGGTCTCTACTTCCTAATTAACTCAATGACTTGCCTCGGAAAGCAGAATTCCAATCTTAGGTTCAAGACTGAATTTAATCAAACCCAGTTTAAAGCACCGTTTTTACAAATCAGTCTGACTTTCTTTCAGGACCGAGCTTTCCTCACAGCTTATGGAATACAATAGGAGAAAGGACAATGTAATGATAACAACTAGGATTAAAAGAACCCATTCCTGCCATTTTGAAGGAAGATGCTCTTGGATACCTCAATTATCAAAATTCTCATCCTTGTTTACTCAATGTCCTATGCTGTGTTCTCTCCCTGTTGATGCAAAACTCTATCCAAGTTCGAGGGAAGCTACAGTCATTCTGACATTGAGACAGAGTTGTAAAGAAAAATAAAACCCTTGTAAAGAAAAAAAAAAACTTAGATTGGAGAGACACTGACCCAAAGATTCATGGTTTGGATGTCATGTAGGTAAAAAATTACGCTGAATCTACATGACACGACAGCTGTTCTTAGAATCACGTCCAAACTCAAGCAGACACGTCAGTAATTTGAAAAATGTCACTGAATTTGATATCACCCTCACTTGTATCAAAAGGGAAGCCACAGAATTCTATTATCATCTAAGGCAGAAATGTAGGTAGGGAGTGCACGAGACCAGAGCCACCTGACATGCATAAACAGACAAAAGTTAGGAAGAGTTTGTAAAAGAAATACCAATTGCTTTGGCTGTGGAAATATTAACTCCACATCCAGCTGCCACTGAGGATGATGCTTTATCAGAGGACAAACATATTCAGCACCTGCCTGGCAAGGACAAAATTACTGAAATCTAGTCCATATATACTAGATAATAAACGTGAAGATTTTGCACAACAAAAAATAAAGGTCACAATCGAAAATACGAGATCAAGATGAATGGGGAGAAATGTAAAATAGCTATTTGAATGGTTATTTTGTTTTTTTCAGCTGTTCAAAAGTATTGCCAGCTACCACTAAATACTGACAAAAATAATATACTGACCTCCATTAAAGAGTGTTCCCTTTCTTAGACCTAACGCTCAGGAGAATATTAATATGCCTTCAAAGCACTTGGCTTCTAACTATGAATATATATGAAATAATTAATGAGATTTGACACCAAAATTACTATCTCTACATTGCTTGGATCTTCTAGGGAAGAGATAATTAGGACAATCCAGTACTATTAATTTAACAGCAATATATGTTGGTTAAATCAGTAATTTTGTTGATTACTATGTACATACACATGCATTTTATACCACTGATATGGACATCCTACAGAGTGTAAACATACTGTTCAAGCTTATCTGAATAATTAGAAGATATTTTTACAACATTAAAAAGAATAATTTCAGCATTAATTAAGAATTCATTCGTTTTTGCATTCATATTATAACAGCATTTTTAAAGGTCCTCCAAATCTCTAACAGCTGAAGGACCACTTAGTCACGAGGTATAGCTATGGAGGGTTACACAGGAGGGGTTTATATGCCTTGTCTACTGGAGCCCATACAGAGATAACACATTGAAGTGTGCCTAGGTGGATAATTTCATGCTTTAAGGCAGATCAGTCTGTGTCAGACCATTTGCACGGTGCTTTTAGTCAGTCTCAAGGACAAGACATAATACCATTTTCCAGAAGAGATGTAAAAATTCTGCTTCGAGTCGCTAAATCCTCCCAGCATAATAAACAAGAACAGGCATTTACACCAAGCTCTAAATTAAGGGGGACAAAACCTAAATAATTGAACAAAAAAAACCTTCCTGCATTTCTTCCTCCCTTCTACCCACGCTTTGTTCTTGTTTGACATTCAGCACTTTTCACATGTTGTCTCCCTTTAAGTGCTGTAATTATGAAAATACCTGATGAAAATATGTTGTTCTGAGGCTACAACTCTTCAACACTAAGCAAGGACACTGCTTCTATATCCCAGAAACAGGAAGTGTTAAATACTGTTAAAAGCAGAGCTAAATAGTTTTTTTACCTGTTTCTTACATGAATGTAACTTTTAAGCTGCAAGCTACAGTTTGATTAGTAAAAGAGACTTTTGTCAAAGAAACATTTAGGACTTTGGGAATATAAAATCATAAAAACTTTTACTAAACAAAATAAATATTTTTGAAGTGAAAAGAACATCTGATCTTTTTATTAAAAATCTCGCTGGCATGAGGATAACAATTAATTAAATTCCCCATATATTAGCCTTTATTAGGGCTAATTTATTAGGCCTAATTTATTAGGGCTATTAATGTATTCCCCATATATTAGCCTTTTATTACTGAAAATATCCTCCTGATTTCAAAATAACCACATTGTGCATGGTTTCTTTTTATAAGTCATTCATAATGTGTTGCTTAATTCTCGTTTTTCATAGTGAACACTGAGCAACTGGGAAAAAGGAAATTACACAGAGCTATTTTCTCCTTTATTTTGACAGACAGCACTGTAATTGTATTGTCAAACAATTCCATCAACATATCTTCTTAAAAATTGCTAGCATGACATAAAATACTAACAGAAACAACATATAAAAGGTAGACTAAGCTTACTTTAGACAAATTATTTTTGAGTGTTTCCATGTTTCATTCTTTATTTTCTCCCACATCCAGAGCTATCCAGCTCTTTTTATAAACTTTAACTGCAGTTAATGGGAAATAACTTTGCAAACTTGCTAAAAATATAGCTATTTCTTAACATGCAAGCAGTTAGCACGAAGTACATCAAAGCAAAGAGCCCTTCTCCAAGAAGCTCTGAGAGCCTTTTAACCCAATGAAGAAATACAGAATTACTATATTCTACAAATTTACTGAAAAAAACCCAAACAAAATTAAAAAAAAACACTTTTAAGTTTACACGTGCCATTTGCCCTGTGCCTTTCTGTTAACTAAAGTGAAAATTAGTCCATGGCCTCTAATGCTGTTCATGGAAGAAGTGGTTCCACTTCACATTTAGAGATAATAGCTTGACATTATTAATATCTTTTTTCACTGTACAAAAACTTATTAAAAATGGCTTAGGTATTTGATGTTAAGCGCAGCACAAAAAGCTCTGTTAACCTTCATTGATTGTTAAAGAGGACACCAGGTTATTTGGAACAATGTCTTACACGTTTTACAGGCACATTGTATAACTAAACCCAGCATGGCCCTTCTGAAATGCTTTTTGGTATAAAAATAATACACAGTTGTAGTGTGGGACAGTCTATAAAGAAGTTCCTTCACACCAAAGGCTTTCTGGAAGACTGTTTCAGAGATATGTTGAACTAGGCAGCATAGTCAATTTAAAGCATCCTTATCATAACTAGTGTTTCTCTGCATATTTTATTACCCCAGGCAGAGCAGCTGACACAATAGGCTTAAATGTGTCTGAGGTCTGCCCTAAATTTCCTGGAAAAGCCCCATCTCAAGACAGAGTGCTGCTGTTCTTCGTGTGTTAGCGCTCCAGATGCAGAAGACAATCCAGAAGGATCCAGAAAAGGAGTGTTAAGGTCCCCCAGGTCAGCCCTCGGTGTGATTACTAAAGAGCAGGAGTGTCTTTACACATCCTTTTACTTTCCTTAAGCCTGAGCTGCTGCTTCTACCCTCAGAAAGTTGTTACCACCCAGCAGCAGCTCCACTGGCTGCCCTCTGAGACAGCACCCACCAACTAGAGTTGGTACCTACCAACAGGTCAGCAGCTGCTCAGAACAGCAACTTCTTTAGTTGCTTGGTTTCTCTAGCCTTAAAGGGTCAAATAATGGATAAGCAAGCACAAGAACACTGGTAACTCTCTTTCTGATGAATCATTTGTGCAAGGATAGTGAAGAGCCTTGCCATGTATTGCACAAGAAGACATGGATGCAAAGTCTAATGTTTTGCTGTGCTGTCTCTCTTTTGGTTTGGTCAGAGTCCTTGAATAATTCCCAGGTTACTTTTCATGTAATTTGACTTGATTCCTGTAAATTCTTACTTACACTTCTACATTTACCTAATAAAGAACACCTTCAGGCAGGTGTTGCCTGTTGAATATAAACAGCCAATTAACATACTCACAGTAAGCGCTGTACTATGCCTTCATGGTAAGTGCAGAAAAGAAATATATATTTCCATCCTTCCCTCTCCCACCAGTGTTTTATTAGTCTTTGAGAAATGTAATTCTACTCTTATTGACTCTGATGAAAATCAGGATTCACTTCACCAAATCCTATAGAATAAGATGTGCTTTAATTAGGCTAGAAGCTAGTCTCACAATTCATTAAATTAGAATTAGACTCAAGCTCCTATCCTCTAGCTAGTCTTGCCTCAAAATGCCTAGACCTTCTTCCATAGATTTCACATTGCTTCCAGAAAAATGTGAAACACATGGAAAAAAACCAGGTATAAAGTAACGTTGTGTGTCAGCAATAATATCTATTTCCATTTCCACTGCGGTTTTCAGGTGAGGATCCTGACGTGCTTTTTAAATATTCATTCAGCCTCGCTGTATTGTCGAGCCTCATTATGTACATTGTACCCTGAGGCATAAAGAAGTAAATATCACAAACCAAGGGCACAGTTCTGCTTTCCTTAGAATTAGCAGCAAGTTTAATATGCTATTAGTGGCAAGCATTGAGAATTCAGCTTCTCTAACCATCTGCCCACACTCCAAGCCAAGCTCTGCTATAAACTCAGAGGAGTTTTTTCTGGTTTCTGCACTAGGTGGTATTTTGCTCACAGTTAACAGTAGATTTTGTGTACAACAAATCTTGTGCTCTTCCCAAAGCTAGGGTAGGGACTGAATTTACACAAGGCAGTGTTGCTCAAATTAAAGGAAGTGCTACATCACAAAAACAAACAAAGCAAGTAACCCGTGCACTACATCTGAGATTTATGTAACCCACAGCTGAATTAGTCTTGAATATCAAAATCTAATATGAAGATTAAATAATGAAATATGTATTCCACCTGTCATTTGCAGGACTAGAATTCATTGTGCTTTTTAAAGTCAGTGGGAATATGCTCGTGCACCTGAAAAAAAGACAACACTCCAACCTCTTAACATTCTATGATTCTGTGATTTTATATAGATTGCCTCAGTACAAAACCATCTTAAAACTGAAGTGCAGATTTATTTTTCTGGATATATGCTGCCCTGGCTTTTGAGAAAAAACCACAAAATATGTTACCCTTTCCAAGCTCAATACAGCTTTGGTTACTTCTCTCCACCTCTCAAGAAGAAAGAAGTTTCTTTTTTTTTTTTTTTCTAGACAAAATTACACGTACCAAATATCCACTAACTACATGTGTGGGACACAAGATCACATAAAAAAGTATCTTTACACTTCAGACTTTTGAGCAACAAAGGTAAAAATACGTGTTTTCAAAAATCATATTAATTGACAGAAACTTGCAAAAGGAATAGTTTGGTCCAAAATCTACGCTATTTCTAATTAGAAGGTAGCATGTAAAGCATGCACTCTTACATCTTGTTCACCAAGGGCATAAAGCCACATAAAAATCACATCATTGTAAGTATTTGCTAAATTTAATAATTACTTTTAAACCATTGTCTTGGAGGAACTCTTGTTTTGTGAACCTGGAAGGCAGTGGGATCTTAATAAATAAATCAGTGGTCATTCAATACGAAACAAAAGATAGATTTATAAACCCTTCTAGCAGCTTGTTTTCAGGTACAGAGTTCAAATCACAGAACATTTAAGGCTTGAAGGAACCTCTGGGGATTGTCTAGTCAACTTATGCTCAGTGGTGTCCATGTTATAGGAATATTACTAACCAACATAGGAAAAATTTCCTTTTTACACCTTAGTAAACGTGATTCTACTTTTTTTTTTTTCTCCTGCAATAGCAAAATGTGGCAATTTATGCTCCAAAACACGACATTGCTACACAAAAAATTGTACAATTTACCTAGAAACAGAATTTCAATAAAGCATGAAATCTTAATGGCTCTTAATAATACCTTCCTACACTGAGTTTTAGTATGGTCAAAACTTGACACTTCATTATCCATTTTGTTGCTGAAAATCTGTAGTGATTCCAAAAAAAGTCAGTGGATGTATGACAGTGTGCATTAGTTTGGATGAGATATGAGGGTCCATAAAGGTAATCTCACCAGGGGAGAGGATTTAGGCCCAAGACTCCAGACCACCAGACTCCCAAAGTCCCTAAGTCCCACAGAAAATAGGGAAGAAGGGAATCTTAGAGCTTTTGAACACATAAACATTTTTTTTCAGCTCCTTTCTTCTGAAGCTTGCAGAGTGCTAACACACACGTGAAATCCATTTATCTTTTTTACATAAAAAGTTATTTGAGCTAATAACACATTCTCAAGGCGAGATTAAGGAAAAAAAAACAGAAGAAAACAAAAAATAATGTGAGAAGGACAGGGAATCACTCACGGTAGCCTGCTGCTTCTCTGCTTTCTCCGTTGCCTCTTTAAGCTGCTTTTGAAAGGCTTCCTGGAGAGATTTCATTTCTTCCCTGGTTTGTTGGAAACACAAAAAACACGAACTTCAACACAAGTGTCCATCAGGAAATAATTCTTCAGATTGAAGAAAGGGCACTTTTAATTATTCAGAGTAGCAGACAGATGTACTTTGTCTGTGAGCCTTCTAAATAAAGTCATAACAACCCCAGGAACTACAGTGTGAATAGAAGACAAAAATTAGCTATGATGAAAATTAGCCACTGTTTATATCTGCTGAATAGCCTGCTGTGCAAAACATCTGTCAGTGTATAATTTCTAGCAAAAAAGGACGGGCACCAAAAAAGTGAGGAAACTGGGCTACTCAAAATGCATTGACATGGAGCCATGCTATTGTCAATAAGAGGCATTTATACCTGCTTTAAAATAAATAAATAAATGAATCATGCTCTGATAAAATTCAGCCTGCACTTTGCACTTTTTAGAGACACAACATTCAGTAGAAGAGTCTGGCATCCAAGAAAAAAAACCCAAAACACCAAAACCAGGATAATTACTTGGACTGGGTTTTATTTGGAAAAAAACCAAACCCTTTGCATTACTGATGCAGAGAATTTCTCCACATTGCAAGAATTTTTTACCCACGGCACATGACACATTTTGGAGCTGGGGCAAAGTAGTGGAGTAACATATTTCAAAACAGCTGCAGAGCTTTTTCGGGGCTGTTGGTTTCACGGATGAACTTCCAGCAAAGATCAACACAAAACTGGGTTTACACACACATAATAATTTAGCCCAGTGAAAACTGAACTGGAATGGAAACCACTTAGTTTATACAAGAACAAAACTTGTTAGCTGCTGGATTATCTTTCTTGCTAGCTGACAGCCCTACTACTTTCAGCCATTTCGGCAGTGCTGGTACAGAGCAGATTTAATTGAAAAAGTGATTGAGCAGCATGAAACCAATACTCCATTAGCACAAACAGATGCCATGATTTTCAAGTGCTGATGATGCACAGAAAGAATAAAACTTGGGGCGTTATAGTAAGTGACCAAGTTTTACTTGCAGCTTGGGAAGCATTGAGGAATTTACACAGAAGGAATTTTTTTTTAAAAAATCTAATTTGAAGTCAGCAGAACAAAATTCACTTACACAAGCTGAGGACTCTAGCACTCTAAACTTCACTGTATCATCGTTGTAGAGCACAATCAAAGTTGTGTTTACATCAAATGCAGCTCATGTTTGTCCAAAGAAAGATCATAAGATTAACATTGGGCTGTATTTTGAATTTTGGTTCCAGTAATAAATAGATCTAGAGCATAACACTACGCTCACCATTCTTGATTTACTGCAGATGAAATACAGTCTGAGGCTCCTGGAGAATAAACTGTGACCTTTCCTTAGTGAAATTCTACGAGGAGGATTCCTTGGTACAATTTTTAACACCTTTCATACACTGAACTTCTATACTTCCCTGGAAATGAAACCCAGTAAGTCTGTAAATAGCTGGCCACAGCAGTAGCTCCAAGGCACTTCCTTGTACTATCCTGTTTATTTTATTATTACTGCCCTTTATTTCCTGAAGGAGGGGGTGGGCTGCTCAGCAGCAGGTTGCACTGATCTAGTCTCTGTCTCTGGGAGCTGCTTTTGTGCAGGATACCCAGTGGTTGGATTTCCAAGAAGCAAAAGTCAACAGGTATTTTTGGGTGGACCTTGAGAGACTGTAAGTGGTGATTTAAGGCAGAGATTAGGAACCACACTTGTAGTATGTAGTAGAATTTTCTCTTAGCAGACTCAGTTTTCCCATCTGCAACGACGATCTATTTACTAAACATCCCATTTCATAAAAGAAAGTTGCTCAACAATCAAACCACCACAAAACCACCTCCATTTATGATGAAGGATGGAGTCTGTGCCAAGGACAGCTGAGATGTCCACCTTAAACTACACTCAAGCCACCTGAGTGTTTAAACAGGACATTAGCTGAAGTCTTGCCTTTATCATTTAATAAATTAGTCTGGAATACCTGAAAGATCCTTATGCACTTGACCCTTCTCTATCACAGCAAAAATAAGGACTTCTACTGGTATTGTAGTGTGGATCTTAAATGTTGTGTGTTGAAGACTTGAAGGTCATTGTCTCACACAGCTTCTCTATAACAATGCAATTTCATGTGTAGTTCTAATAAATACAATATCAACAATAAGATGGCCTTGGAAATCAATTATTGCATTTCTAACAATGAAAGAAGTATGAAATTAATAAAGTTTCTTACTATATGTTTTTACTAAGGAAAAATATGAAGTATAGATTCATACATTATATACTATCTTTTCAGCAAGAGCAGTCACTTATAGTTATGTTTTCTTGTTATTAAAACTGTATTGACGTTTCTATTTGCTGGTCAGAATTCCAAGAATTAAGAGACACAGAAGGATGAGACTTACTTGCAATGAAGCATTAGGAAATCTGAGACTAAGGATTAGGCTGGGAACCTGCATTCCCAGCCATGGAAACTCATTATTTTTTAAGTGCTCAATGAATAATTTGAAGTGAATATTTCTCTCTCCTCCTAAATCCCTTCCTCATAGATCATCCAGTGCAAGTACTCCTTGCACAGTGACCACTGATTTGGAGTGTCTGCGTGCGTGAACATTTAATTAAGAGGCCTGAGTAAATATATATATGAATATATTATATCATCATCTCTAAATTCAGATATTGAGACATTTTAACAATTTAAATTTCTAAAGAGTCTGATTTTCTTTCTTGAGGAAAATTTCATGACTAAATCTTCCTGAGAAATTCAAAATGCCTTCCTTCAGCAGATGTCTCTTTATAGCATTTTAGTATCTTTTCCAACCATATGTCCAATATCAGCAAATCCATTATTTGCTTCAAAAAGAGCATTCCCTGCCTTTCTTTCAGTGTTACAATCAGCAGACTCTGGAATACAATAGTGTTTCTAAAGCAAAAGAAAGGTGAAATTTGCCAGTCTGACAGTTTTCAGCCAGGAAATGGCAAGAGAAGGAGGGAGGTGAGGGTCTTACCTTTGCTTTATTCCCAGTTCTAGGAGTTTCTGTACGTCACTTTTGGTTGATGCTTCGTCATTTTTCAAAGACTGGTAGCAATGAAAAAACTCTATTACCAAGGAGATTTTTAATTATTCAGCCATGAAATTATTAATTTGTCCCCTGTTAATAAACTGCCACTTATGAAAAATGGAGGGATAGACTGACTTTTTTTACTGTGACTCAAGCACAGCTAAATGTACACAGCTGTTTTTCCAATAATTAAGGAGAGCTCATCAAATAAGTACATTTAGAAACAGCCAAATCACTAAAAGCATTAGAATTGTCTGAAAAAGGTCAGTGTGTACATACAGAAGACAATATTACAGCTCTTTGCTCGTATCTGGATGCCTGCAGTGCTGAGTCTAAAACATCTCACAGTGTAATTTTGCTGAACACTACCTTGGGCTGTGCTGCATTCTAAAATAACTTTGCTTCAAGGAGAAGCACATTTCCCTAAAAGGTAAGAAGAAAAACCCAACAACAATAAAGAGTGATAAAACACTAAAAAAACCCCATTAATTAAAACCAGAGAAGTCTGGAATATAAGACAATACAACACAATAATATAATACAGCACAGTACTGATACACAGCACTAGTATTCTCCTGTGAAGAGGTACAGTGCTTTTCCTCCTTTTATTTTTCCCATCTAGCTTCCATCGACATGGAGACAAAAATGTATAGTCAGAAAAACAGTGTCCCTTAAAAAGGCATGAAATACAGAGACAAATCTCAGCTGATAATGAGTTTTCACCACACCAACAGACTCCACTGGGAAAAGACAAGTGCACCCTTAGCTGAATGTCTGGTGGTTTTGGGACCTCAAATCCAGAGCAGCATTTTCAACCTACTTGTTACTTTATTCCTATTGAGTAGACAAAGGGAGGACCCAACTCATTAGAATAAAATTTTCCATGAAAAGACTGTGTTTATATTAAGTACAAAACCAACAAAATAAATAAAATAATATTCACATATTTAATGTTTAAAACCAAACAAATCAGAAACGTATTTTTTTTTGTAATTAACAGATACCAGTAAGAAAATATAGGTAAGTAATAAAGGTAAGTAATTCTATAAAAACTGAGACAGAACCTAACCTGAAGGTTTACTTTAATGCCCTGAAGTTCTTTAGAAGTCTTTAACAGTTGGTGGAGTATGTTGCTCCTTTCCTTGAAGACTTCTTTCAGCTGCCTTTCCAGTTCTTCATAGCCCTGTCTAACACAGAAAATAAAAGCATGACATCATCTCAAAGCATCAGCCAATGCATCTGAAAACAGTCTCAGTTCACCCAAATTTAATTAATTCCAACGCCCTTTATAGATTCCAAATTAGACTGTGTCCCACTGTTCACCTGTATAACTTGATTTCTCCTAACATAGATAAATTGGTGGTTTAGATGTCAAAATGCTGTGCTGCTTCTGAGTGTGCAAATCATCAGACTCAAACACTGCAAGTGACGCATTGTCTGGGATGAGCAGGAGGCAGAAAGGATGTGTTTAGCAGGAGTGATGGCACACAGTGTGAGACTTTTCCTACTTTAAAAGATGTATTCCACACAAGAAACAAAGCAAAACTTTGCAAGTGTGAAGTTTTGAGACCTCCAGCAATGTGAAGGAAGAACAATTCAAATCTATTTTAACTTCGTAAAGTTTAATCCATTCCATAATTTCTTCTCGCTTAAACCTCCTCACAGTATAAACTAGAATTGACAAATATGCTCAGGGGAATCAAAACTACTTATTAATTAAAGAATAAGTCAAAATATTGTATCCTTTCCAAAGTGGTAATTTTTACTTGGAATGTAATTGTATATTTTAAAGCTTTTATAAGATCCGCAGTGAAATAAATCCAATTCATATTGCTTTACACTGAACGAAATACAAACCCAACTCTCCCATTCCGTTTCAGAAAAAAAAGGCAAACATTACAGTTAATGCTAAAGCAACATACTTTTTCATTAAAATTTCTGTTTTGAGGAAGACCAATCAGTGAATTGAAATACCTATTCCTATTACAACTTGATTTTATTTTTTTTTCCCCTTCTTGCAGTACCCTCTGCTTCTAAAAAGGGAGGGAAAAGAACTGAGATTTGCAACACATCACTAGTATTTTATCATGAGATTCAAGACCTTGAAATTAAGCAGGAATCTTAACAGTAATGGATTTTGAATGCACACTTCAGCAAAGAAACTCAGAAAAACAGATCATATTTGCTATCTAATATCAGTACTATCTACTTTAAAAATATAAAATATATATTATATATTTTATATAATATCATTATGTATATCATTATATTATATATAATATCATTAGATATATGATATTTATGAAAAAAATAAAATTATTCTGTATTAAATGATGCTATAAACAACTAGAAGAGACTACAGAGACTAAAACATCTCTTTCATCAACACAAGACATTCAGTAAAGAATCTCAATATTATATTGAAGTTTCAGTAATAATTACATTCAGCTCTGACAGAATGTTGCAAATTAGAAAGCATAGAGTTCTTTCAGTCTGCACTTCTAATGAAACCATTTCTGCTGCACAATAAGAACCAAGGTGCTGTGGTTTGCAGCAAAGCACTCAACACTTTCAGTTAAAGTCTTCAGCACAACTGTTAGGTCAGCTGTTGAATTTTACAGTAGAAGCTCTCTTTTGGAGGAAAGTTGAAATGAAAAAGAGGTGGGAGATTACACACACACACACACAAAAATTAGGCTTTCCCAGGATGGCAAAATAAAAACTACGATATTTCTGACGCATTTCACAGCTGGGAGATAAAAAGCTCACCAGTAAAATAGTTCTATATGCCAAGATTGTGAACCTTACAGGATTTAGCATTATTCACATGGAGGGTTTGGCTCAAATTTTTCTATCAAACTGTATGATAGAAACTACATGAATCAAATCTAGCAAGTGCTAGAATGCATGATAAATATAAGCATTCTGGTCCTTACCTGCAATATAAATAAAATATCCTGCTTATGTTTTACACAGAAACACCTACAGGGTTTTTTTGGCTACCACTTCAGCTGCATGAGATTTTAAAGAAGGAATACATCACTGTAATAGAGCTGGCTCACCTGAGCAGTAACATTATGTGCAGTCAGCCTGACAAGCTTCAGGGAATACCCCCAGTTTCATTTGCCAATGAACAGATGCCAAGGAGGAATTTCCTCCTGCTGAAGTGATCAAGTAGTTTCAATAAGGTCATCACTTTAGGTACTTTTCAAGCAACACAAAATGTGCATTAGTCTTGATGGTCTCTTTTTGCTATTGATACGTCAGGCTTTTGTTTAAACTCAAACTCAGTGTTTTAAAAAAAATTATGTGCTGCTGGTAACGCTGTGTTTTAACCATCACTTTGAAGTACCCTCTCCCCAAATTCCAGTGGAGCTCGAGCATTTAATGGTCATCTGTCTGTCCCAAGCTGCCAGCTGTGCTGCCCCATGGGTATTCAGTTGGCACACGTTTCACTCTATTACCTGATAAACAGCAATCTGCACAGTCTAGAACATTTCCAGTGTCCTTATATTAAAATTAATATAAACTATCTTTTATGACACACTATGCAGAGAGGTGGAGACAAAAAGCCAACAATCAACTTACCACAGAGAGTCACAAACCAAACCAAACCAAGCCCTCAGAACTATTTCTAAGGACTTCAAGAGCACAGCTGCCCATCTCAAACACTGCCAAAACACAGAAGGAACTGCAACAGTCAAGTCTTGTCGTTGGATCCAAGGATGGGGATTATCTTTCCTCTCCACTTGCCCTTTCTTTCTTTTCCTTAGACGTTTTCTTAAGTGACAGCTTTATACTTTTATATTGTTGTATTACTATAGAATAATAATAATGAGAACAGCTATGTGCCTCCTTGCAACCACATTGTTCTAAAATATATATATATACACACACCTACCAGTCATCCAGTGCCTAATTCCCTCTAATCTGCCCCAAGGGATATATTAACAAGAACCTCAGTTACCTTTGCCTTTGGGGGTAGGGTGGTCGTAACACGATCAGAAGGTATTTTTTTAAAGAAAGGATTGAAGAATGGAGATACAAGACAGAGCTATCAGATCTTTTAATTATTAGGTCCTCAAGGGTTTTTAATTCTGGGCAATATTACCTCTGATATCAAGCTCTGACTCTGCATTGTGTCCAAGAACAGTGCCCATATATTTATACATAAATACATATACATTAATTCAACTCTGCACCGTGTGATAACAAACAACCCCTCAGATCAGGCCGCCTGTTTTGGTCACCTCATTTTCTACGCTGAGAACTTCTTGGTTTAAATTGGTAATTTAAACCAAAAAAAGTGCAATTCAAGTGAAAAAGGGTAAATTTGCAAATACAGTGGTCTAACCATGAATCACTTAGATTATTCAACGGCTCTCACATTCTCCACAAAATTGAACATATCTTCACTTTTACACTTCCTTAATATTAACAGGATTCTCAGAACTGGGTTAAGGGAAAGATCTATGGTCGATTGGTTTTCTTATTCTTCCCTTCATTAATTATAGATAACCAAATTTTAGTCTCACATGTATTTGATAAGCATTCTTCGGAAGGTTTCAACCACGTCACTTTTGCACATCAGCACACCCATTCTCTGTAGCTGTGTTATTATATGAAAAGCATAACACATTTTCCAAAGCTAATGTTAGATGAATAAAAAAAAAATAAATATTTTCACCTTCTAGTTCATATTTGACAACATACCAGTTACAAAACATATAAACACAAATGCAGAAATTTTGTCCTGGTGAATACAAGCACACTCCTCTGACTACTGAATGAGATTTTTTTGTCTAATTAAGAAAACATGTAAGATGGAAAGTAGATATTAGAAGACCTAATCAGAAAACTCCTGCTGAAGTCAGAGAAGATTTAAAATGAAAGAACACCTCATCTCTATATAGGTACCTGCCAGAATGAAGCACATGGGTCTTTAAGGATGATGCACCATCCCTCACTCCACTATGAAATTATACACATATCACATTTGTTCTCTGAATATTAGGTTACGCCAGTTGACACCTTCCTGCAAAATTAAGTGCCATTGTCAACATATGAATATTTATCATTTCAGCACATTAAGGTGCTTTTATAAACGTTCATTGTGAAAGAGAACAATTTAGCAACACTCTGCATGTTACAGTCATTTGTAGTGCTCTGATTCCAAGTTGTTTCGTTTTTTACCATCAGCTTATTAATGTAGTGCCAGGGTAAATTTCAATATAATCTGTTTTCAAGGGAATGTTATTCACTTCTAGTTTTAAGCTTAGTCAGCTGTTTTTACTCTTCTGCTGACATGACTTAATATTTAAGATATTTATAAACATCCCAATCGATGCTAATTTTTGGTATAACAACAGAGGCAAGTATTCAGTAACTAGAAAGACTCACATCCCAGAGATCACTCCACCTGTGACTGTTACTTCCTCAAACACTAGAAGGTGAGCTTCAAAATAAGGATTGAATTTATTTCTCACATGTACTATGTCAGGACAAATGAATATCTAAAGTATGGTACATATAGCATATATATATATAAAATGTATTATGATAGCATCCAACCCGAGTTTCAACTACTTGTATGTCATTTCACTCAGTTCTGCATTAACTATTACATTTGGGAAAAAAGCATTAGGTTGATCAGCAGATATGCTCTTGCTAAAATCCAGCCTTTGTCAGATACAACTGTTCTCCCCAGTTAACTCACATTACATGTTTTGTATTTCAGCATTATCTTAAACACTGTTTCAGACTGGGACAGGGAGGAAAAATCCTGAACACAAAACCTGGGGATTTAGGAGCAGATGAGGAACATTTTTCCTTACCTGACCATTAGCTGTGCAAAATATTTGATTATTATAGATCAGGTTCATGATCACCCGAGGAACTTGAACATACACAAGTCAACGTGACCCAATGAGATGCATCCCAGAGTCCTGAGGGAATTGGCTGATGTAATTACTAAGCCACTCTACTTGATATTTGTAAGTCGTGGCAGTCAGGTGAAGATCCAGGAAAAAAGGGAATCATTGTACTCACTTTTAAAAAAGGGTACCCTGGGAACTACTGACCTTGTCAGCCTCTGTGCTGGGAAGGTCATGGAACAGATCCTCCCAGAAGCTGTGCTGAGGCACATGGAGGACAGGGAGGTCATTTGGGACAGCCAGCATGGCTTCACCAAGGGTGAGTCCTGCCTGACCAACCCAGTGGCCTTCTACAGTGGAGTGACTGGGTCAGTGGACAAGGGAAAGGTTACAGATGTATTTATCTGGACTTCTGTAAAGGCTTTGACACGGTCCCCCACAACACCCCTCTCTCTAAACTGGAGAGAGATGGATTTGATGGGTGAACTGTTAGGTGGATAAGGAATTGGTTGGATGGACACATCCAGAAGGTCGTGGTCAGAGTGATGATGATCAGTGACAAGTGGTGCCCTCAGGCGTCCATATTGTGATCAGTGTTATTTAATATCTTCATTAATGACACAGATGAAGAGATTGAGCACACCCTCAGCAAGTCTGCAGATGACACCAAGCTGAGTGGTGCAGGTGACACAGCTGAAGGACGGGATGACATCCAGAGGGACCTGGACAAGCTCAAGAAGTGGGTGCACGTGAATCTTACCAAGTTTAATAAGACCAAGTGCAAGGTGCTGCACATGAATTGGGACAGTCCCAGGTATCAATACAGGCTGGGGGATGAACAGATCAAGGGCAGCCCTGCAGAGAAGGATTTTTCTATTTCATCGGATTTTTTAATGCATTTATCATAAATAAACCAAAACAACCTCGTATCTTTTTGGCAGACTCTTGGCAGTGTAGAATCAATGACTCATCAGGGAAAAGATGCAAATTTCAGTTCCCATCAGTGAGTAGAGGAGCAAAAGGAGATTTCTGAAAACTTGCAGCTGGCATGGATGCCTGGCCCCAGGAAATGAAACAGCAAGTTCATGAACAACGTGATACCGAAAAAAAATGACCTGAAGAAAAAAGCAACTTGCATACATCCACTAAAAAAGGGCACAGGCAACAAAGCCCAAAGATTTGAGAGGAAGGACTGTGATTAACTTCACATAATCACTGTGATTAACTTCCCATAAAAATAATTCCTCTGCCCAGACACACAGATGGGTGTGTTGAGCCTTTTTCCTTCTTCAACTTGTTATTCAGTGGGCACGATGCCCACAGCAATGAACCCTGCTGTAATATGGGACAGACCTCTTCTGGAAAGGAAGTGACTAAATTCTTTACAACTATTCAGATACAGACTGCATAAACATGGACTTATCTTCTGTATGTAGAGTTGATTTTTCAGATTAGATCTACAGGATTTAGTTCTTTTAATTTTAGCACACAAAACTGTTCTTTTTCTAACTTTACCCTTTTCAGTTCTGATATTCTTCATCATTTACGTCCATTTTACTACCTTTGGTCTGATTATCCGATTGCCTATCTCAAACTTTTGACTAAGACCTCAGTGTTATTACCCTTAACTACAGCACTGTTACATTAGTCTCCTCAGATAACCAGAAATGCCTTTTTTCCAAAATCTCTTACAATACAGTCAGCTTAACATTGCTTTTGCAGCTAGTTGCATAATTTAATCCTGTAGCTGCTTTGGAATTTTACCTTTAATTTTGTGATTTAATAAAAAAAAATAACCTAACAACATCATGAAACCTATAGAAAATTATAGAAAATCTCATTCTGTCCACACTGTTATCTCAATTGGTATAGAATTGAAATATTTCTACTTTACCTGACAAAACTGTCAGTGTGTATCCTTTGAAAGTCTATTTCACTGTTTAATGACTTAGTTCAGTAGAGTTCACTGATTAATTTTATCCAATAAAAATTTAATCAATATTGCTTTCAGCCTAATTTATGTGAGGGAAATTTGGAGTAACAAAACGTAAAACAACTGATGAATACGAATTATGAGGAACAGACAGAAGTACCTGGGAAACAAGAGAACTTGCAGTTTCAAAAATCCACTAGCTTGTGAAACTTTAAAGAGAAATGCTGAAAAAAAATTTATAGATTTTAAAGAAAAAGAAGTGCAAAATAAAGGAAAGAGATGTAAAAATGTTGCTAAGCTAGATAAGAGATATATAATCCTCTCAGAATCAATCACAGAAAGTTACCCAGAAATAACTGTATGCAGAAAACATTGCAATATATCACAATAGTTTGTGTCTCTCCTTTCACAGATGACATACAGAGCTATAAATATTATTTCAACAATTCTTTATCCTATGAAATGCTTCCTTCTGTTTCCCTCAATAAAGTACTCAAACTTTTTACAAAAATTAGTGCATAATAAGTAACAGCTGCTCTTCTCATTGGACCATATTGATTTCTCTCTTTACAAAGTCTGTATGAAGCCAATCTTCATACAATTAAGCTTAATAAAATTTAACTGTCTAATAAAAACTGACTGTGATATCTATGGCTTGACAATTCCT
Source organism: Lepidothrix coronata (assembly GCF_001604755.1). NCBI lineage: Eukaryota > Metazoa > Chordata > Aves > Passeriformes > Pipridae > Lepidothrix > Lepidothrix coronata. The sequence goes on along the minus strand of NW_016690310.1, from coordinate 2,669,665 downwards.
CAGTAATAGATCTGAAGAAACTGAATAACGTGTGAATGGATAGACTCTGATGGATAACATGATGATCAAACAGGTAAGCTTTATTTTTTTACATTAGGTTTAACTACGTGATTTCTTTTGGATTTAAAATTCTGTGTTCATAATAGACATTTTAGGTTAATAGGAATTATACTTATTAATCACCACGTCATTCATCCATTCAGAAAATTATCTGACTGGTGTGTAGAACTTTGGTGAGATTTGAATCAATTCTTAGTTAAATCTTCGGTGGTTTTCACTTAACATTTCTATTTCAGAAAACATATAAGATCTATGACAAAACATTCAGACAATTTGCCCCATTCTTTCTACCAGTGTTCACTCAGTCAGTGCCTAAAATGGTGCATAAGCACAATGCTATTTGATTTTCATCTATCATTTCAGAATCTCAGTTCAGAAGCTGTAATTTCTGTTGATCCAGAGACCATACCAAGGCTCCTCACATTTGGCTCCTGTTTGCGTCATCCTGTTTGCCAGAGCTCAGCACACTCAGTTACTCAATTCTTGATCAAGACAAGGTCGTGACCTTCCCGTGACAAGGAGGAAGTACAAACTGAAAGACAAACTACAGATGTGTGCCATACTTGCATTTGGACACTGATTCCATGGCTGCTTCATCTTTAAATGAAGAATTGAAACATTGGAACAATGAAGAAATGTCACCAACTTCACAGCTTCACTCTTTGCTTTTTACAGAATCTGTGGGAACTACAGGTAGCCAAGAGATTTTTCAAAGATCCCACTGTAATTTATAATAGAAAGCATTACCAAAGACAAATATAAATGTTTCTATATCTTCCCACTACAATCTTTCTAATTAATTAAAAAATTAATTATATTCTGACTACACCGTAATGAGAATTACATGGGGAGGGAAAAAACACCTAAATTTACCACATAGCAAATGCAAATCAAGTGCTAAAGAAAAATGTTCTTATCAAGTTTCAGTCAAAATTTTTGTTTCCTGTCGAGAAAACCCTTCTGGACTGCTGAAATGCAGCTATATTAACAAGCAGATATAAAAAGCAAACGCTTGCAACAAATGCCCAGCTCACTTCCTACAGACTTCCCTTTTGTCAGACACTGCCTTCCCTCAGCAGATGTCTCCATTAGCAGCCAGCATCTGGTACAACTTCTAGATGAAACTAAGTGGAACTTCACTCCCAAGTTTTTATTTTTATCGAGTTCCCAATGACATAAGTGCTTCTTCAGCTGCACCCAGAACTATGTCAACTAAATCTGCTCAGAGAATATGTCACTGACCCAGAACTGCTGCGTTCAAGCATTAGGGGCTTTTTTTCCCCTCTCCTTCCATATCTGCTTCAAAGGACATTTCCATTGTTGGTTCAGCATATTGGGTATCATTTCCCCTGAAAAAGAGCTTCCTTCACTCTGTATTCAGCACATTTTTACTAGATCAGAACTGAGACACACATAAATTGATGAAATTGTCTATATTTGCAATTTTTCTGCATTTTGCATTGCCTTTTGTGATGTCCAAAATAATCCTATCAAAATTAGAAAGAATGCTCTGTAGCACTGCTGCAGCAATGCTGACATCCTCTAAATTCACTCTGGAGAAATTTCCCATGTTATCAGCATACTGATACATGTATTCTGTCTAACTTCCAGTCTGCAAATGTTACTGCACTAAATGCCCCAAATACCACATTTCATAACTCTATTCAGACTATTACTTATTTCCATAGATTAAATAAATATATAATTTAAAAGGAAGAATGTCATTCGAAAGATGTTCAGGAATTGAACTGAAGTTTGAACAACTCTAGGCACAACGTAAAAATCCTCCTAATTCTTCACCCAAGAAAAATAAAGACTGTGGAAGTATTTAGGGCAGCTAGTCTGTATGTATTCTCATTTCTCTAAAAACTGTGCTCCTGCACAGTAAATGTGCAGGGATTTACCCACACTAGAAAAAAGGTGATGGCCAAACTGCATTTAAATATATGTAATGTTAAGTAACTTATTTAAATAGCTTACACCGGTTAGTTTCAAGGTATATTCAACTTCCCTCTGAAAATGGCTTAGTCTTGAGAGAGCTGAAAATGGTAATTTAAACTAGAACTTTAGACAATGGAGTTTTTTTTTGCTGGTACTGGACTTGGATAATACAGAAAGAGCCTTGGGAAAGATCCTGTATCCCAGTGTAAGTACTTGCCTTCCCTGCTGCATTTGGAAGCGCAAATGAAGAGCAGTTGGACTGTGAGAAACCACTCAGGCTTTAGCAGAGGTTAGCTACAAATTCCCACAATCAAAGGGAACAGAAGCCAGTCTTTCAGGTGGCTGTAAAACAGACACTGCTATTTACCACTGCACATTCCAAGGAGGTTAGAAAATGAGTGTAACCCACATAACTCAACTGCAATTTAAAGGATTTATTGGTTTAGCTTGTATCCGAACTGTAGAGTGGTTTTCTCAAGGGCAATTGCAATATGAGATCACTTATCAAAGACAAGTCCACTCTTTTTCAGAGTGATGTATTTTGCCTTGGAGCATTTATACACAGACATATAACCAGCAAATATACATTAAGGATTTTAATTATAGCAAATTATGGTATTATTAGATACGAGAAAGGATGAGTTGCTTACAAGGTGAAAGTTATGTTAAACATATACATTTTATGATTTGTACTGACTACAAAGTCTGGGGTATTGACTTTCTGATAATTCTGTCATTGCTCGCTCCCTCCCCTGTGAGTGGTTCACTGTTCTGAAGAAAACAAAAAGCCTCAGAAAGTGACAGCTGCATTTTCAGGTCAATTTTTCCTCCCACCTGGTGCACTTTCTTCCATGAAACCAAGAAAGGAATTGTACATCAGGGGAAAAGAGCCTTTGAATGTAAAAGCAGACATATTTCTAAAAACGCACTGAGCCAAAATACAAGGTATTTCCCTTTATATTTCTTTTTCCTGGGGATAAAAGTGAAAACATTTGCAAACTTACAAAAACGTTATATGTACTATTCGTTATCATGGGAAGAATCTTGTGTTTATTCAATAACTTGAGAAGAGCAGAGGTGATGTAGATCCTTGACGAGGTATTTACACACTCTCAGTTGTATGTACAGACTGTCAGAATTTAGAAGAAAAATGTCTGCACACACAAAATCATGCATTCCTACGCCTCTCAGAAATCAGAAGTGGTATTTGTGATATAAGTCTTTGGATAATCATATTCCAAACTCCCATGCATCACACATCCATTTTATGCCACAAGCAACACCCAGCACAACTTCCCTCATGTGTGTGCAGAAGTGCCAGTGTACACAGTGATGCCTACATCATCTCTCTGTTTGGTTGAATGCTGAGGTATCAATGATTTGTGTTCACTTAATAATAAAAGTGGTTAATAAAAAAAGTCAGATTTTAAAGTCGAAGTTCGTTCAGAACCCCCATCCTAATAAATATTTTGTGGCAACGGTAATGAAAACTCTTCAGCGTGAGCCAAGATGTTCCATTCTCGCCAGAAAAACCCCAGGTAATCCAGCACATTAAGAGTAATAGGATTTTAATATTTTAATAGAACTTGACAGAAATTATGCTCCATACAAACCCTGTATGTTTTCAGTAACACGCTTTCCAGTGACAAAACCCGACAAACTGAATTTTATGTACACACCTCGTGAACTTGAAAGGACAGAACCTTTTGAACTCTCCTTGAGTGAAACAGATCCAAACGTTTTGTAGTGTGACATTCCCTGTTTACAGTGAGAGTGGCAAAGTCACCGAATATTAAATAGTCATTACGGAACTCTGCCACTGCTCTTTAACCTTCAATCTTTTGTTTGTATTATAAATAAAAATTTGGAATGCTTATGTTTATGCTTCTACTGTGATGAATTTTATGAACTCCACGTTTGACTTCATGAATGCAAAATAGGCCAGCATTTCACCTGCTTTCCTCACACAGCCTGTTAAATGAACACACTGCACACATGTCCTTTCTTAATGGACAACTATTAATTTCTAACTATAGCTGAACTTTTCTTGTTCCTAAAGCCATTCTCACTGTTACTAGAGCTGTGTCTGCACACACAAGGCAAGGACTAATGCAGTGTTGGGTTGTGTTGGATCACTGGGCATTTTCCAAAGGGAACTACACACTGCACTAAATAAATCACCTTCTGAAGGTACCCAGATTTTTGCTTCAAACTGGAAAAATACAAGAGAAGGGAGAGCACAGCACTAAATTATGGGGTATAAGTAATTTCAAAACTATTTTAATTTGATCTGATTCATTAAATGGCTTTTGCTGGAAGGAAAAAGTCTCAATGAATCTGTAAAACCAAAGGAGGAAGAGCTACACCCCCGATACTCAATGGTCCAATTATTAGTATGTAGGAGATCTGGGTTAATATTTGCAGCTGCTTTAGGTCTTACCTCAGATAATAATGTGAAGCAATCCAGTTTTAAAGCACTTACAGGCAAGTGCAGTTATTACTGATGTTACTCACACTTTATAGAGAATTAAGTATTCATCACAGTAGAACTATCTCATCCCTCACGTGAATAAGTCTTTGAAAAAGAAAAAAAAAAGAGGACTATTCCTCATCTTCTCGCCTTTTGAAGTAACTTCTTGTATACATTTCACGTATTGAACTTCAAACATAGTTCAAATCCACACCCTGCATAACACAGAGAACACTTTAAGACTTTTTAACACTGGAGAGGGGGAAAGACGTTGTTCAGTTAATGAATCAGAAATAATTATCATTCTACCTCACTGCTTTTAACCCACATTCAAAAGTTTATGTTCAAAAAAATGGGATGTTCAATACAGCTTATTGGCTGTAAAACCCCCAGCCCTGGAAAGGAGGCAGAGCTTCCTTTAGGACTCCCAAGACTGTTTTGTTTTGACACACTTGATTCATTAAATGTAGTAACACCAGGACTCCAATATTCCTCTAGGGTAAGAAAAATGAATGCCACTCTTTGGCTGATAAACAATTGGGCTCAATCACTTGGCTCTTTCCTGGAAAAAAGGTTTCTAAAATCAATAGCCAGCTGGCAGTAGATCCTGCACAATATTTCTGAGAGAGGGGGAAAAAAAAAAGTCCTAGCTCCCTAAAACATATTGGTTAAAATAGTTAAAAACCAGCAGTGGTATGCAGGGCCCTGCTAAAAGTGCTTGAGAAAGGAGTGTGGTGTGACACTAATTCCTCCTCAGGACCCTCCCTAGGCATCCTGCTGGGGGAAGGGGAGCTTTGGCACCTTTTTTACATCAACCCTAAGGCATAAGATAATATGATAGCATAAGACAACACAGTTCCATTGAGGGCAACATGTCTGACACCAAGTTCTGTGCTGAAGATAAATCACTTTTTAGTGATTTGTCACTAAACGTAATCGAATATTGATTTATCACAACACAATCAAATATTGATAAGTAATTTAAAAGGAAATTCAATTTGATAAAAATTATTTTTTTGTCCATCTCTTCAACTCTTTTATTTTATTCCCAAATTTTGAAGGCACTGAAGAGTTCCAAAGGCTCTGCTCTGTATTCAGATCTACAAATTAGACAGCAAATTTCTCTTTTTCACTATTTAACAGCTACAGGAGGCAATATTTGAAGTTAATGTCTGTCATAAAATGTACAATGTGGATTTTGGTGTAGTTCAGAACTGTCCACAAAATAATAACCTTCACCTTCTGTAGAAGATGCCTAATGAGTTCCTCACATGCCATTTCTTAGATAGCTCCTCCAACATAATTTATACAGCACATAGATTTCTTTGGGGAAGGAAGGACTGACACTGCCATAAGCTCTCTGCTCCCAGCAATATACTGGCATTTTAAAATGAAAACTGTACAAAAGGGGTTCACTACTGCCAAATTTTCACAGCTAAACTTTCTCGACGTACCTCTGGCTAGTGTCAGACGTCCAAAGATTAGAGAAGGAGTGTGGGGGAGAATTCTGTTTTTACGAGGAGGGCAGCTGAAGGGGTTAATTTCTGTACCAGCTTTACATGAGTTTTTTGCCCAAGTCATATAACATTTGCTTTAGTGCTGTATTCAAACAGCTTATATGAGTGATCTTTGAATAGTTCCCTACTCCCTGTTTCCAAGGATATATTAAATTCTCATCTGTTATCAGTAGTCACACAGGAGTCTTTTTTTTAAAGTCCAGTATCAAGTTCCTACAGTCTACTTTCAGTATTTTAATGCTCCTATTTGTAATGTACCCAGACTAAAAAAAAATGATGATCATCAGTGAACCCTGGGTGTTCAAAACCTGATGTCTAACTCGTCAGTCATGGTTCATTTCCTCCTGCATAGTCTGAAATGACCTGTGAAACTAAGGCTCTTCAGCAGACATGCTTCAGAGGAAAAGAATAAAAGAGAAGAAAAGGAAACACAGTGCTGATACAGTTGTTTTGTTTTTTTTTTAGTGGAGGGAGGTGTTATGTTTTAAATCGTTTCCAGCAAAAAACAATCTAGTTGTCTGCTTAACTGAAACTCTCCCTGATAAATGTAATATCCTCCTCTGCATATTTGAGCTTTGCCCTGTAAAGCCCCATTACAATTTGTGCTTAAGTTGTCTCTGGGCAAAGCTCTGAACCTTATGGAGCATAGATTTTTAATTAGAACAGCATGAAAAATATTTACATTAACAGACAAAAACTGAGTCGAAACAAAGAAGCTTCTGGATCTGATGGTTTCAGTGGTGAAATCTTAGAATATCTTTCATAGAAATTGCCTTTGTTTAATGAAACAAACTCAAGGAGGAAGCTTCCTTTGATCTGTAATATGTAGATATGCAATGCAAAGCAGAACCTATTCAGGGCCCTATAATCTCTTGTTAAGATCACTGTATTCTTTCCCACAAAATTTAACTCCCAGGACCTCCACATTAATCCAAAGCCAGCGAACCAGCAGCCTGTGCCAATTAAGTCCACCCATGGTGCTTCCCTGGTCTCTACTTTTCAAATGCTTCCTCTGAAAGTTGAAAACTGGCAAATGGCTGGAAAAGCATCATATTTAAAGTACTCACAAGCCTGGAGGCCTTTTTTTTTTTGCAGCTACTCTTTTATACACCAGTGGAGCAGAATTATAAGTACCCAGGCAAATCCCTGATGTGAATGTCATGGAAGAAACAGAAAAATGAACCCTCATTTGAAAAACCAAAACAATGTCTGGCTCTTTTTAGCAAACAGTCCATTATACTTTTGCAATCCCTAATGCAATGCCGTTGTCAATTCTAAAGACACTTCTAATAGACAGTCCAGTGTTATGTTCAGCAGGTTTTCCACACTTTCCTAGCCAGGAGCTAGGAATTTTATGCTAAAGTAAGTTTATGCTGAAAGGAACAAAGGCTAATTTCTTTTCTGCTGTCATCTGCTAATTAATGATTCGGATCCTGGGTGTCAAACACTTTGGACATAAACCCACTGCAGATGTTGTAGCCTGCAGGTTCCTGGTAGTCAAGCTGCTTGTCTCCAGAGGCACAAACAGACCATTTTTATGACTGTTATAATGAGTATTCCAGATACACTGAACATGAACTAATGTTCAATATGTATTGCATGAGCAATTTAAACCTCAAGGAACTGAATTTAATGTCATATGCAGCAATTAGCTTGAAAACAGACACTGTTATCATTTCCATGGTAATGAGTGATACCTTCAGAGGACTGTCAAACACCATGAAGGAGACTATGCATATGATACTCTGAAAATTAGGAATCTATAAGCTTGATTTAAGGTCAAGCAATTATGGTGCAGAAAAAGGTAATAAATGTATAGATCTGTATCATTCTCAATCTGTCTTTTTTTCTTTCTTTTTTTTTATAAATTGTTTGTTTCCAAAAAATATGAAGCAAGATCCAACAAAGGAATTCACAAGCACCACTGAAGTGACAGTCAAATTGTGCACTTACAGTGATCAAGGAAAACACGAATTTTCCTGAAATACAGATGATTTATATGGCATACCTAAACTCTGAACTTAGGAGAGAGTAGGTTTGCCAATTATTTTGTTATAGATCTGTAACCTGTAACAAAAAACCAACTTCATCCCAATATTGACCTAGAAACATTTATTAAAAGTACCATCCATCTTCCAGTCTAATCTTTCTTTTCTGTTCCACACCTAATACACATAGCACTCACTAACTGGAAAGAGAAAAGAGGAGAAGCATCTGTCACGTTACCAAATAAAAGAAAACAAACAAAAAGAAAGCAGAAGCAGAATAATAAGTTTAACACTCAGCTAATAGGAAAAGTGTTTAAATTCTCCCCCAAAAATGTTCCAATTTATTGCAAGGTCTCCTAACTAAAAAATATTTTTAAAGTAGGGTGCAAATATCCCACTTATTTATAGTACTGTTTATCCTTGTATGTGAGCAAGAGTCAGAGGAAACCCTCATTTATTTAAACACCTGAGGAGATGCATAATTTCAATATCAGATGTACAAAAATTTTTTTCCTATACAACCATCCTTCCAGATTTCTTGAAGAGAAAGGAGGTTAGGAGTAAGTACAAAAGCAATACCTTTACTGAAAATAGCTGCAAAGCTATAAGTTTGACCTGAACCTATTGTACAGGTTATTAAAGAATCTGGCTTAGGAAAAAAAAAAAAGCTGATTTTCACCCAGCACTTGGGTCCCTGAAAATTAAAGTATCTTTGGATGGTTCAAGAACACACTGAAGCAGAGACATTCTCAAATTCAATAATGAAAACATTATTGTTTTCAATAATGAATAATGAAGTATTCAAGTTGACCTATGCTGATTCTCACTTATAACATTTGGATGTGCATCAAACACTTGCAGTTTTCTGTTAGTCAAATCAACAAGATATTTGACCTCAGTACATTCTGGTTCTGCACCAGAGAGAAAGAGAGAAAGAGAGAAAGAAAGAGAGAGAGAAAGAGAGAGAGAAAGAAAGAGAGAAAGAAAGAGAGAAAGAAAGAGAGAAAGAAA
>NW_016690310.1:2389751-2660282 GCF_001604755.1 Lepidothrix coronata | reverse complement strand
AAAAAAGACAAAAAAAAGACAAAAAAAAGACAAAAAAAAGACAAAAAAAAGACAAAAAAAAGACAAAAAAAAGACAAAAAAAAGACAAAAAAAAAGACAAAAAAAAGACAAAAAAAAGACCAAAAAAAAGACAAAAAAAAGACAAAAAAAAGACAAAAAAAAGACAAAAAGAGAAAATCTTGTTTCAAGTACTCTGCCCCTCTCATTCATTTTCCTTTCTTGAACTATGCTGACATTTTGAATTCAAAATGATCATCTTCTGCCAGTGTCTGGGAAGGGTGCTCTGCAGCATTCAGTGGGAGGAACACACAATAACAAATAATTGTGTAATATTTCACCTAGTCTCTTCAAAAGCACTGCTGCCTCCTATAATTCCTAACATCTTTCCTATCAGGGAACACACCTACTCCATATATGTGTGTGTATACATATACACACAGATACAACCACACCAACAGCTGCATGTCCATACCCATTTATGTCAAAGGATTTTTACAGTATTACTGAAGAGCCCACACTGCTATCATATACTTGCCATCAACCTGTCTTAAATATTTTTGTTTATGCGTTGATTTTCATGTACATCATGGAACCCCTCGGAGTTTTTTTTGCATTAAATTTTGTACTAAATCAGTTTTTATAAAGTTTTGACGGTTTCAATTGCCACCCCTGCTACTCGCCTCGTGGGTACTCTCAATTCATGTTTTGCTGACAGGAACAAAAGAGTTGGCTTTTAAATGCTCCTCCTGCATTTAGAAAAGGGGAGAAAACACTGCAGTATTTGAGGAAGCATATCAAAGCCTTTAAAACAGAACCAAGTCAAAGTAGAAATATTTTAGCTGTGTGACTGCACATAACAGGAAAAATAGTTCCCTGTCTTCAGTCAGGCACTACAAAGTGAATTACTTATATAATTCAGTTATGTGCACAGTTTAAATATATATACATACACACACACACAAATATATATATATATATATAAATAAATAAATAAATAAATAAATATAGATATATATATATATATATATAAAAGCTCCCACTTTGACAGTTTCAGACAAGGAAGCATTCAGAATTTGCTCACATTAACCAGTCATTTCTATGCTCCTATTTGTCTTTTCAGAAATATATGAACCTCTTCATGCACAGGAAGATGCTCTCACAAGCCCTGATGACTCCCTCCTTCCTTGAAATCACAGTTCATGAAATATTGCCTCGTTTAGGAAATTTTTAGGAAGGGTCAAAACAAGCCCTGGATTTGACTTTCAACTGATGTTACCTATTTAAGTGAAATCTGTTTGCAAACATTTGCCTTCAAAGATGCAGAAAACACCAAACCACCTTTGACACCAAATACAGCCAATACGGTTTTAATTCCTAAAAAAAAATTATTTTGAGAGATCTGGCTGACTTTAGTACTAGCTAAAAATAATTTTTTCAGCTTTTCTGCTTGCAATTCTGAAAGGAAAGACAAATTCCAGTGGTTTTAAAACACAATTATTGAAAAAACACCTATGCAAGAATACATGCATGCATTTTGAAAACATTACATATAGTGAATGGAAAAAATGGAATTACACTATGCTCTGTACTTTTGAGCATCACTTCACACATTTTTTATTTTGCATTGAAATTAAGAACATCCAGAAAGGTGATCTGACTCAAAACCACATCCATTTCAAGGGCATTTGCCATCTATCATTTAACTGGACTGTGATCTTGGATTTGAAATCAGAATTTTGAATTTTAAACTTCCTTTCATTATATAATAATTTTTGACAGCTTTCCTTTTATATTGAATATATTTTGTACAGCTGTAAATGTATCAGCTCTTAGAAGAACCACAATGGAAATTAAATGTGTTACATCTCATGAGTTTTCTTCACATTAAATAAATAGATTGAATCAGAAATTGAACTGAAAGCTTGACGTTGAAGTTGAATTTCCTTTCTACAGCTCTCAAAGGTACTATAGTATCAGTAATTTTCTTGTTCAGGTAAAAATTATCTGATTATCTGCAACGGATTATCTGCATGTTCATTCAGCAGAGATTTTGGGAACTCAGTAATTGAATCAAAGTTTTGCTGCTTCTTTTGCTAGAGGCTGTCACTGACAAAACTGTCTTAGCTTGGGAAATTTTTACTGAATTTAACTTATTCTTATTTAACACTCATTTCTGAGGCCTGATCTGGGTATTGGGAAAAGAAGGGAGCATTTAAAAAAAAATAATCAAACAACTACTTCTATAAACGCTCTTCCTTCCTCTACTCCACGCTGATCCTACACCAAACATCTTCCTTCCCCCACACCTCATCTCAGCTTTCTCTGTGTGCCTGGCAGGTCACTCTTGAGCCATCCCAGGAATCATAGGAGACAGGGGCCAGTGCACAGTAGCTTTTCCCTCCTGCTTTGGCTTCCTGGTGCTTTTTCCCTCCTCCAACGTGAGTCCTCCATGGACTGCAGTCACTCAGGGGTGGTCCCACTCTCACGTGTGACCCACAGGCTGCCCTCCCTCAGGGGTATCTCTGCCCTGGCACAGGTGACCCACAGCTGTAGCTCCTTCTGAAGTGCCCCACCTGGGCACTGCACAACTCCTTCCAAGACCACATTCCCAGCCATCCTTACAGCAACTCGTCTTCACCAGTAAACTTCCAAGACCATCTTCACACCTTCAACAGCACAGGACAAGAGGGCACGGTCTTAAAGCTGTGCCAGGGGAGGTTTAGGTTGGATATTAGGAAGAAATTTTTTACAGAGAGGGTGCTCAGACATTGGAATGGGCTGCCCAGGTAGGTGGTGGAGTCACCATCCCTGGAGGTGTTTAAGGTGAGACTGGATGTGGCATCAGTGCCATGGTCTGGGAACCACAGCAGGGTTGGATGAAGGGTTGGACTTGATGATCTCGGAGGTCTTTTCCAACCCGGTTGATTCTATGATCTTCCTGCCCCTCTTTCTTAAACTTCCTCTTCCTTAAGTTTGTCAGAAGAGGGGGGACCACATGCTCCCCTAGCAGCCTGCAGTGCTGTCGTGCAGTGGGGTGTTCACATCAGCTGGAGATGACTACTGGAACCAGCAAAAGCAGCAGACAAGAGCTTGTGGCCTCCTCCTGCGCAGGGAGACTTTCTGTCTCCTGCAGAGACTTTCTAAAACCCTACACAGTATGCCCAGAGAAGCCGGGAAGAGTTTAACAAATATTCACTAAAAATTGATTTGTGATTTGTTTAGACATCTGCAGGCACAAAGGCTCTCTGAAGCAGGCTAAACATACTTTACAACATAAAAGACAATGTGCATTTTGCACGTTGCACTTTGCTGCAGGTCTGCAGATTGGTTTATGGAGGTTCAACACCAGTTACAGACGGTGGCTGCAAACTAAAGTCATCCTCCAAAACAAGTTAAGGCAACGTGCCAGCTGCAATTAGTCAGGTAATGGTTAAGCCTAGAATATTTGCTTTTGAACTCGGCATAGAATTATGTACACATTTAGGTTGGAAAAGATCTTTAAGATCATCGAGTCCAACCATTAACCCAGTACAGCTAAGTCCACCAGTAAAACATGTCTGCAAGTGCCTAGAAAGCCAACAGTCCTTCTAAATTTAGAAGGGAATTAAGATGCCTCTTGATTTCCACACACACACACACACACCCCTTGCCTCATTTATTCCACGAGTACATCAGCAAGATCATCTTTGACTCGTGCGTTTACAATAGTTACAATCCACTTATTCTACGTATTTCATTTTCATTCCAAATGAAAGACAGCAAAAGGACAACGTTGGTTTTGACTGATTCAGCATGTTTTAAGCAAAAATGTTGGTAAAGCTTCACAGAGTCAAATGTGATCTTTTACTCAGAACTTTTGAAGCTTCTATTTTCATCATATTCATTCTCTCAAATTTCATTGTGTTCCTAAAAGTTTAATGAATAGCAAAAATGCAGAGAAATAAATGGGTTGGGACGTCTGAATTCAAATCAACAGTGACAATTACAGCTATTTCATTCTACATATCCATACAGATAATCCTTCCTCTGAAGTAGCTGCCACTGAGAACATGGGGCCAGGTGTGTATTTGCATTGTCACAGGGTTGCAGTTTCTACCTTCTCGTGTTAATAGGAGCACAGAAGTATCTGGGACTTCTGGCCAGAATTTAGAAGAGACTCTAAAGTGACAACTGAGCAGATGGTCAGATCCATAACTGTGTTGTATTTCATACAGGTATATTCCCTAAATGATGATCAGCTCTAGATTGAGGGTCTAATTCTTCCACTGATTAAAAGTTGAGGTAACAACTAAAAAATCAGCAATAAACATTTCCTAATATGTCAATACAGGCATTTATCAATACACATACAACTATCAGTGTCACTGCAGTCATAACTTAGAAATACTTGCAGCAAGTGCAGAAGATGTCAAGAACTTGGAAAACATGCTTGGCACTTTTTCAAAGAGCAACTGTGGCACTTGGGGACATGGTTTAGTGCTGAACACAGTGGTGGCTGGATTAATGGCTGGACTTTATCTTACAGGTCTTTTCCAACTGTAGTGATTCTATGATTTACTGTCATCTAATTTAACTTATTGCTTATATTGAGTTAAGAATTAAAGTGTACTTCCTAACACTTGCATTACCAAAAGAAAGTGCTATAAATTATTGACAAAGTACCCAGGTGTAATCAAAAATAGCCAGCTCCTGCTGATGATGACTATAATAACAACAAAAATAATTATAATAGTAGTAGTAGTTTAAAAATATATCGTCTTTAAATGAATAACAAAAATAATTATAATAGTGGTAGCAGTAAAAAAAGATATAATCTTATAATATACTGTTGGTATTTGGACAAAGAGATGAGAAGTGCCAGAAAAAACTCTGGGTGGGATCATTGTTCATTCTACTGAAAGTAAGAAACACTATCACTAAACCTAGCAGAGCACACGTCCTGGGTGTAAGCCTGAAAATATGAAGGCAAGTATTTCAGGATTCAGCCTTGCAGGACCCTCCTGAGGAGGGAAACATAATTGGCAGTCATCAGATTCTGTATTAAAAGGTGGATCTGACAAGTGCAGCATACAGCCCATGTTTATTAACGCTGACTGAAATGAGACTTGGTATTAAATTTAAGTTCTTCTGCAAGAATCATTTTTTAGTCACTAGCAAGAATACAGATCAGCAACTAACTAAATGGAAATCACAACAGGGAAGTTGATAAAAATTAATTATTTTGAAGAAAGATTTTAGAAAACATTTAAAGTGTTTTCTGAATACCTATAATGCAAGAATCAACCAGATTTATTATGAGGAAAAATAAAAACATGTAGAAATTCAGGCCATTATGCTTAACACTGGAAATAATGTAATGAAACTTCAACTTCCTTTCCCAATTCCTGACTCCTTTTAAGACTTGCTTATAAATTTAACACTTAACACCGTTTTTCTGAATGGGTTGATTTGCAGAGCTGGCAGTTAAGGCTAACTCAAAACAAATGTCATCAGTTCTGTAAAAGAACCTGCTGAATATCCAGGTCTGTGTGACTCTGAATGGAGAAATAGCATCTTCAAAATTTGATAAGCAGCACTTCAGATTAGTAACCCCAGAGCAGAGTCAAATTAACATGTATGTGGACAAACAAATAGCAGATACACATTACTGATTTTAATTTCGAGTTTCTCTCCCCTTTTAGTCTTTTAAAAGTATGACAGTATAGAAAAGCATGAAGCTACACTTGACATTTCATATTTGATCAGAGATGGGAATTCGTATTTTTCGAGTTTTAAAGGACTCACTAAAGGCAAGCAAAGAGAAAAGCCTGTGAATTACCTATAACAATTTTATTACAGCTCAGCTGAGCTGTATATCCTGAAAACTCAAGTAAAAATTGTCCAAAAGAGATATACAAATGGAAGAAAGGAAAATAAAAGATCTAAACCAAAACCAGCCACTAAACCAAGAGTCTCCAAAAGGTAGTGGTCATGTTTTTGAAAAGAATGTACATAGATACCTCTAAATATTGTTTTTCCCCAGAGACAATAGTCTACATCCTCATACATATTTCAATACAGCTGCCTGACACAAGTCACAAAAGACAGGACAAACAGGACGATTTTTGCATTATTCCAATATTTTTTCTTCGATGTTTTGGCCAGTGACAACCTTAACAGACCAAGTCTTTGGTCTGTAGCAGCATAAGTTTATGCTGCTGCTGCTACTCCCTCCTCCCAGGTAAGCAAAGATGTGCTATTTATAGCTGGGACTATATATAAACTGTGATCCTTTCCTAGAATGCTCATCAAGCACATTACTGAGCTGGAGCACGCTATCGAACTCTCTGCCAAGGCTATATTTGAACTGGTTGCTGCCTTTTACCCAGGAAATAACCAAAGTCAGTCAGAACATCCTGACACCCTATTACAAATTAAGAAATTTATTTTCTTTTATTGTTATTAAAAAAAAAAAAACAACCTCTAAACATCTAGGAGGCGAAGTGAGGCATTGAAAACGTCACTCCAAAGTAATCTGATTTTCTGAGAGCTCGTAAATACCTAAACACACACATTTCCACAGACAGATCCTAGAGCCTGGAAGCTTGCTTCTAGTTTTCTGGTCTTGTCCCACTCATTCTGCAAAATAGATTCTCTCCAAAAATATGATGCAGATGATTCCTCAGGAAGTTTCTTCTATTTTTTGTCAAATGGCAGATGGCTCTCAACGACTTGGTGACATTGCTTTCATAACCAAGTCCTCTGCAGAATTAAACATCTTTTTTAATATGATCCTGAAATGCAACAGCTAAGCAGTAGATTACAACTTCAGACAATTTCCTTGCCTTTCAGTTTTCCATTAAGAACTTATGTTTTTTTCTTGTTTTTAAGCAAACATTTCCAAATACCCTCACAATAAATACCCATAAAGGTTGTAAACTTCAGAGTTTCTCAAGTCCCTGTAGTTTTCACAGTTACAAGGGCTGCTAACATGCACTTAAGCCATTGGTACTGATCCATTTTTAATTCAGTATTTTATATTTTTCCCAGATAAACAAACTAAGAGATCATAGCATCCACCTTTTCATCAACTAAAAACCCCAAGTACTGTGCATGAAGCAAAAATCTGTGTTCTTCCAGATATTTGGATTCCAATGGTATATTTATTTCCTGCTGCATTTAACATTTTATTTAAAATGCAGTTAATTCATCCATTTCATTATTTATATTACACAAGTGCAGTGAGTGTAAAGGCATGTCTGCTTTGAGAGTTAGTAATTTTGGTTTGTAATCCCACTTCTGTGCTATGAAATCCCACAACATAAAACCATTTACAGCATTTACTAGTTGGCATCACTCATTTTCTTCACCCTTGTTCTGAATTCAGCAAGGCATTTTTGAACACATGCTGGATAAAACAAGCAGAAAACTAGTCACCTGAAGTAAGGATGTTTTCATAATTTTCCTGTTAATACTCAAGAAGAATTTAAGCTATATTCTCTGTTAGTTATTAAGATACTTAGGGTCACACAGACTAGCAAGAGTTTCACTGTAGGTACTCAATCAGTCCTTAACCTTGCTAAGCTTGAGAAGCACCTATTAAAATCCAGACATTTATTTAAACTTTTTATAAATCAGAGTAATTATATTACCATCCTGGCTGGTATTTTCAAACTGTGACATTGTCTTTAGGTTAGGTGCATTCACCCATCATAAATTCATGACAATTAATGACCTTTGAAAAATTATTAAAACCTTTCTTTTCATTAAAAAAAGTGGGTGAAAAAATGTTTCACTCTTGCAAGAGCAAAATTACAAAATTACAAAAATTACTACTTTAGGCAGTTATAACTTGTGACTCCTACTTTACATGTCTTAAAGAACTCTTTTCTTAATAGTGACACTAATTATTATCATCATTAATGGCTTTTTATTATAAATGCTATATAAGAACAAAACCTAGATTTTGCTGCTGTGGACTTGCATGTACCAAAAAGTACATGAACCATCTCATATACACAATTGGAGTACCACCATTACACCATATTTGCCAATACTCTAATAAAAATATAGAAAAGTGAAATCAAATTACATACATAATTTTAATACTAAATATAAATTACAACAGAAAAAAATTAAAATGTTCAAAAAAGCTTGCTACTTCAGTAATTATTGAAGTATCCTGGCTTTCAGTATTGTATTTTTTAAAAATTCTCTAAAAAAACCTTCCTATATGTAGCAATTAAATGAAATAAAAGTAAAGGACATTAAAGAATGTTTTCCTGCCATTAGTTTACTACACTTGGCAGCCTAAGGCAGTAGATCCCTTTTTTTGTAGCTCTTCTAACCATGTAAATGGAAAATGTTATCACAACAGTATACTGCTGCAGCTTCCCATCAAAACCACAGCTTTTAAGGAAACATCACAGGTAGGGAATTTGTTGGTCTAAATATTTTTTTGTTTTCAAACTTAGCATCCATTTAAAAGCAATAATTTAACTGCAAAGCTCTGATTTGTGTGAAATCCTGTGAACTGAGTGTGTTCCCAGCTACCTCTGGACAAACAAGAGGTCTCTCTCTGGAATTACTCTTTCCACTTCAGTAAAGGCCTATAGTGAGCTGCTCAGTGATGATATCACCAAAATACCTCGATTAATATCTACATCTCTGATTTCTTCTAACTTAAGGTCTAACTCTGCATCTGGTTGTGCCAAATTTCTGTCAGGTTGTACCCGGTATGATTTGAGAAGCACTAATGTAACCAATTCTTGACAGAACTTCAATAACAGTAAAGGCAAAGCATCATCTTACAGAAGACACTCTGTTTTCACTTCTATTGCCATGCCTAATTGGAAGTTACTTTTAATAAAAAAGGACTATTGGCCAAGAGAATAATTTGCCTGCACATTATTTGCACAGTGACGCACATATGAGAGATGGAATAATGAGAACTCTGCCATGTGAAGAGCTCTTTTTTGAGGCTTTTTAAATTAAAATAATGTAGTATGAGTATGCACATACACAACCACCCTTCAGGCAATAATGATGGTTGCACATTTTCATATTATTTTTAAAAGGAGAAAGACCTTTGCCTTTCGTTATCTGACAGATAAAGATCTTCTATACCCCAGTTAATGAACAACAACAATATATAGGAAATGCCATTCTTTCTAGTGCAAGAAAATTACATAACTGGCAATACTTTGCAACTATTTTAAGATCATACACATGCATGAACAGAATTGCAGCAATAATTCATGACCCAGTATCAAAAACGTAGGTCAGAATTGTAAAGCAGCAGATGTTTGACACAGTAATAAGTAGAAGCTAAAGACTCTGATAGACTTGACAACTCTGCAGCTAAAAGGTAAGTTATAAAGGATAATGAGTCTATAAACAAGTACAGAAATCACCTCCCCAAAAAGCAGACATCTTTACCTTTGAGGAGATATAAAAATTCAACCCCATCTTTGATCAGGATTGCCATTTAAAAGACAGCCAGTGAGTTAACACAGATACAGTAATGCAGTTTGAGCAGTACAGAGAGCCAGAGAGCACTGGAGGAGAGTAAAACCACATTGTGCTCCATTCTAGAGGAAAAATTTGAGGCAGTTTGAGCACATATCTTTCCTCCAAGTGCAGAAACTTGAAGGTAATGCCTCATGAAATAAGTATTTCAGTTGCCACCATTTGTCTGGTTGATCAGCATTTCCAAGAATTTGCAGTAGAGATTAGAAACAGTAACAGATCAACCAGAGAGGAAGAGAACTGCAAATCCGTTTAACAGATTTCAATCATTAAATATCATGGAACGTTAAAAAGGGATGGTTGTGTCGCTGCAAAACAGAGCTCAGCTCAAAAATAGCTGTCTTCAAGGTTCAGTCATTCCAAAATATGCATAAGACAGAAAGCTAGGATAAATTCAGAAAGCAAATTTCCTGATTCAAGGTGAAAGACTGGAGAATGTTCCATTCTGGTGTATTTTTATTTCTGCTCTCAGTGAACAACTTGCATCTCTGAGCTTGCCACTGAGAAACTTCTCCCCCAGAACAGTAAAGAAAAGCAAAACACTGAAAGGAAACAGACTCTGTTTTCACGTATCACTGCAAATTGGTAGACATTTCAAGTTTCTTTACATGTTTCAGGAAAAGTATTTTGGTTTGTAATAATTTTCTCCCACTCTGAATAGATATGACCTAAAAGTGAACTTCAACAGAAAGCACACCAGCTCATACTTCTCAAAGCTAAGTGACAGGAATGCAGAGCACTGTGCATTTTACCTTCTGAAGAGACTCAGGAAAAGTACCTTGGGTATGGGTCTGATCCTGCTTATGTGCCTTTTGCAGATGGAACTCTCTTCTGCAGAATGGGATGCTATGTTGGGAATAAAAAAGTTTACTAAAAGGGTCTCAGTAAATCATCAGGAAAATAACCAAGCAGGAAGACAACTTCCACTGTTCTCTACTTTGTGTGCACAGTTATACACTTAAACAAGAAGAATTTCCATGCTTTTTAATCAGCTTGGACTTATCAGCTGACAGAATCCCCAAGATTTGTGCCTAATATTGCCATATATGAAGCCCTGTTAGTCACAGACACAAGAAAGTCTTTTCCTCTTTCATACGCTCACTTTGTCCCAAATACTTCCTTCATTTTAATGAAGGGGCTACAACGAAACCAATCCACACCAAAAAAAGCAAAAAAAAAAGGCACATTCAGCATAAAATCCAAGGTGACAGTTTTCTAAGTAACTTAAGATAGAGACACTCTTTCTCCATGGTATTCTCACCTCAAGTCTCTTTCCTTGAGTACTGGATCTTTTTCTACACAACTTCGTTTATCATTATTCCTTCCAATACACAGCACACACATAAAAGAAGTGGTAAAAAAAAGAAGTTTACTACAATAATCCATCACCTGGATAAGATCTTCACCTCAAACTTCTTATCTGAGAAACTCGTATCTGCTGTTTAATCTCAGACTAGAATCATAGAGAGAATAATATTTGTTCAAGCATAGCAGCATTGCCTTTCTTCCAAGATATGAGCTATCAACCTTACATATCACCTATGTGGTAGATTTTCCTGTTCTCTCTTTTTTTAAAACCCTTTTCATATAAATTAATTCAAGCTAAGCCTTGAAGCAGCATACAGCATCAAACTTGCTATAGATGATGGACCTTTTTCTCCAATGCAGTTAAAACTAAAACAATAACTGCAGTCTCCTCCAGAAAATAACAGCTAAAATATAATATCAGTACCAACAGATCAAATGAGACATCTCATTCGCTCCCACAAGCACCTGAACATCATGTGAATGTGAAAAACACGTGGTACCCAGATATAGAGCCCTGCTGCCAAGAGGTTGATGACATGACCTACATGTCCCCGGAGAAGTAAACCAAATTTTACTGGAGAAAAGACTGAGAGGTAATGAAACGGTATGAAGACCACAGAGACAGTGAAGGAAGAACAGCATAAAAATTATTTACCCCAAAATGACGTCTTTCCATTAAAATTTCCAAGCTGCTCAAATAAAAGCTCAGATCATAAACCCCTGATTAATTCTGATATCGTATACGGCCTGTCAAGAGCTGCATTGGTTCTGCCTTATCCCAACCCATGAGTTGTTTTCCATCTTACTGTCTCCCCTGTCTGGCTTCTGCACAAAGATGTCCCTAAAACACTTTGCATCATGAATGCTACAACTTTGGGCATCTCCTTCAGTTTTTTCCCAGGGCCACTAACCCCAAGTGGAAAAAATCTGAATACTGTTTCAGTGTCGTACACTTCACTTTACACTCTACCATACATTTCATTGCAGTATTTAAGGATTCTCTTTTTTCTGAACCCTTTGGAAAAACATTTGTACTATCACATAAGAATAACCTTTTCAAAGGGAGGGAAAAGGAACATAATTACATCTTAATTATCTTAAAAATTCTAAATTGATTTGAAACGGTAATAACAAATAATTAAAACACATTAAGTTCATAAAGTACAAAGGAAAATAGGTTTCAAAGAGAAAATTAAACCTTTGTCTTCAGTTACATTGATAAAATGTAGAGTAGCAAAGAGTTGTGCTTTTCATAGCTCAATTCATTTAAATGAGAATCCTTAGGGAAATTTCAAATCCAATTTTACCAGCAGAGCTCAACCTCACCAAAAACATTACTGGCCATCACAGTGGGGGGTGTTGGAACAAAATGATCTTGGAGGACCCAGTATGACTAGCCAATAAATTCTCCTATGAGGAGAGGCTGAGGGAGCTGGGGGGGCTCAGCCTGGAGAAGAGGAGGCTCAGGGGAGACCTCCTCACTCTCTGCAACTCCCTGACAGGAGGGGGGAGCCAGGTGGGGGTTGGTCTCTTCTCCCAGGGAACCAGCAGTAGGACAAAAGGTCTCAATCTTAAGCTCTGCCAGGGGAGGTTTAGGTTGGATATTAGGAAGAAATTTTTTGCAGAGGGTGATCAGCCTTTGGAATGGGCTGCCCAGGGAGGGGGTTGATTCACCTTCCCTGGAGGTGTTTAAGGTGAGACTGGATGTGGCATCAGTGCCATGGTCTGGGAACCACGGCAGGGTTGGATCAAGGGTTGGACTTGATGATCTCAGAGGTCTTTTCCAGCCTGGTTGATTCTATGATTCTCTGAAAGAGAGCTCACTGCACCAGCACAAAGGGGACCAGAAGGCAGTTTTTGGTTTAGATAAACAGTTATCAGCAGCTGAGTGGACCAATTAACTATGTCACAGCTGAGTGGATAACTGGTGGTGTAAGTATTTTCCCCAAATTCGTTAAAAGGGTGTGAAAGCCTGAATTAGCCAGATCAGTATGTGGGCAGGGGGGAGCGAACAACAGAGTTTTATAAAACTCAGCCCAGCACAGGGTATAAGAATCAAGCAACACCAAAGATTTTCAAAGAGAACTGGCTTCATGTATGTTGAGCTGGCTTCAACATGCCTACTGAAAACAAAACTAAAAGCAAGGCAAGTGGAATTTCTTGTCCTTTGTTATGTTTTTGGTGGTTTAATTATTTTTTTTTAAACACAGTTCTCCTGGACCTATTAAAATTCCTTTAACATTTCCCGATCATCAGAACTGTGCTGACTTTTGTATGAACAGTTCTAGGAGGGGCTTTGCTGTTATCCAGAATCATTTGTACAAAAGCACAGGTAAAACACCCATAGTTTTCTAACATCACTCCTACCTTTCTTGCCTTCTGTGGTACATTGTCTCTTTGGCTTCTTAGATTACTTAAATAAATTATCCCCCCCTCCTCCAAGAAAGCAGAATTGATTTTTGGCATGAAATCACCATCCTGGTAGCTGCTGTGCCTCTTCTTTTTTATCTCCTTTTTCTTTGGAGTAGACAAATGAATAAGCTACTGTTTTATATTTACATATTAGTTACCACAAAAGACACCTCAAAATTTACATAGAAAATTTTTGTCATTTGTTAGTCACATCTAATTTTTCTAATCCTTACTCTGAAGGTGCTGTGCAACCTGGGAACAAAACCCAAGCAGTTTAAATAAATAATCACACAAACAGCAAAGGTGGACAACGCAAAAAGGAGAAAATCAGTCCAAACTTTCCAGGATCTTTTCAGATGGACAGATAGATGCAATTCCTAGAAACCTAAGTGCACAGACCTACGAAGTATTACAGTTTGAGTGCTGTAAATGTAGCACTGAGACTGCTGATGCACATTTCACACAGCAGAACAGAATGTGAATAATTCTGTAAATACATAACATCTCTTCCCAGACAAGAGTAAGGACTGGTTTGGGAGCATTTCAGAAGCAGCTGTAATTCTAATGAACAAAATTCTACTCGAACTTCAGGCACTGTACTGGGAATAGAATGAAGGAAGCTCCACTGATGAAACTATTATAAGAGATGTTTGGATCTTTTCATCTGAAAAAAAAAAAAAGAGAGGAAATAACTGATTTCTACAATAAAGCTTGAAGTCAGGTGTTCAGTGAAGATGACATCTCATGCCATACCAATGGGATCAAGAATTTAAACAGCCCTGGCAGCTTTAAGATATTTATAGAGAAGCAACACAGTTAAAATGATCTTAGCTCATAGAAGTATGTTTTTTTTCTGCATCACAGAAGTAATAATATATGTGTGTGTATATATACGTGAAATAATATGTGGAAATATATGGAATATAAAAAACATAGCAGTATTACTTGTAAGAAATAACATATTAATGAACATATTTTGTAAATGAACCATTTCCTATTAATAAATATGCAAGAAATAGCACAATTTAATATGAGAAGTCAAATTAGGAAAGCTTACTAAAATCAGACAACTAGTGTTGAATAACATTTAAACATTTCCTAAAAATTCCTAAAAGAAAAAAAAAACCTCCTGTTTAAATATTTCCTAAAAAAGCCACATAAATTCCTTTTATCACTGGCCTAATTCTAATTTTTTGTTTTGTGAAGGGATTCTTTTTTTCCTCGCATAAGTCTGAAAGTTTACTGGCAAATTGATTAACAGGGAGCTTTGCTAATTAAATCAGCTGAAGGAGATTTAGACTGACACCATGCTAGGTGCTTAAATTAAGAGACTGTCCCACTGCATTACATATAGTGCATTTATCATAGATAAACTAACAGTCTGTTAATGGAACTGGCAGACAGTGAAGGAGAAAAATTAATCTTTACAGTGCTATGTGTAATAGATACACAGCTCTGCTAACTGTAGCTTTACAGATTTCTGAACAATTAGAAGGGGGTTTTAATAACGTGGGTTTCAGTTTGAAATTAGAAAAATAAAATCCCTCATTAACACTTTACTTATGTGACAGCCTCATTACCAAAGATCTGCACGCGTTTCTGTGTTGACAGACTGTTACAAAGTAAGAAACCTTAGAAAAATCCTTTTAAGTCTAGAAACTTTGACTGTACGGTGTTAATAAAATTAAGAAATTGGCTGTACAGTACCTAAATAAAACCTTATCTCTAAATTAATCTTTATTATATAGGCATTATCATCCAGATGGTGGTATTCAGTCAGTGTAAAGTGTAGAAGTTTCATGTAATCCCTTGTAAGTTCCTTTAGTCTTCAAAGTTTCTTGGCACTGCTAAATGCCCACATCATTCTGTTTTCAAAGCAGCTACAACCTACTGAACACATCTCAAAAGTTTTTTTGCCTCTCAGTCTATATAGAACACATCACAGCATATGGCACTGGAAATATATTTGGAATGGGTTTGCCTTCATGTCAGATTGATTGTCTTAGCAAACTAAAGACAGCACCCAGGAGCATCTTTGCCTTTCTTTTTCCCCCTGCAGTAGGTTTAAGACAGGCTGTCACCACCTGCCCCCCTCTCCTTGTTCATGCCAGCACTAGTGATAACACATAATCAGTCACATAGAGAGACAGAGAGAGATCAGGGTTTGGATAAAGCTTCAGCAAGATTGTTTCCTTGATATGCCTCGTAAGCAAGTCTGCCCATGCACACAGAAGGAAAGGCATGTCTGCCAACAAGAGAGGCACGACACCCTTTTCCTATCAGATTAAGTGCTGGCTGCTCACAAAATCGCTGACTCAAAACAGTAGCACTGCTCCTGCCTAAGTCATTTCAGTCAAAATAGCTGCCCTTTCACTCGAGAAATCAACCCCTTCTCTCACCAAAGGGGAAAAAAAAAAAAGCAAACAGATAGAACAAGAACAGACATTTTGGAATATATATATAAAAAATGCTCTAATTTTTGACCAAAAAAGAAATGTCTCGCTCTCCTCACTCTCCTTCCAAATGACTTGAAAGAAAAATGAAAGCAAAGGCTAAGAGTAGAGGTTGGTATGGATATTAGCATCATATAATTAAGACTAAAAATTAGTTCAGAATCTATATCTGAATGAATTAGACTTAATCATTGAATTTTGTCCACCTGGTGCTTATTCAGCTACACATGTAGGCAATAAAGAAAGCCTGCCATGCTTCTCAATTACTGAAGTTCCATAGTTAAAGGTATTTTTGGGGGTAAAGTACCTCCTAACTTCTACATGAGGTGCTCCCAATATAATCCAAAAATACTTATCTGCAAAAGGTAAAATAACTGCATGTTGACCCACAAACAACAAAAAAAAGTTATTTGGCTAAGAATGTACTACAGATTTTTAAGAAGGGCCAGAGACCTTTTCAAGACATGACTCACAATTAAAATCAAAATACATTATTGTGCTAAACTTGAGAGTTCATGCTTCATGAAACTCTAATACCATATTTGTCATTTTTGGTGATATCTGGTTCTGGATGCACTGGTCCATTATATTCACTGACTGCTTACTGACTATGAAAGAGCACATTCTGAGCTCTCACCTTGATCTGTTGTTTTATTTCTTCACCTTTGCTACTCAGAGAGCATTGGTCTTAACTTCCAAATTTTATTGCAGTTTTCAGTGTTTCAGGCCTGTGATTCAGGATGCAGTTGCAAACTTTTATTTTCAGCAGCAAACAAGTGCTGTTTTGGACAATCCCACTGACACTGCACCACTCAGCAGTAAGAGCTACTTCTGCAGGTTTTTTTTTTTTGAAGGTACCTATTGAGATCATCTTGCTCACGAAAGACAAAAACCTTCTCTTTGTGCTGCACGGGTTTGGTGCTTCCACTACATTAGCCTGAACTTTTCTGCCACTTAAATGAGAGGTAGCAGGGACTTAGAATCTTCACCATCACGTTGTGTTTAGTTTGTGTGTGTTACTTCCCACTGCTCTCACTCAAGAACATCAAGAACAAAGAGACCAAAGACTTCTCGGTCTTGGTGAGCTCGAGCTGTTGTCTAATGATGACAGTCAGCAGAGAAAGGCGATGCACATCAGAGAGCATCTCAGGGAAAACACGAATTTCCTGTCACTGAAGACTTTTCCTAAGGAATTTTGGTGTAATTTCATGCAGGCAGCGTAGAGCATGCAGTAGAATAAACAGAAAAGGCCCTGAGGTTAAGAAGAGTTAACAGCGTAATTCTACATTGTTGTTCACCTGAAGAACCAAATCTGTTTTTTACAACTGTTACTGTTATTTTACTGTTTTACAGGACAGCATTACCTGCAGTATCACTCAGACATTTAGATCCCAGAAAAATAGGAGTGGAACAATCAGGACAAATCCGTAAAGATGTCATGTTATTTTAAAAGCAATGTAAAACCCATTCAACTTTGTTACTAAAGTAGTACCACAGTTAACTGCTTCCAGTACTATAATTGCATTAGTTTAACTGACTGACCAGTTATATTTAAAACAAGCACCTGTTGGAAGTCAAAGTTTTTTCAGGATACTCTGCTGAAGACATACATAACATGAAAAGATCCAGTGTATGCTGAAAACATATGTCTTGTCTAGGCTATGATTTAAGACAAGCAAAGTTTATATTGTTTCAAAGATAAGCAAAACCTAATTGGAGAAATGCAGCACATAGAATAAGGTGTCTCATTGATAAATGTGTGTTGTTATCTTCAAGCCTTAGGGATTAAAGCTATTCATTTCTGGGTTTGCTTTTCCTATAATCAAAGTTTGCAGACGAACAAGTGAAAAAGAATTTTTCCTAATACACACAGTAAAAGCAAGATAAAAGTCTCCATTATAATCTGTTGCGAGAAACTAACAGCTCAGGTATTCTTTCTGCTTTACCATCCAAAATTCTATTATTATTATTATTATTATTATTATTATTATTATTATTATTATTATTATTGCTAAAGGTCATATAGCAGGTCTGTAGCAGAGCTAAGAACAGGAATTGGCTATCTTGATATAAACTGGACCATATTTACTAAAATAAGCTGATCAAGCGTGATAAAAAGGATAAGTCCTTTTCACAATGAAATCTTTGGTAAGTGGAGAAACGCTTCAAAACCATGTTTATGAGCAGCAATCATCTTCTTTGCACAGCCTTTTTGAAAGCTGATGGTGCAATGACAGCTCCACTAGATGAGAAGTCTTCTCTTTCATAGAGCATGTACAAAAATTACAGTTCCCTTGCATATGACAGGGCATCGACTTCTAAAAAAATCTCCTTGAGGAAGACCACTGACTGTAACCCTGCCCACCAAAACCCATGCATTGTACTTACTAAATGGCATTCCTAAGTTTTCAGGCTTTATATCTCCCTGTTTGCTGCAGTTATAGAGGACACTGCTTTAATAAAGTAACCTTTCTAATACTTTTCGATAGAGGTTATTACCTGATTATAATGACAATAAAAAATCTTTAGACTGCCTTCATTTTTTAACTAGATGCTACTTTAAAAAGGAAAACAAAACACTCCAAACCAACAACAAAAAACAAGCCTTGCAAACCACAGCCATGAGAAGCCACTGAGAACCCTCAATAAGAAATTATGAATTGTCAAGCAACGGGGATATTTATAATTATCCACAATAAAGTTCCGTGTGCAGCTATTCTTTTCTGACTCTCAGTCTCGTATATTACGACTACTATTTATGAAAATCCTGCATGCCAAGGATCAAGGTTTCCCCAGATGCTGTGCTAATACCTAAGAATGTGGCTACTCCACTGAGATCACGAGCAAAAGAGAAGAAGGAATTACCTCGGTGGTACAGTTGTAGCACCTACCTGAAAGCTGACATCCGTATTAATAGCTACTGAGGTTTTGCGTGAGATGGGAAGGTTGAGACAAAGAAGTGGAAAGGAGATAAAGACAATCCTGGCAAACCTTCTGGAGGCACAGATTACCTATATTGCTTTTCTGCTAGAAGATATTCAGGTGAAATTAGGTATTGTGCCTGAGCCAGCACAGCTGCTTGTTCAGGGTAGTTTTCCCAGTGTAAGGTACTTGGATAAAGCCTCTAGAGTAGCATAAAACTTTAATTTATGTATTACATGTCTAACTCCATATTTTAAGAGGACACATTTCTATACCAGGGTAAACTGTACCTTTACAAGTCCCAGTATTTATCCAAAAAGAGATTCTGTGGTCCAACTTCACTGATACCTGAATGCCTTTTGTGCAGAAGATTGTTTGTGATTAGCTATATAATCTAGAAGCATAAATGCTCTAGAGTAATCTCAAAACAGATTCTGAAATTTTGAGCACTTCTGAGAATGTTCCTTCCCAGCCTTTCTTTGATTTATAGCACTGCCTACTGCACAGTTCTGTGATTCTATTCCCCTACAAAGATTAAAACATAAAATGAAAAATGGATGTGCAAATCTTATGAATAGGTTTTTACATGACATTCTCTTAGCTGCGACTTGTAAAGGCATTCCTCATGTCGCAAAATGTGAAATACGTAAAATTTTCTTAAGAGAGGATGTTGATCTTTGATGTTTGATCTTCGCACACTTCCAAGTCTAGTCAACAAGAAGGAACATTTAATCCATGAAATAGATAATGGCCAACAAGCTCTAAGTGATGTCCAGGTGTTGAAGACAAATTAGCTGTTGGTAGAATTGCCTTTTGAAGGTTTAGGGCTTCACCTGCTTCCACAACCTCAGACCTAGGGGGAGGTTAACTAAGCTTGGGAAGAAAGATGTACCACTGATAGTGGGCACAAAGAATGCAGAATTCACAGGCCAGGAGGACATTTGGCAGAACCCCCAAGATAAGGAAGAAAAACTAATAAAACCAACCCAGCAACTCTGTGCTGAAATCAGGCACCAACCAGGTGAAAGGTAATTCTGGCAGGGGGAGATCATGACCACCAACTCAGAGCCACCAACCCAAGAAACCCACTGACCCAAAAGAGAAAGACTGAGCATGTGGATTAATTAGCATGAGAAATAAGAGAGTCATTAACTAATAGAAGACAATATAAATTAATAAGAGAACTAGTTATCTTGTAGCCAAGGAACACCAACGCCTTTCTTTGCTAAAATATATAAATACTGAAAAGTTTTGGTAGTTGTAGTTGGTAGTTGGCTTGGTTGATTTGCCACCCAGCCCCCCTTTCTGTGCAGAAGTGTAAATAAATCAAATATCTTGACTCTGGGTGTGGACTGGCCTCTTGCACACCAGGTGAAAGAACCTATTTTGGGGCAACACACTCTCTGCTTCACTGAGCCTGTATGAAAACTATTAGAACTCCTACTCTAATGTTTCTTCACACAGTACTTCATGTCTATAATGGAGGTACCAGCTTAAGAGATGTACACCCCTGTAGATAAGGACAATTCCACTGAGATCAGTAAGAGCAAACATGAGCAAAAGAAAGAAGTCTGACTATTTTTTTTTCCTGTTTTATTCTACCATGAGAAGCATTTTCTCTTTTACTTAAGTGCAGATTCAGGTTTGTTAATCACACCACGCAGATTTCTCACTATAACTGATGAAATACAGTAGATTATCTTTTCCTTGGTGAACGCCTGCCAGGGAACAACAGGTTTTGAAAAACTAAACGGCTTACTAACCCGGTGCAGACTTCTTTAAAATAAAAAATAATGAAATAAAATAAATAAAAATAAAATCATATGAGTATCAGCTAGCACACCTGGTGGTGTTGTTTAAACTTATATTTTGCTTCTATGGTTCTTGTTTTGTCCGCTTGCCTAATTAACACATCATTTAGGAACCTACTTGATTATGCCAAATACTAGCATTATTCATTCTTTCCCCCAGAGCAGCACTGAATAGGCAGACTGTGTGGATTCTCCTCCCATTTCCTTGCCCATTTCAGGGATACTCACTGTCTTGTGTGCTGGAGAGTGGTTTGAATGCAAAGCACTGTCGCTTCTCTACATAGTGCTGTTAGCATCAGGTTGTAATTTCATTTATTAAAACACATTCCTGTAAGCCCTGGGAGCCCCTGTCAGAATGAAGACCGGGAAAAAAAAAATATTTGAGCTGTGGACAAGCAGGCTGGGGTTTTTTTTCTGTGTTTGTGATATGCATCTGCTTACAGCTGCACACGATCTCCCTACACGTGTGATTCCAAGTCACAAGGCATTTCTAGTCTTCAGCCTCCCTGCAGAAATAACTAGAATAGGGGTTTTCTTGTTCAACCACATGGCAAACCACTGATACCCAGTTATCTCCTGACAAGTTGTGCTCAAGTGGTAGACAAAGACAAAACCTGTGCAGCTACTGCAGAGATCTAAAATAATTCTGCTAAAAGATCTGCCCTACTTGCGTGTTTTGTGTGCCTGTGTTTAGCTCTGCAGAGTCACACAGTTTGAAGGTCTTGGTCCCCAAAAAAAGGGCCGAGTGGCTCCCCAGGCAAGCATTTGCACATTGTTTACTTGGAAGTTTTCACTATTTACTAACTCACCCTGACACAGGAAGCAAAAGCTCCATCCAACATGGCCTTGAACACTTCCAGACACATTTGGTATTACAATGCTAAAAGTCACCACAGAGGGATATATCATTCAAACTGAGTGATTTCCACCCCTCAGCAAATTTTTTAGAACATAATCCATTTACAAATTAAAGCCCAACCGTCAGTTTGAAAGTTCATTGCCAGAATGCACAGAATGCTTAATTTTTTTTTTAAGAGCCAAAGTCCATTTCAAAAAGCTCCAAGTCCAGTGACCATATGTACTTAGATCAGAGCAAAAACACTCAATTCTACGTGCAGAATCAAATCATTGATAAATCTCTGTTCTTTCAACAAAATTATTTTTTTAGTTCCTTTCCAATATACAGTGATTAACCTGTCAAAATGAGCTTTCAAAACATGTGTATAAACATTCAGCAAATTACTATGTTCTACAGTACACATTCTCAACATTTTCAATCTAAGTACTTTTAGCTTCATTTGCTGATTTCTTTTGTCGAGAATCTCAAGTGCACACTGAATTTTAAACACCACTGGATTCTCTATTTTGCAATAATAATCAAACAAAACATCCAAGGTGAACGTCTCTAATTTAACATTTCTCTGACCAACACATTTACATCTGTAATCATTAATCATGCCATCTGGCTTAATGTGCTCATTAATAAATTAAAAAAAAAATCCATTGCATTATTGGTTTTAGATAGTTGATGACTTTCTTCTCCCTGAAACTTGTCAGTGTCATAACTTTACACTTCATATTTTTGTATTTCACAGGGAGCCATTGCCAAATATTGACACGTAAATCTTATTCTTACATTTTCCAACATGCTTGTTTGACACTGTAATACAGAATTTAACACTGTTCAAGCAGAATTTTGAAAGGAATCTGTTTTGTTTCATTAAGACTTCCTGCTGTCAACAGCAGGAAATAGCTTTTTACTCCTCAAATTAATGCATACTTTGCCTTGAGACTCAAGACCTAGTTTTCACTCTTCTGCTGCCTGCATTGACAATCTGCATGTCTCCTCATTCTGCCTTAATCTCCTGACCATGTTCACTGGTTGAGAACAGTGCTGAGATAAACCCCTGCAATCACACACCAACTGTGACTGATGTGGTGACACCTGGACAGTAAGTTTGACGATAAGTTTTGTTCTAAAACAGTGGTAAAGCATAAAGAGGTACCTTTTTGGTTTTGGGACTCAACACACTTCACTGACTTCCACAATCAAATATGCACTCAATGGGTTTCATTTTTAAACACAGAATATTCAAGATCTTTCATTTCAGGTTTCAAATTTGAATTTGTCATGTATTTCTATGAACATGAAAAGCATTGCATCAGCTGTTATGGGCAGATGAAATGAGTTTCTGGAGGCTTGATGTTTTCAATAGCACATATATAGAATATACATATACTATGAAAACCAACTCTTGTATGGCTTTTAGTGCTTCCTTAAGGAAAGCATAAATAATTTGACTCCCTACTAACATTCATTATAAAAAAGGTTAAAACTTCACTTTTCATATTTAACCAAGATCACTTCGTCTTTCAAAACCAAATTTTTGAACAGTCTGTTGAGGATAAAATAAGCTCTAAATTTTAGGACTCATCATAGCAATATTGAGCAATAATTCCACCTACTCAGCATACTATTTTTATTAAGGTCTTTTAAATACATTTGTATGAAAAATGTCATAGGCTTAATGTTTTTTCCTCTCCTGAGTTCTTGCAAAAGCTCCCTGTTCAGTCAGGCCAGTCTTCTTGCCCACTGGCTCATCTTTCAGCAGATGACCTGCTCCTGCCACTTTAGGATTTCTTTCCTAAAGTATATTGAGCCTCCCTGGAACCATTTGTTATTAAGGGCTTCTTCCCAAGGGACTCTCAAAACCCGTGTCCTAAATAGGCCAAAATCCACCCTCTGGAAGTCCAACAAAACCTCTACCTTGACCACCCTCCTTCCTTCCTTCACCAAGATTCAAAAAACTCTATCAAAGTTCTAATTAAATTGATCTCAACTACAGTATATCAAATTTATAAGTCACCTAAGACCGTACAAATAGCTTGTAACACACTTTATGATTCTGGAATTACGGTTTACAAGACATCCTTGACACTAAAAGAACGGAAGGATGTTAATTGATTCCATAGTTTCTACGGAGGCAATCCTCTTACCCTCTGTTAAATTCTAAATTGACCATGCACAGCTAAGCCCAGGAAAAGAAACATAAAACTGATGTGTTATAATTAATCATTTTGTTTAATGATTCTATAAATTGTCTTTTCAAAACCATCCAATCTGCCAGTTATCTTTATCTGCATTTTCTACATGTTTGTCTACACATTACTCTGCTCCTGCCTGTACTTCTGTCTTATTTATCTCATGAGCCCTCCAGTGGAGTTGACTAAGATTATCCTTAACTAGTGGTTAACTAGACAAGAACAGAAGTTTCATAGAAGGATGAAAAGCAATAAAAATCAGGTTTGCTCTTTATTTGACAGTTTTCCTGACAATCAGTACGGAGCAATCCTTCTAGAACAGTTATCCAATATACTTGTATCCAACAGATTATTTATAAAAATAAATGTGAGCCTTTTAAAGATATAGAAACAATGGAATTGGCTTTAATTGTTTTATATTTCCTAATTCACTAGGCATTCACATTATTCTACTCATGGTAGAGGTAATTTAATATTTCAATCAGCTCAGAAAAGCCACATAAACTATTTGGAAAAGGATTATTATTCATGTCAACTGACAGAAACAATTTTTTTTCTAAAATGGGAACACAATTTCTGAAGAAAATGAATCAGTTTATTTTTAGTCAATAATACAGGTGGTTGCAATAGGTTCAGGCACACACTTTTAAGATACCAAGTAAAAATAACAGAATATTCTGCTGTGCTGCATATTCTATTGAAAAAGAAAGTTGAAACAACAATCAAATCTTTTTCCTTGCCATGAATTTTGAACCTTAAGTCTTAATTTGACTTCAGTTTTACAGCCAAACCCCTCCCCAGTCATCAGCCAGGCATCTTTGTGACCAAATACGTTTAACCTGTGACGTGTTTGACATTGTACAACATCATGTAAATCCACACTGAAATGCAAAGCAGCAACAAAGTCTGGTTCACACAGCTCTTTAAATAGTAACTTGTAGTTCTACTGAAGGAATCCAACTCATGGATCTAATGGCATGTTACTTGAGAATACACAAATACATTTTCCCTAATGTTTTTTTTCAACACAAATTTAACTACAGGTCTGACTTTCATTTGGAAAGAAAGAGATGAGAAATAGCTTTGATGTGACATCAGAACGTAATAAATAAAATTACCCATATTTAGTCATTCCTTTATTTCCATATGAAGGACACCTATGTCATAATTTGTAAGAAAAGGAATTATTACACTCATGAGGAAAAAAAAGGAGCCAATTATGTGCACTGCACATATTAAATCCAAGGGTAATTTGCCAACATCAAAGTTCATTAACCATACGCCAAGTCCAAAACCCAAAGGATCTTAATTAATGCTGAAAACCTGAAAAGGTAGGTCTGACCTATTCTTCTGTGTGATAGCAGCCTGAAAATTGACATTGCATGGTGCTGCTTTTTCCCATTTACTTGCTGCAGAAGTCATTTAATGCATGCTGTTGCCTATGCAATATTAAAAGCAATGGAACTTGAAAATAGATCCTTTCTGACTGCTGGCTCTTTTGCCAGGATATGCCCACATTAAAATCAACCAGGAGAGTGGGTGATTTAAAAATTGTTGGGTTCCTGAGTTTAAAAGGCAGACTTTTGCATGATGAACTCACTGAAGTGGCTTACTCTGTCTTCATCACTCCATGAATCCTGTGCAGGTTAAATGCATAGCACAAGTACTAGTTAGACTGCTTTGCTATTTTTTTTCCCCCCTGTACTTGACCTCTATAGCAATTTCACAGGTCTAAATCTATGCTGTTAGTGACAAATTATACAGACTATATGTAGAAGTTTGACAATTGCCTCTGCAGACTTTTTTAATATGTTAACAATATTTTTTTTGCCTTTCAAAGAATAAGGTCTCTCGTCCAACGCCAACTTCCCAGGACATCTAGGTGTTAATTCACAACAGGAAAGTTAACAGAGAATTCCTGTTTCATTGTCTGAAATGTAACTCAGTCACAGAAACTCAAATCTTGCTTCACCTTCAACAAAACAAGAAAGAAGCTTCTATTTTGCTGATACTCCCAAGTGCTGTCAGGAAGGATTAATCCAATAAATATTTACATGCACTTCTTGGTAGCAGGAACAAGTTCTCATTTCAAGGAAATGATATTGTTTCTTTCTGATTTTAAGGAAGACCAACATTCAGTCCACAAAATATAAACCCCAAGCATTACTGTAAGAGTGTAGTTTCATTTTTTAGTTCTTGTTACTAATGCATACATGGGGGATTATTGCAGAGACTTAAGAGTCTCTCTAAAAACTATTAATCTTCCAGATTCAAAACATTAGTTGTCTCTGCTCTTTCAAAGCTTTTGGGTTGTTCAGGGGGTTTTTCTTTTTCTTTTTTTTTTTTTTTTCAGGAAACAGTTCCCATTATTTGTTACCAAGTTAAGTAATCACACAACAGAAAAGAAACAAGTAACCAAGTTGCACCAATATGATGGTTTAACACTTCAAGACCTTCTATTTCTGTAGTAACAATAGAAATTTTTCACCAAGAAAAAATTAAAAGATGTACTACAACTGCAACACTTCGCTTCAAAAGTACAAACTAAGACAAACAAACCTCTATTCAATACAGGATTAGGTCCTACCTCCTCCTAGGCTTTCTCAACCACATTTATTTTATATTTCCAGTTTTCCATTACATAGTTATTTGAGACCACCTCTTATTTAATTAAATATTAAATTGCTAGCAAACGAGTAGTTTAACAAAAAGGGGGTTTGTTTTTTTTCTTTTATAATAGGCTCATAATAGATTAAAAGAAGTATGATTTTTTTTGAATAACAAAACTCCAGGGATAATTTTAAAATAACGGAAGCAGCAGGTAATACATTGTCAACCTCTACACAGATACACCAGCTAAGTGAAAATAATGATGCAATTTTTATTCTCAACAGGACTCTTTTTAACACATTTTTGTCCTGAAAATTACATGCTTAATCTGAAATGTCTCTAAATTCCATCTGATGAGTTGGATGATGTCACCACGTGCGAACTGATGCAAAATTGCTTCCTTTGTAAGAAATATTTACCATGTTTATTCACTAAACTGTTCCACAGCAACCTGCTACCACTGAATTTCATCAGAAATTACGTTTAATTGTACATCAGTGTTTTATAAAGGCACACTCTATTAAAACTATTTCAATCCACTGATTTAAACTGGAGGCTGCAGTATGAACTAGTGAACAGCCAAACATTTTGGCTTGGTTACAAGAGTTGGGTGCCAGTCTTTTCTAGTTTTTACACCAGGCTGCAAGTCACTATATGTCATTATGACTCAGCTTCCCTATTGAATCTCCTAAAAGAATATCTCAAGAGAAAAAGAATCCTTAGGCCTGCAGGCAAAAAAAAGAAAAAAAAGCTTTCTGTTTTGGAATGTAAATTAGCTGCTATTTCATGATCGCCTACTTCAGTGGAGTCAAATTATCAAAACTTGGAAAAGCTACAGACTGGCTTTTCAGTTAAAAAAAGCTCTGGTTACCCGAAGTTAAACATAACCCTGTAACATATATTATGATCCAAAGCTACAAATACTACACTATCTTGTGCATATATAAAATGACATTAAAAAAAAAAAAAGGAAGAGGTAAGCAGTGTATATGTCAGAAAGTTGCTCATCCTGTCAATCTAAAGTCTACCAGTGGTCTTCAGGAAAAACAAAGGCAGTTGAAACTGTTTTTCAGTTCTCTCCCTCCT
Organism: Lepidothrix coronata; assembly: GCF_001604755.1. Taxonomy (NCBI): domain Eukaryota; kingdom Metazoa; phylum Chordata; class Aves; order Passeriformes; family Pipridae; genus Lepidothrix; species Lepidothrix coronata. Next base: position 2,633,131 of record NW_016690310.1, on the reverse strand, counting down.
ATAATTCTTCTTCCTAACTCAAAGGAAGCATCCCTTCAGGAATGCTGATTTTAAGGAATAGCTAAATACTATATTCACACTGCATTTTATACTCGCAAAATAAAAGACTATTCTAATAAAAATTTCTAAGTTGGTAATATTAATATTTCCCCCCAGCAGAGTAAGTTTTAACTGCCCAGTATTTAAAGGTTTAGTGGTCGAAGGCCATGGTTTGATTTTATTTTGCAAGTTTTTAGTTTCTATGACAGAAGTATTAACTTCAATGCACTCAGTCCTTCAAGAGGAAGGCCTATCAAAAGCACAAGATATTTGACTGTACTTTCATCAGCTTTCATAACTGACCACCATTTAAAAAGCAAATAATTTTTGCCTAGTTTCACCTAGGCAGGCATACTTGGACATCACCACCAAGTGTTGAAAATGTCATGGAGTAACAACTACCCCAAAATGAGGTTTTGTGTAGGTAGTTTTGATCCAAGATCCATTTAAAATGCAGCATCTTTCTGTTCCTCAGTTACTTCCTGCAGATTGTGTCTACCTCATATTTTGATTTCAGAAGACAAGGACATGATTTTCTTTTTATCTGCTTCTAAATAACAGAACTTTTGATGCTTTGCTCTCTAAAAGTTTTGCTCGTTACCCTTCAAAGCACAGCCTTAATGAAACTGCTTAGATGATTCTGGCAGCATTTATCAAAAAACCTACATTTATAAAGGTCATTTCTTAAGGTCAGTTGAATAATCCAAGAAGAAAACAGGGATTCTTTCTCATCATGTTCCTCTCAGCATTTTTACGCTGGAGTCAATCATTTCCATCACACATTCTGCTCATCCAAAACCTTTCTTCTTTATTCTCTTTCCATAAATTCCTTTGGAGAGAAAAACAGCATGACATTAAATGCTGTAAGAATAATAGGGATTCTAGTGCAGAATGATAAACTTAAGATCATCTGACAAACTGGACCACAGAAAAACAAAAGTGTGGGTACAAGATCTAGTTCCACTGGGTCAGTTGTATTTGTGTGAGACTGATCCTGGGTTTAATTCTATCCAGACAATGCTCTACAGCAAAGACAAATAAATTTCTGACCTAATAGCCTTCACACCATTTGCTGGAACAAACAGAAATGTGTTTCTACACAAATCACCCTAAAGTTTTCAGGATAAATACTTGCTCCTAGTGCCTTCACCACTGGCTTAGCATAAGGGAATATTACTGACAGCTTAATAATGTTTCTAGATTTTGAAAATACTTGAGATAAACATAGAAAGTACCATGCATGAAAGTAGACTCAGCTAATACAGTTTACTTAGACAAGTAAAACAGTCTGCTCTTAGCACAGACACTCTCTGCTAGTGAAAGACAACGAGAGATTTGAAAGAGAGGTATTAGATATCATTACATTCCATATAAACACCTGATTTTCTCTTATCCACCTCCGTGCCTTCTGCCTGCTGCAGAAGAAATAGGCAATCTTTTTGAATTAGCTACGTAGGTGAGTAAGAAAGGTGTCAGGTATAGGCACTAAGCTGATCCATATCACACCAAATGAATACAGCCTGGAAGGGTGGAAAACTGCACATATTCCTGCCCAGTTTTGTATGCAGCTGTTATCTCACAGGTGCTCGTTCAGTTTTGAAAAACAAGAGGTAACCTGAGATTATTTTTGGTGGTTGATGTTAAATGCTGGCTGTTCTTGTGCAGCTCAGCCTTCGAATGAAGTCTTAAATACCAATTTGGATCAAAGCCTTGAAAGCGCTAATTGAGCTGGCAAAGATACAATGCTCACAATTAAAAGATGTCTCCATTTGGTTGATGGCCAGATCTGGAGCTGGAATAAAGTTGCAGATGCCAGCTGACGATCAGAGCCAGCTCCTCTCTGAAACACAGCACTGCGTTTCTTGCTTATTAATTGGAAGGGACTACCCTGACTCTGACATTACAATGCAGCCACTGACCTCAGAGAGTGGCTCTTAAATAGGAGCATTGTTTCCTTCTTTTCTTAGGGGCACAGATCCTGCCAAAATTTAAACATTAAAATATCCAGATTCAATTTGCAACAGAGACATCCTTCCACCACGATGCGCAGCTCTTCCTGTTGACATGCAACTGCCCAATTACTAACAGATACATCGGATTTTTTTTTGACTTGCCTATTGAATTCTAAGAGAAATGGCCCTTGCCACGACTGCATTCTTCGCTTTTGCACATTAGAAAGCACATTATCAAGCTGATCAGTACTAATCTGATGAGTGCTGTGTTTCACTGCTCATGTTATGCAGAGGAATAGCAACATCCTATGAACCACTCTCTGCAGAAAACATTAAGAGAAAACAAAGGAAAACAGCTTTTAAAGCAAAGGCTTCAAATATTCAAGTAATAAACAAAAGAGTTGTTAAGGGTGTACCTGGGACACTAGCACAAAACTTCTATAACACCCACTCAGTACCCATTAGGGGCAAACTTTTCATAAATGTCATTCAGAAAATAAAAAGAAAACCCATAAACTTGAGAGAAGAATGTCTTTTATTCCCCACAATAAGATTGCTCTCAAAGAAATATAAAAGGAAGAGAAGTCAGAAAAGCCAGAAAGTTTTGCATACAGGAGTGCCCTTCCATGTTTGGATGCCAGGAGGTTGGGGCAGTTAACTCCTGTACTCTTTGTCCAAACCAAAAACCATAAAATTGCTGAAGAACAATATCCTTCAGGATACCAAACACATCAAAAGTAAAAGATCACTTCCATACACAAGTGACAAACCCTTATATTAAGAATGGTCCCTGGACTAGTGCCAAGCAGAAAACCCAAATCAAATGCCCAAAACACCCATAGCCACTTTTCATGATGGGATGATTTCATCACTTTTCCCCCTTAAATCAACTTTTATATATTAATTCTTTTGGAAGAAGAAAATAAAGTAAAGCAAACAGGAAAAGAAATCTTCCCACCTTTCTCCTCCACACAAATAAAAATATCTCAAGTCCAACACAGACCACATCACCTATTCCAAATTATGTCCACTGAAAACTGTGCTCCAAGCAATGAAATTATGGTAAATTATCACTGAGTGGGTAATGTTGGAGAGGAGCACAGTGGGTCATCCAGTCCAAGTTCCCAGCTCCAGCAGGGTCATCCTAGAGCACATTGGCCAGGATCATATCCAGAGATTTCTTCAATATCTCCAGTGAAGGAGACTCCACAACCTCTCTGAGCAATCTATTCCAGTCACCTGCACGGTAAAGAAGTTCTTCCTCATGTTCAGGTGAAACATAAAGGTCTGAAAAGGCTGAGATCTTTCTCTAAAGCAGATTTGGAAGGTTACCTGCAATGTAAACTTTGAAAAAGCTTCAAAGCCAGTTAAGAAGAGGGACTTTGTAAAAGCACCCACCGTTTCCCATCCCCAGGGGAGTTATTTGGAACAACCTCAGGATGTGTCAGAGGAGGTTACACTGACAGCCAGGCCACCAAGAAACACACACCGAGGTAATCAGTGCTGAGTGAGCTTTTAACAGGACAACAATTGTTCAAGTTTCTCTCTCAGCAGTGCCACAATGACAGCCATCACCAACATAAATATAATATTCTCTTGAAACACAAGGAATCTACACAAAATTTCTATCTTTTTGTACACTGAACTCAAGACTGTCCAACCAGAAATGGAAGCTGGCAGAATAGTTCCAGGTTAATGTATTTTCCAGAAACAATACTTGTCTCCAATGCGATTTCTTGCATTTAAAGGAAGTACTAGGATATTAAAAGAAAACCCACCAGTGTTATCTGTAGAAATAATTTGGTATTTTTATCTGCAAGAAGTGTAACCAAGTGTGATGCCTTAGCTGTCGAAAAAAAAAATTCAGTTGTTTTGAAATATTTCATTCTGTAGAAACAGATGTATGTGTATACATATATATACACATATATATTCAAGCCACTGAAAAAAGATAGCCAAAAATCAAATTTTCATATTTAATTATGTGTCTACAACTAGAAACCTTTCACACATAGGCACATACACTGTCCATATTTATGTATTTTCCCTTGAACAAAAAGAGATCTTTTTACATTCAAAAAAGAAAAAAAAAAAAACAACAACCAAAACCACCAATGGAATTGGCTACTATCTTGCAATTTTTAATTTCTTTTTATGAGCATCTCCCAATGATGTTTTGGCATCTACTCCAGATAAGGAGACTTTCCCACAGCCATTCCTCTTCATTACATTAACAAGAATCAGGTAAGAGCCCTCTCCATCCTCATTAGTGTTTGGTAAGTAATGAGCACTAAGATTTAGACACACACAGAGATACACTATAAAACAGTGTTATCTGGAAGATTTACCCTTAAGTTAGCACTAGGTGTACATAACCCATGAGGTTTAAAGTGTCTGTAGCACAAGAGGAATCTGTTCTATTGCCCTAAAACTGAAGTGAAAGTGCTAGCTTTTTACTGCTTTCTTATCAGGAGACTTTGAAGCCATATTTTTAAAACTAGCTTTAAGCTTTTGTTTGAAAGAATTAAAGCTACAGCAGTACTATAATTTCTAGATCCTGAGCAGTAACAAGGAGAGCCTAATCAGTCTCCTTCCCTCCAATATTTTCTCACTCACTACACATACAGCATTTTTGGTTTTTATCTTTGTTTAGAAAGAGCAGCATCCAGATGCAGTCAGCCCCTGGTAAGATACAGATAAATAGAGTATCTCTAGAATAACATCAATATTTCAACTTATTTATTCAGCACATAACATCCCTTTTTATCTACCTCCTTCCAACAGATATCGAAATTAGCCTGTTTTCCCATCATCACCCCTTTGATATCTTATCTCATCCTATCAGGTCCGAGAATGGCTCTGGCAACTTCTCAGCTCTGACTTTGTGAAGTGAAACTTCCCAGTAATTTCCTTGAAAATCCAGTGGTTGAGGGAATTGCTTGGATATGGATGTTTGTTTCCAGCCTAGTCAGCAACTGAATTTCTGAAAACACATCTACTTATTTCTCCAGGTGGGTCCTTGCAAATATTCACAAGACTGAGTCTGCTACAGATATTGAATATTCTTCTACAGCAGTGGCACAAGCTACCTTAAGGATCATTTTATTCTCTAGAACACGGAAAGATTTAAGGCAGATTAAATTATTCCACACTGATTCTCCCAAGGTATTGTCGGATGTAAGCAAGGGCGACAAAAACTCCGTGTTCCTGTAACGGCTGAACGTTATTTGGAACAGTTTTCCATTACATATAAAAGTACCATTTTAACGTGTGACACAACCAAGATTAAGCAACAAAGGAACATATGATGTAGGTGAACACTAAAATACATAAACCTGACTGCAGTATCAACTTCTGCAGATCACCTGTTAGATGGGAATGGCTTCAGCCTTTGCAACTACATTTTATAAGCCATTGATGGGCTATTTGTCTATACAGAGGAAATATTCTCCTTAAACCTTTAGTTCTGGTATACATGTCCTATATTTCTTCCTAGCTATTTCAGAAGCTATTTAAATTTTGTCAGTTTAGGTACATATGAAACTAGCAATACCATGCACTGTGACATTAAAGCAGATGGAAATGCAAGTTTTTTTCCTGAGTCCATCTGAAGAAACTGATTGTTATTTCTTTAAAACAGATCTTACTATTTAGCTTTCGCGGCATTTTAATTCTTTCTGTGCCCTGGAACAGATAGCAATCTGCCTTTGAGCCAAAAGAGCTCCAGCTGAGTAGAAATTAGGGAAAGAACTAGGATATTTGAAACAGGAACAGAGGTGTGAGTTAAAGAAATAAAATATATTAAATGTCTGCTTTCATAAGCTTTCCTAAGCCAAATACAGCACACCTGTGTACACTGAAGAGCAGACAGTGGTTTTACAAGTAAATAAAAAAAGCAACTGCAGATTAGTCTCTATTCACTGTCTGTGCACTTCAGGACAGTATTTTTTTCACACATCATTCATATATGAATGTAGAGATTTCGCAGAAAACAGTATTTGAGACTGATTTTTCACCAAATTAAACAGCCAGGCTGCACTGGTTGCAACGTTAAAGATGATTAATGAAGGAAACAGAAGGGGAGCAGCAATGCTGTGGTGGGTTCTGACCCCCCCCACCCCATTGTCATTGAGGCACCATGGTTACAGATTAATTTCCCAAGCCTTACCATCTGCATTAAGCCAAATAACCTTATTCCTCAGCCCAGAATAAAACAAAGAAAGCTGCAAGCCTAGACTTTGTAAAAGAGATCAGGATGTCTTCCCAACCATCACGACTGTTTTGTACCCACCCCATACACATCAGCACCTAAATAACAGTTTGCATTTCAAAGGCTATAGCTCTCGTTTCCATTCGGATTTTCAAAAGGTTAGTGCAGTCAACAGGCTGTTCCCTTTTGAAATTCAAAAAGTGTCGGATTTGACTTGTTCAGCTCGTTTAAAAGAAAATCCACTGCAGATTACAGGTATTAAGCCTCTCTAAAACACCTGGCCCCTTGGCAAACGGTTGGTTCCCCTCACAGAAGGAGGAAGAAAACAAATCAAAACCAACAAAAAACTCAACAGTACCTGTTTGCAGAAGTGCACATGCCAGGAGGCTCCGTACTCTCCACGGAATAGAGGGGTTGAAGCACAGCAGGGCTGATGGACTGTGCCAGTCACTGATAAGTAGTAAGAATACAATGGCTACTTTGGGCTTTTTGGCACAGAAAACAAGAATTAATTATCAACTGATCGGTTTCAGCAAAGCAGCTCAAAGGTCCAGCTACTAAACACAGTTGTTTGATTTACACCCTCACTGAGCTTCAAACCCCCCCCGAAAAATATTTCTTAACAAAAAACCCACTAAATGAAGCAGTAATAAAATTGATTTTATTTCTCTGTTTTCAAGGGAGTGTCTCTCTTTGCACACATTTCATTATTTTGCCTCAGGAGGAAGGAAACTTCCTCAACCATCTAATGATACCCAGAGCACAGCACAGCTGCTTTTCAGTCTTTTCAGCTCAGTTTCCCCACACTTTTTTTGTTTTCTTTTCCACATTTCAGTAAAATCTCGTTTTTCCTCCTTGTTTAGTGCCACAGGCAAGCCTGGAACAAACATATGGCTGCAAAATCATTCAGACATGAAGAGGATGGCATTCATAAGGTGGGCACAGGGTAATGCTGGGCTTATTGTTACTGTTGGTTCACAAAGCAATTCTGAGGTACAAAGTTCAAGCTCCTACTCCTGTTTACTCATTCGTATCAACAAAATCACACAGTCACCTGAAAAACTGTGTCAAGTATTGAGAATTCGACAATATAAAGCATGAATAGGCTATTTTGTTTACCACTTACAGCACCAGGTAATCTGTCTCCCCTCCCACTACCAGAACAAGTTTAATAAACACCCATAAAAACTACTGAAAGTAAGTTAAAGTGTCATTTCACCAGGGTGAAATTACAGACACTGGGCCCCACTATCAACCCCTGTCGGCCTGTTCTTGCACAGAAGGTGTTTTGATGCTCTCTAAGCAAGGGCAGAGCAACAAAGCCAATGATGACACATCCCTCTGGGTAGAACCGTCGTGGCCTGGAAGTCTTTCATGTGGAGATGTTAAAAAGATGTTCTGCTCCAGCCCCACTTCCAACTAAAAGGGAAAGGTGTTAGTTTGCAATTAGGTGTGACTCAGCAAATGCTCGCTCCGTTTTCTAAGGGCTGCAATTTGTCCCACAGTCGGTAAATGTGTTTCTCAACCAGCTTCCACTTTCATAATGGGCAAACGGAAAGTAAACCCACCTATTTCCCACAAGGAAACTGTGACTATAAACCAATCAAATAGGATAATTCATAAATAACAGCAATAAGAATATGTAAATGGCTGGGGAAAATAACACTTTCGGTAACATACACCAACTGGCAGCAAACAAGCCTTATCTTCCTAAGACAGCATGTGGAGACAAAACACACCAGAATTTTGTGACACTTCTCTGCTTCTTTCCATAGAAGCCATTAATCAGTATTGACAAGCAAGATATTGAGAAATTTCTGCCCACAGCATGTAAGATTCCCATATTGATTTCTCTAATGGTTGACTGAAGTATTGTTTGTATCAACAAATACAGCAGAAACTTAAGAGGGAACACTACAGAAAACACTGCAAAGACAAAAAACACAGTAAAAGTAAACACTGATAAACACAGGAATCATGTGAGGGAAGGGGTAAATGAGTAAGTAATAGCAGAAGGAGGAAAGGGAGAAAAAACCCCCTATAATAGCACACAAAAACTGCTATTTCATGCAGTGTCATATTTATTCTTCAGCATTTCTAAAAGGACTTGCCCTCCAACGTGTTTGAAATAATACACCTTGCACAATATTAGGACTGAAGGATGGTATAAAAAAAATCTTTATGCTTTCTGACAAACATATTACTTGACTTCCACGCAGAGAATATTTACAGTTCTGGCTCTTTACAAGGCAGATGGCACATCCGTTGTGGAAAACTAGACAATGGGAAGAAACACTGCTTTTGACAAGTGGCATAAATGAGATTTCTTTGTCTGCAGAGTGGTACACCATAAGGATTACTATCTGTGAACAGTTTTCTATTAAATATAGAAAATAATACTGAACACACAATCTCACAGAAAAAGGGATTACAATTTTAGGTTAAGATATCCTTATATCCTGTCCTAACTGTAAATTAATAAATGAGAGAGAAACAGGAAAGTGTCAGCATTCTAATTTTTCTAAACACAAAGAATACATTAAAATGTCAAAAGTAAGTCTCCTGAGCAGAAATGCATTATACATAGAATAACAAGCAGAATTCCAACTGTTCTATTACATTTAGACTGAATTCTAGAGATCCTCAAGATTTATCTGAGATCACCTGGAACTTCAGGAATATATTAACTAGCTTAGACCAAATCTAAAATAAGTCTTTAGTGAAGGTTACAAAAGTTTTTATGGCATCCTTTCTTTCCCTCACTTCCTTCTTGTTTTTTCCTTTTTCTTCCTTTCACTTTCCAGAAGTCAGAAACATAAGTGAAATAGTATCACAAAAAACGTGGTTTTAGTTGTTCTGGCAAAAATTACTTTTTTTCTGGATTTTTAATTTAAGTTGGTGATTTTAGATAAAGGGAGCACCTTTAAATGTATTAGCCCAGCTAATAAAATAACATAGCAAGTGTCACACTTCCAAGGGCATCATTCATAACCAAATGTTAGTCCTAAAATAGCAGAAAATTCTATAAAATTTGAAACTTTTTAAAAATTAAAAATTAAAGTCTTCCCCCCACCAAGACACATAGAATAAAAAAAAAAAATTGTGGTTACTTTATTCAGGAGGTGAAGCAGAAGTAGCTCCTCCTGCACACACATCTGGTGGTGTGGGGTTTTTGGGTTGGTTGCTTGGTTGACTGGCTTATCTGATGGGGGGTTTGTGTGTTTGGGGGTTTTGTTTTTTGTTTATGGGGTGGAGGTTGCTAGGTCTTGGTTCTTTTTAAATATATCAAAACTCTCCTCTCAGTAGGAAACCCTTATTTCACCAAGTAGCTTCTAGTTTGCTGCATAAGGCACTTGCTTATAAGTCATCAAAATAAAACCATTAAGCCAAACACATTCCTTGAAAACAATGGAGTTGCACCACCGGTTTAAGCACCCATTATGCTTAAACACAGTCCACAACAAAAGCACATAATTCTTCAGCTACAGTACACCACAAGCCGTATCTAAATACTACTTCTGTACCTCAAATGTAAGTCCTTACAAGCCATTAACAAAACAAGCATCATCATCAGGCACATTGAGAGAAATCAGAAAGCTTTCACAGCCCAGAAAACTCAGACAGCAAAAAGCCTGAATTCTAAGCAGGGGACAAATGGTAGAGTTATTACCCTCCTGAAAGAATAAAATTAAGAACCTACAGTAAAAACACCACATAGTGTTTTCTGCTAAAGAAGCAGCCTGCTGGCACTCTGCAGAGTTCATCCTCAGCCCTGGGGAAAAAGAGGGACACTGCTGGACCTTGGCCTGAGCTCTCAGGAGCGAGAATAGCTCCTGGCTACCTGCCAGGGACACTGTAACCATGGCGTGGTGACAGCCCAGAGCATCAGCACCCAGCCTGAGCCTCGTGCTTCCACTTCAAAGTCCAGGAAGGGGCAGAATTCCAGCTACTCTCGTACCAGTGTGAATGAAAGACAGTCACTTTCAACACCTGATCATAGCTCAAAATGATCTTGAAAACTAGAAACAAGGATTTTCGACTTTCTCCTCCTCCACCCCAGTACAGTAAAGTCAAATATGTTCCTCTTTATCTTTCCTCAGGTCTCAGACTGAGATCTTTACACACCTTTATCTGAAAGGAGAGAAAGACACTATTTTCACTTCCCTTAAAAAATAATTACTTAAGGCAACAAATGCAGAGGAAATAGTCGACCTTGAAAATATATCTGGGGGAAAAAAAACAAACCAAAACAATCATTTGTGTCAGGTTCTCAAGCTTGATAAGCAGATTCATTATACTTCTATCACTTCCAACCATAGACATACACCAGATGCCTGCTGAAGGTAACACCCATACCTTCATTGAGCAACTTGAAATGAGCACAGTAGTTTTGTCCTGGCTACAAACCACAGAAGGAGCATTCTTCTGAAGCCTGGGAATTAGAGATTGCTTTGTAACCTCAGGGTACTAAGACTGACAGTGGAAAAAAGACCAGCAGCTACTTCTCTACCATTAAAAAAAGTTCTGCCTTTTACAGCCCTGTTGTTTGTACATGCATTTAATGAGTTGCTGTAATGGAAATATTATTATTGTTATTAAAGTGTATCTTGTTGGGTTTATGGTCCTGTTCTCTGCTATTAAGCATTCTACTTCAATCAAATTATTCAGTGTCTTGTATCTTTGTCCTATTTCACATGTGGCCAGAAAGGAATGCACTGTCACACACACCAAAAAAAAAAAAAAAAGGAAAAGTTTGTTCACATCAAGCTTCTTCTGAGTCATATTTTTGTCATTTAGACAAAAATTTTGGTATACAGCCTTTCAATAGTAACATTTAAGTAACACTCATTTTAGCTAAAGCTAGGGAAGCCTCATTAGACAAAATAATGTGTTTCTGATCCCAATGCCTGACTTCATGTAAGCATTCCCTTCTACAAACAGCTTTCCAGACAGATTGTTCAGGTGTCAGGGACCACAAAAGTGCACAATTGGCCACAGAATCACACCCTGAGCCTGTTGCACCCTGTGTCCACTCCCTAAACTCATTCACTGAGGCTCATTTCTGATGCTGTACGAAAAACCTATACTGTCTCCAGCACAGTTTGAAAAAAATTAACATATATACAACTATCACATTAGATCTGCCAACACCGAAATGTCAAAGGAAACATAAAAGTGCACAGGAAACCACAAACTTCAGAATAGTTTTACGAAGCTAAATTCACCTTCAAAATTGTTCCCCTTTACATTTTGAGAGACTGATTTCAGGGCAGTAGTTTTTACATATTCCATCAAAACAGACATAGTTAACTGGACAGACAAATACACCTCAATCTTAGTACCTCTTTTGCACTACAACCAACTGGAAATAGAAGTTAGAGTTATCACTGTGGCTCAAAGCCACACCAAAATCCAGCTTAAGTAATGCAGAAAAGATGGTTTATTTCAAAACCATGAACTTTCTGTAATTTTATAGGCATTGATTCATGCATATAATTTTATACCAAGCTTAGAAGCTACACACAGTTATGAAAAACGGTGACAGCTGTGTATTTTCCTCTTTTTAACAATACTGTTAAATCAGAAAATGTGACAGGCTGTGTTAACGTAGTTGAACTCATCAGTTCATATTTGTTTGCAATTAAGCCTGAGGACATGCACCACCACACGAGATCTTCCAAAACCATCACCACGACATAATGCAAAGAAGTTGGCATCACAAAAAACATCGACTGCCCACCTCTGCAGCAAGTTCTGTGCTCACTGATTTCAGCACCAGTGTACGAAACAGAGCAAAAACTGTTATGAAAATAAATACTTACTATGGAAAACTTTCCATCTTGCAAGGCTGACGCTTTGTCTTAGCTAAGCAATTTCACACAGCAGGACGCCGGACTTTGCCTTTTGCAAACACAACTAGTCCTGCAAACCTACTCTGTTAGGTCCAACCAGTGCATTAGTCATACATTTACAAGTACTAACTGCCACAGACAGAGCTGCCTTCTGCTGGAGGAGATAATAATCCAGTAGATGGCACATCGATAGCACTGTATCACTTTTTAAACTTAAAGCATGTGCTGTTGAAAAATTACTCTGTGTTCTACACAGCCAGTTACAAACCAAGCTGAAGACAGTAATCCAGGACTTTTGTAAGTCTCCAACCGTACAGTGGAGTTTCAGTCTCCTTTTTAACAGGATAACCAATCTGGCACCAAAACCAAAAAACTTCACTTTGCAACACCTATTCCACTTGGGTGGAATTCTAACTGGAATTTGTCTCACATTGATCATTTTCATCCCTCAATTACATAAGAACATAAATCATCAAGGGCTGCAAAACTGTACTCTTATCAAAGTGTTTCCACTCCTCAGAATCATAATTTTCATAATTAGTATTCACATGCCAACTTCAACTTCTTGATATTCTTTCCAACTATTTTTTGAAAGGTGAGGAGGGACTTGAATTTTTTTTTCTTTTTTTACAGAATGAGCTACATTTCATTTTTCAAACCACTAATATTTGGTCATGAAGTTAAGGACCCACTTTCAGGGCTCTACAATAGATACCTTGATTGCCATGAATGTTCAAGCAGGTTTTTTAAGTACTCCATAGCTCGTTTCAGTGCAGGTTAATCTCCACTAGCTCATACAAGATACAAACCTACATCTGCAGAAGCTGGTTTGGTGCTTCCTCTCCATCTTAACTTTTCTTCCAAGGATGCATCACTCTTTAATGAGCATAATAAAATTATTAATCTGAATTAATTCACACTTGATTGCTGGTGAAAGTTCCCTCAGACATCTCATTAAATCAGAAGAACTGAAGCACAATATATTACAATTTCCCTCTGAGTTTTATATTCCGAAGCACATCAGCACGGTTCATATGGACCAGCACTGTAGAATCCCTAATCAGAAGGGATTTTTACTAAAAAAAGTACTCCTCCTGTGCCAGTAACAACCCACTCTAAAGGAGGGAAGTAACTGAATAATTGAAACAATTTCCTGACCCGAGGTTGGATCTCAGGAAGAGGTTCTTCACCCAGAGGGTGTTTGGGCACTGGAACAGGCTCCCCTGGGAAGTGGTCACAGCACGAATCCTGACAGAGCTCCAGAAGTGTTTGGACAAGGTTGTCAGTCACGTGGTGGGATTCCTGGGTCTGTCCTGTGCAGGGCCAGGAGCTGGACTTCAATGATCCTTGTGGGTCCCTTCCAACTCTTTGATTCCAGGATTTCTCCCTGCATTCGGACTTTTTCCCACTCAGAGATTTTCAGTTGTTATTTGCTGTGTATATAGAGCAACGAGCTCCTGCTGTCCCTTACTAGTATGTAGCAGGCACACATTTTTTTCCCTCTTTTCTTTTACATCTTAGTGAACAATTAAGCCTTAAAACGTGAAGCTGCTTTGATGCCGAATTTACATGAAGAGACCAAGAATAAGGGAAAAAAAAAACGCATTTCCCTGAAAAATATACATGCATATATCCTCTGAGAAATACACATTGGACTTACTACTATTTATTATGGACTTATTACTGTGTTATTATTCCTACGCTGCAGAACAATACCACAGTCAAAATTTGAGCTTGATTTACTTATAAGGAGCTGGAAGTTGAGAAGCCTGAACTGAGAGCAGTGTTATAATAGATCTGCTCTGCACCCAACATTAACTTCCCATCTGTGTACATCAAGACAATGGGATAGAGTGCCTCAGCTTTATCTTTTCCTTGCTGAACATATTGTACCTACAAGATGGACAATATATTATCTCTCAGCAGCTGAGCAGAACACACTATCTTATCAGAACACTGCATGGCCAGAGCAGGTGTTATTTTTAAGCTGAAATAGATTTTGTTCGCATTTTCTCGTATTTGTTGCACTTGCACAGAAAGGAATTCTTCTAGATTGCAGCAACTTTTTACACGTTTACTGGCATTGAGATAACACTGCAACACCTCACCTGCATTTCACAGTAAAAAACAAAAAAACAAAAAAACAAACAAGACCTCCGAGGTCTATGTTCAGATAGAGAATCCTAAACTGAGACAAGATTGTTCAAGTGTTTCTAATTTTTTTGCCCTCTGTAAGGGAAAACGTTAGCATGTTCTCAGTTTCAGCTGTCTGCCTTTCTTTCCAACGAAAGAGAGTCTATCTGGTTTTACTGTTCTATATATAAAGCTTATATTTGTCACTGTCTTGTTACATCCCACAAGCTGTGGGTCAAGTTACACGGGAGCATCTCTTTCTTGACATTAAACAAACAAGCAAAAAAAAGCCTAAAACCACTAAGAGAACGCTCAGTATCTTTCAGAGGATCGGGAGGGGGAATGGGACAGATGAGAATCCGATGATCTCTGCTCTAAACTTAATACCCCAGTAAAAGCAGAAACCCGTGTTATCTCTCTTCGAAGCACTAAATCTGAAAAAAAAAAAAAAAAGGCAAACAAAGCAGGAGCACCTTAAGGATAATAGCTCTCGGTACTCACCTAGTGCCGAAGACCAGCGCAGCAAAGAGAGGCAGCAAATAATAGGCAGAGATGAATTTCATACTGGCGCTCCCCCGTTTGTTCCCTTCCTCGCACTGGTCCTCGCTCCGGCTCTGTCCCCGTCTCCTCCTCCCGCACTTCGCCTCGCCGGGGGAGCCGCCCCGCCCGCTGCGGGAGGGTCCTGCCTCCGCCAGCGCAAACCCAGCGCCAGCCGGGAGCGCCGAGCGGGATCCGAGCGCCGGGAATGGGATCGGGAGGCAGAGCAGAGCCGGCGGCGGGCGGCGGCTCCAGCGCGGCCCGCGGGATGCGCCGGGATGCGCCAGGACGCGCCCCTTGGGGGCGGCCGGGCAGGGATTAGAACGGGGATGCCCGGGGCCTCCGCTCCGAGGGCACCGCGGGGCGCGGCCGAGAAACACCTCCTGCAAGTCAAAAAAAAAAAAAAAAAAAAAAATAAAATAAATAAAGAGAAACCTGCAACGAAAAAACCGCCGGTATTTTGCGGCTAGCGCCTTTGTGTGGTGTGAATATAAACGAGACAGGTGATACAGAGAAAGGGAGCTGTTCCTAGCAGGTGTCAAGCCCCTGAGCAGCCTGTCACTACACCCAGCCCAGGTGTCAGTTCTGCAAAGCAGGAACGCACGAGCTACTATTTCAATCAGGTGTTCATTCACCTTCATAGCAAATTGAAGGTAACAGCGGAAATAGCTTCCAAAATAGGACTTTGAAACGTTAATGTCATCTCTGAAAGCCTTTCAACACCTGAAACAACCAGTTGGACCTTCGGAGAAATAAATACCCCTTTCCTGCTTCCTGTGTTTGAATTCACCTGATCTCAATCATTAGTGAAGTGAATCTGCATTGGTTAAAGATGTTTCAGGATGTGGGTACTCCCTACCTTGACACAAGTGAAGTTCATCTGATGGCAAACCACATGAAAGCAAAATAGTTAAACAAGAATCACCTGGCTATGCAATACCCAAAAAACCCCAATCAAACAAACTTGTCTGCAAGTGAATGAAGTGTGGTCATTACAACAAAGAGTTTTGGTCAACTGTGTGCTTGTTTGACCATAGGAAATGCATCCAGAAACTACACTATACATCACAAGCATAAAATAAAAATTTCCGTAGTTTAACCTGGTGTGTCATTGCATCCAGCTACTTATTGAGGAGTAATTTTGAATTCCATCAAAGCAAAGAGAAACTCACTGAAATGAATGGAAGACTTTAAAATTAGCATTGTCCTCTAACAAGATACTCACATGGCATACAAATAGAATTAATAAATTACCTTATTGGTTATGTCTTTCAATAACAAACTGAGAGGGAAGGGAGAGAAAAGAAAAGAAGAAAAGGCAACATACACGGCCAAAAAAAAAAAAAATAATTTATTTCTGACTCCTCTTCCTGTGTCCTAACGCTAGTATCTTTTTTTCAGCACACCTGGCAGCAAGTTCTATTCATTCAGATTATTTTAAATCAGTATTTATTGTTATTTTGATGCTACATACCAGCATGAAAGAACAGTCATGTTACCATGGATACTTATTATAAAATAGTGAAAAGGTCATAAAAAGACCAGTTAGTTTGTCATTTTCTCTTCCAGAAAAAGCCAACCTTCCCAGGCTACCAGGCACCTCATAGTCTTGTATCAGCAGCTAATACTTGTTTCATCTTCCTTTTATGTGCACACATAGAGGGTGGCATGGAGGGGAAGATCCTGGTGCATTGAGGCAGATAATTATGCCCGATAGTGTTGAATGATCTTAAGAAAACTTGTGAAATTTTGCAATCTGAGGAATTATTTTTTAATTCTGTTGCTGCCCTGCCTCTTTTTTGGGGGGCGGGGGTGGAATTCAGAGGTCTGCTGCTGCGCCTTGGTTTCATCTCAAGGGGTTTTACCACGTTTGCATGGGAGAGCATCTCCCAGTTGAGTGACTCCAGTACAGGTATCATAGTGCTACCTCACCCAGACATCACATGCTCATTCCCCACTCATATTCAGATAAATGACCTTGATCTTGAAGTGTCTGAGGGTTTTTTGGGTTTTGGTTGGTTGTTTCTTTAGATGAGTGACGTGCATCCCAACAACAATATATCTATACCAAAAAAATGGGAGACAATCGTTTGCAGATTTTTCTTAAACATAGACTGCAGTCAATTTATTTAGTGCTGTGTACACTTAAAGAGAGATCAAATATTAATGTAGAACAATTTCAAAGATGCTGGATAGAAATATCCCATATAAATATATTAGACATGCAGAACTCTTTGGAAATACCGTATTTTCACTCTTGTAATTGAAGGCTTTCCATTTCTTGGCTCCAATTAATTGAAAGTCTTACTAAATAAATAATTACTCCCAGCTCAGATAGAAAAAGTTGGTTATATATGCCATTTCACAAAAACCTTACACAGAAAATACAAATAAGAAAACAATAGAAATATTATTGCAAGGCATTTCAAACACTTGTCACACAGGTTTTTGCAAGTTTAGCTAAATACACTCCTAGTGTAGGAATATTATTTCCCACTTTAGCGAGGAAAATGAATCAACTGTCTCCCTTTGCAAAATACAGCACAACCTTATGCTTGCCAGAGCAGAAAGATATCCACTTAAGCCTCTATTTCTGTAGTAACTACTGTAGCAGGGGTCCTAATTTTATTTTCATTATTTGGAAATGATGGTAATGAAAAAAGGAATCATGAAATGATGATATATGCTATGTTCAGTTACTTTGAATGTATGTGTTAGATTTCTATAAATATACTTAATAGAGAGGATCATTGGCATATCTTGCTGTTGAACACTGAAATTCTAAATTTCAAAACCTTGCATAAATGCCTTTCAGAAGAATAAGGGCACAACCACTGGATAAAATGGAATGTATTTTGTTTTAGAGTAATTTACAAATGCAATTTTTAAGTTTTTATTTGGGAAAACCCCCTACAACTAAGGCAAAGCTACGGGTAGGACTCAACTCTTCCAGTTTCATGTCCAGTGCTCTGTGAAGCAGAGTATATTACAATGCACTGCAGTGCAGAGAGTGCCACTTTCTCATGTACTTTTATATCTGTGCATGCATACACATATCCATACACATACAAATGCACATATATATGTATATATTGCTGTACTGAAGTACCATTTTAGATAACTATAACAGTAATTCTGTACATTTTACACTCCACACAACACACTGCATTTCTATGTCTTAAAAAGACCAGCCAGGCACACTTGAATTCCCAGGTAATAATGCCACCTCTGAAATACTGTATGATAAATAGCATCTTAAATAGTGGAAGAAGCAGAAAAACACCGACATCAATACTCTTCTTAAGGATAATTGTTGTGAACTAGTGATGCAAGCAGCCTTCTGAGTCAACAGTGCTGGATGAGTAGGAGCAGAAGGGACAAGTGGCTTATAACAGACACTGCTCCAGCTCTTATGCACGTTTCTCTCTCCCCTCAAACAAAGATTTCACAGTAACTTTGAAAACAGATTTGGCACCTCTTTTCCCAATTTTTCCCTGGCGTTTACCACTCCATCTTCTCATTCCTTTCCCCCAAACAGAAAGTTTCTCTGCCTCAAGAAGCGCTCCTTGATTTAAGTCAATTCTGATCAAATCTGGCAGGCTACCAAAGGGCAAAATGTTCTTGCCAAAATAGGAGGGCAGAGCATAAACCTCGAGGTGAAGAATTTCAATACACCAGGCCTAATATTTTATATTCACATACACACAAAAAAACAAGCACAAACCCAGACATAGAATCAATGTGTGTGGCTTGCTACTGCTCTTGATTGAAACCTGTCTCAATTTTTTATATATTAAAAAAAAAATTTCTAGCAGTAATTTTAAATACCATATCCCATAACAAAACAGTGTTGAAATACTAGCTCACAACAGTTGAAATATCAACTTCATTTGTATTTGGCTAAAAAAGAAGTTATGTGGTTGCTGAAGGGTAACTTAATAACCTAACTAACTTCAGTATCAAAAAAGGAGAAAAAAAAAAAATCCTGGCTACTACAGCACTGGAATTAGAGTTTAACCAGAGTTAAGTTTCTACAAAGATCCCTTTGAAGGTCATTTAAACTTTGGAAGAGATTTTTCAAGGTAATCCCTTTTAAATCTGAGAACCAGGCAATTCAGAATCAAGTTCATTAAAATAATAAAGAAGTAAATTTAAGTAAATTTAACCTCATTGTTAACCCTGCTTTTATCAGGTTAGACTTCCAATTCAAATTGCTGTTGAACTCTTAGCAAATATATGCAGCCCACATAGATTTACTGCTAAAGCACAGAGTAATTTAATGAACATGTGGCTACAGGAAAAAAAAAGTTTTATTTCATTTTCCAAAGCACCTCTCTTTCCAGTGTCCAGACTGGCATGGTTATGTGCTTAATATTTAACATTCCACACTGAGGGCCTACATTTTATGGAATATTACAGCTGCAGCAATTCTGGTAACCAGATTTGATCCAATCACTATGTACATGATAAGCAGTTCTAGGATCTCAGGGAACAGAAGGGCAAAACCAACTCACTCAAGAATTTCTGGACTTCCCTATGTTGACTACAGAGTCAGCAGTGCTGAATCTCTTCGTCCATAGATTTACCTTGAAGCTTGTGTGTGGTAAAAGAAAGAGAGGAGAAGAGGAAAACGGTACAAGGGAAATCCACTTCTCTATTTCTTGCTGCATGAACTGGGCAAGTGCCAGAACCGGGGTCAACCCTCAACGTGTGCAAATCACCTGCTGGGTGTTACTGGTTATTAGGAAACCTGAAACAGCTTTTTTATGTGTGGAATCTTCTGCTTCAGGAGCTGTTACAAATGCCTCTCTCTCTGCATCTAAAGCAAGCCATCCCTCCTAACTGGTGGATGGTGTCACCTGAGTGTGACAGCAGCGCTTGTTTAGGCTCCGCTGCGCCGAACACTTCTCGGCCAAGGTTTCAGAGAAGGCCTCTCTCATTTTGCAGCTGCAGGAACTGGAAGGTAAATCAAACACACCACCAGAATCACCAAGGTCAGTAAGTTAAGACCTCGTTGGAAACAGTGTTTCAGTCAGCAGTCACTGAAGTTATTAAAACTCCTTTCTCGGCGTTTTGGAGCTGAAGTTTGCTTTTATCCACCAGGGCAAATCTGCCTTCTCATACCCAAGTTCAGCTCTGTTGAAGTCAGCACTCATTCCAAACTGAAGGCAAAAAAAATACACATATACCAAGGTGGTTTACAATCTACACAGATGTCCATTAAGGAATCATTTACTGTATAGATCTGAAATAATTTCATGTTTAATGTAATATTGTGTTAAGTTGGAGAAATTTGATTTCTAGGAATCAAAAGCTACTTGACAATCCTCCCAGACAACTCAGCTTCAATTGCTCGGAGACTAATTGGTTTAAAAACTGAAAAGGCTGGGCAACAATATTTTAAAAACACCTTTTAATAAAAGGAGAAAAGAATTTCAATCACATCTGAGTAGCCCTGGAGAGGTCAGGAATCATTCTTATTGGTTTCACAGTGGATGGACTAATTCTGAGTACTGGGTTCAACAGACTTCAGAGTATGCTTACAATTGCTTTAAGGACTTGCTTCCTTTTTTTTTTTTTTAATATTAAAATCAGTTTGGAGGTCAAGAGGACTTTTCTAATGGTATTTTTGGTACATCAAATAAAGTGGCAGTTGTCCGATAGCAAAATTTTTTGTTGTGGAAGAAAAGTCTTTGAAGAATTGTCCTCTCTTAGTCAGAATATACTTATTTAGCAACAATTCTTTTAGTAACAATTCAATAAAACATCTAAAAATTTTCAGTTGGAAATGGAGACACTTTAAAATCTGAACTTTTTTTTTTTTTTAAAGCTTTTATAGTAATTTAAAACCTCTGCTCTCTGCTTTCCTGCCCCTCCCCTTAATTTAAAAGAGTATTGCTAGGCTGGTTCCTATGCTTAGGTGTAGGGCAGATGATGCCTCACAATATATTTGGATCCTAACTGTCCACCAGTTTTAAAACCAAACCAAACCAACCAACCGACCACCACCACCAACAACAACAAAGGCAGAGCCATATGTGGAAAGAAATTAAATCCAATTAAACCAGTTGTGAAGCATTTGGTCTCCTGCACCTCTAATGAGATTGAGTGTGATCCAAGAGAATCATTACAGCAAAGCCATCAGGATACTTCAGCCTTGAACTTTATAAATGTCACAATCCAAACGATCCAAATATCACAGTTACCACCTGTACTACTCAAACTCTCACACCCAAAGCACTTATACATTTTTTTATAAATCCATATATAATTTAGTAACATTTACTCGTGGGGAACCTGTGGTGTGAAACGATTTGAGACACTCAGGGAGCTGGGGGTGTGTGGAAATCACATGGAGGAGCTACAGTCCATAAGTTTATCACAAGGAATCCTGCACTGTAATAAGTATTTCTGATTTCACGTCAAATAATATCAGAAGTAGTGTCTCAAAAGTATAAATGGAGAGTCAGAGAACATGCAGTATAATGACTAGGAGTGTAGAAGATACACAGATAAACACACCTATACTGTGTCCTTCCAAAACTGCTCTAGCTATTTATGATGTTTTCTGTTTCATTCTCTGCTTGTTTGCTTTACTGTGTTGCTTCATAATAATACAAGTTGTCATATTGTTCTTATGGCCCAGCAGAGGTTACCATGAGAGAGTGTGAGAAAAAGAGAATGTTCCACAGTTTTTTTGCAGAACTACAAATAGAACATGTCGTGTGCTCTTGCTCACACCGGTGATATGTCTGTGCCTTCCACTCTGCATAAAGAAGCCTGCAAATCTTCTCCTAATAAAGTTGAACTTTTAGTGATAATTGAATTTCCTTGATGAAATAATAAGGATTTCCTAATATTTCGACCAATTTTCTGTTATACCCTAGGAAAAACCTGATTTTTGAAAAGATAGAAGTGCAGCTCTAGATCAAAATGTATTAGACATGACATGCATTAAGATTATACTATCAAGCTCATATCAAAATATCATTAATACAGAGTAAATGGGAACTCAGGGAAAATTGCTACATTATATCAATAGTGAGATTGTCACACTAATGTTTTAATTGCATAGTTAAAAAAAATGTTGCCAATCTCTGCGTTATAATGGTACAATTGCAGTTTTTTAGAAACACAAGTTTAAAAACTCTCTGAAGCACTCAGGTCAGACTGCCATGTCTCTACATTTGTTTTCATATTGATTTCGTGCATGTCTCATTAATGGTCTAAAACACAAATGCATGGTAAGGAACAAATTAAATTGTCAGTCAAGCAGAGTAAACAACCATGAGCAGGACACTTTTGTCGTGTTTACCTGAAAACTTCAGATATTAACTCGTTGTTTTCCTCTCTCAGTACCGTTTCAAGGGGTGGGAAGAGAAACAAACCTAGTTTTACAATGGCATTGAATAACCATATGACTTTCACATTTACTCCAGCACTCCTCATCTACCAAAAATAGTAAAATGAAAAAAGTTACAGTAGTCCAAATTTGTTATTTACCTTACAAGAGTTTCTTCTCCATCTTATACCAAAAGAAATCAACCAGAATTTCCAGGCAGTGACATAATATAAGATTTCATGGAATGAACCATTTTATCATCACTGTCAGGAATCTGGTCAAGTGTAGGGTGTGCTGTATGTCACCTGTGAGGTCTAGTATCAAATAGAACTTCACTCAATGAAGGGATTTCAGCAGAGCCCACGGGTTAAAACTGCAATCCTTAAGACCTGTTTTCCAAGTTTACCTTGCCACCAAGCCATAAGGAAGTTTTGAACATGCTTCCAAACCATCTTCCCCCATTTCTTTTCTTTAGGTAGAACAGAATGTAAATTATGTTGATGTAAATATGCAAAAAAAAAAAAATTTAAAAAGAAGATTTTTACGAGCCTGCTTTTAAGGTAAAACCTCAAAGGCTAACGTGGACGAACACAGGGCAACCCTGGATGTTCGTACAGACTGGGGAATGAGATACTGGAAAGCAGTGCCATGGAAAGGGACCTGGGAATCCTGGTTGATGGCAAGTTGAATCTGAGTCAGCAGTGCCCTGGCAGCCAGGAGGGCCAACCCTGTCCTGGGGGGCATCAGGCAAAGTGTTGCCAGCAGGAGAGGGAGGGGATTGTCCTGCTCTGCTCTGCACTGGGGCAGCCTCACCTTGGATATTGTGGCAGTTCTGGGCACCACAATATTAAAGAGATATTAAGTCACTAGAGAGCATCCAGAGGAGGGCAACAAAGATGGTGAAAGGCCTTGATTTGAAGCCGTGTGAGGACACTGAGGGCATTTGGTGTGTTCAGCTGGAGAAGAGAAGGCTGAGGGGAAACCTCCTTGCTGTTACAACTTCCTCGTGAGGAGAAGAGGAGGGGCAGGCACTGACCTCTGTGGTGACCAGTGACAGGACCCCAGGGAACGGCCTGAATTGTGTCAGGGAACGTTTAGGTTGGATACCAAAAAAAGGTTCTTCATCCAGAGGGTGGTGGGGCACTGGAATAGGCTCCCCAGGGCAGTGGGCACAGCACCAAGCCTGACAGAGCTCAAAAGCATTTGAACTATAATCTCAAGCACCTGCTGTCACTCTTGGGGCTGGTCCTGTGCAGGGGCAGGAACTGGACCTCGATGATCCTTGTGGGTCCCTTCCAACTCAGCATATTTGTGATTCTGGGAAATAAGCAAAGAGCCCTCTCTTGCCTCATGGAAGCTGCTTCAGGACTGATGGGAAAGACATTCAAGTGTGAAAGGCACTAACCCGTGTATGCTTATTTTTCAAAAACTTACAGAAGTAAAGTTAGCAAGATATCAAAAAGGTAGAGTTGAAATATATTTTCCAAAGCCCAGTTGGAATTCCTGTGCTAAAATGAATGCAACCTAAATCCTGTGATAACCAATTAGATATATACATTTGTTTTGTTTTTTTTTTTTCTTCTAGATAAACACATTTTCTTTCTGCAGGAACATTTTGCTTTTATTACTTTAATTCATAAATACGAGTTTCCACTCATTCATGAGCTGTTCTTTCAGATTTTAGGAGAAATATCTATCCAAAAGAGTCGCATGTGAATCACTGAGCAGTAACACAGTAACACTTATTTCTATAGATCTTTTGTCCATTCCCATCTCTCCTCTCTGATCTAGTTTTCTACTAGAAGTGAAAGGACAATGTACCAGTACTAATGGCTGGAAAGCTGAACTACAGAAATAAGCAGCAACATAAGGGAATCTAATATCTAAAAACTATTCTTGTGGAGATACACTGGCTAGAAGATTGGAGAAGGGATATGAGTTTTTTTTTTTGGTCATAGCAATGAACTCAAAAACACTCATACAAAGAAGTTCAGCATCAAAACACGGCACATGACATGGCATCTACACACATAACTATGCAGCTTCCCAATCCCATTCTTTAACCACAACAGGGTTCTGTGGAAAGGTGATTTATTTGAACTTTGCTTGAGACAGGATGATTTGGCCCAAAGTACACTGACATTCCAATAAAACCCTCTAGAAAAAGGGCTTTACAGTGTAAAGTCACTAGAAAAACTGAGTCTTCTGCCCTACATTGAATAGTGAATACTTTATATCGTGCTATCCTATACATTTAGGACACTTGAGGCTTTTAATCCACCTCTGTTTAAAATAGGGACCAAACACATTCAGGCAGAACTTCAAAGGTGTTAACTTGCTAAACCCACTGATACTGAGCTTCCTAAAATATGCTTAAAGACAGATTTCAACTTCTGCACCTGTTAAATACATAGTGTATGCTTTTAATACATAATATACACTTACGAAATCGTGTATTTGGAACCACCTGCTCCTGTATTTTTGTTTAAATTTGTGCTTATATTCACTTTCTAACATCACCTTCACTAAAAAGTCACCAAAACGAAACAAGCTTTTCTGACATTTCTAGCTCCATCTTTCTGAAGCTGTATTCTGCACCTTTCTCAGAGAGTAGATTACTCTGAATTTAAGCTGGCATATTGTTTCATGTTTTAAAACAAGCTGTTGAAAGACTGGAAACACAAGAGGCACAGTTCAAATGGGGCTCATTTTTGTTGTAGTCAAGATACCAGTGCAAGGCTGCCCTATATGAAGGCATCTGAATTAAAAAGGAAGGAAAAGAGGAAAAAATCCCAATAATAGCTGATAATTTAAAAAAATAATTTATTTTTAAAAAATAATTAATTAGATCATCACATTATCTGTAAACCTACCCTAGCACATTTCTCTGAAGGCATAGTAAGTGCTTTGGTTTGTTTTTTTAAATAAAGCAGCACTTAGGGAAGGAGACAGCTGAGATTCTTAGAGAGTAAGGCTGAAGTGTTACGTTACATTAGCCTCAAAATCAAACAGTACAGTTTTGGTATTCCTTTTCAATTATCAAATTCATAGTTAAATTGTCATCAATTTCTATTTTCTCCAAATATTGGGGCAGTCTATTATGAAGGTCATGCAAATCAAAGCATGCAGCAATATATTACTATTTAATATCACCCAATAAAGGGATAGGAAGTGATGAAAGGGCTTGTTTACCATTTCTGAAGTATGAAAGAATTATCAGCATGTAATTCATGCTGTACAGAGACTTTTCTTGATTTTCACCCATAACAGAACAGTCATGACAGAAAGATTAACTCCCTCAGTACATTATTTCAGCATTTCTACTGAGATTTGTTATTAATCTGGGCCAAACCATGACATTTAGAATCTTCACCCCGGCTACCCTGTGAAATCTATTAAATTACATATTAGTTTCTGAAGAATTTTTTATATAATCCTTCAGCTAATCACTTTTCATTAGCTAGTGAAGGCTAGCATATGAAAGTGCTAATTTTTTCAAAATCAATATTTAACCATGGATAGTTCTATAAATGTTATGGGTAACTTTAAAAATCCATATGTGTGTACAAAGTGCAAATTAATACTTGGTGTTCCCCAGTTTACTCATTCCCTTAAGAAGCACTACAACTTGCATTCCACATTAAGTAGTGAAATCCTCTCCAACCAACTGTCCTGTATTTTTTTGACTTTTACACTTTTTTATTAGATGACCTTTAATGTTTGAGGGTCCATGGCTTTCTTATTGTAGCTCCTTAATTTGGGTTTGATTCTGTCATAGTTTTTAACAGAAAGAAGTGGGTTTGGAAGTCACAAAACAGGTTTATAATTATGTACTTTTCCCTACCACCCCCAGCTGTCTTGCAATTGCCTGTCACACAAATTTCTAATTACACAATCTGGTATATAGCACTGTAAGCAACAAGGTGAAGCCCCCAAAAAAGTTAATTTTATAACAGCTACATGATTGAGAACCATAATACATAGAATCTAGGGCAGTTAGCTTTTGTTCTGTTGTTTGCTGTCCTCTGGGAAAACTGTCTTCCTTTACCAAATATCACTGTGCTGACCCTTAAACTCTTCAAAGCCGTCATGGACTTCTCCCTGTTTTGCATCTCCCTCCACACAAGGAACTACCTCCAACACAAGGAACTTGAACCTTCTTCAGAATCATTTAATAATACTTAACACAGTATTATTATGTAAATAAACTACATTTATTAAAATATTACACTTATTATTATATTTATTCAAAATAATTATATTTATTAAAAATATATACTTTATATTTTTCAAGTTACACATTATCCTCAATATGCAACACTATGTCACTACTTCTCCGAAACCTTGGGCAAACCCTCATAACTGTAACTTCAATAGGCTTCACTGAGCCTGATTGTGGAAATGCTCTGAGGCAAATAAATATTAGATAGCTTAGGTGGCTTTTATATATAACAGGACACAGAACTAGTGTACTCACTCCATTTTTCCATTTTATCCATTTAAATATTCTCCCACTTAGGCTAATTACAATGTCTTAAAAATACAACTGCCCAACCCAGCTACTATGGTATTCTACTTCAGAGGAGTACTTAATTCCACTGCAATAAAAAGTGTCCTTTTGTGCATTATTAATGTAAGAATGCAATAAACTAAGCTCCATTGGATAGCTGTTTGATCTCCTGAGGGATTTGACTATTTGTAACTTCAAAGCCTATCTGCAGTGACATGTTATCTAGTCCTTTTTCAAATGAGGTCATACACAGAACACACAGATGAGCACTGCTTATAGCACCAGTGTTTGTAGTCTAGATTTAATGTCCCTGCATGCTTTTATCCAGTGTGAAAGTCCTTTGTCTAATCACCTATCCACTTTGCTCGGGTTTCTACAAATTGGGGGTTTTTTTAAACCTCGCCTTCCTTCCTGCACAAAACAGTACCTTGTTGGACTTCAGCACTGCATTTCTGCCTGCAGCCCCTGCTGGAAGCAGGCAGGGCTGAGCAACATCCAAAGTCTCACACATGCTTGAGTTGTTGCATCCCTACATGTTCCTCACAGGGAGAACAGTACCATACAGTGTCCACTGAACTAGCAGCCCCAATCCCAAACACAACAATCAGTGGGATTATGTCACTCACCAGACTCATGAAAAATTTTCACAGTCTCTCTCTTGCAACAGGAGTGCATCAACTCTTGCAAAGATCAGAAGCTATGTAAGGGGGAATAGGGGGGGTTTATGGGGAACAGGCAAAGGGACAAAACAAGAGCTGAAGAAAGGGATAAATTTTGAAGCAAGGTTTATAAAAAAAAAAAAGCTAAAAAGACCAAACAACCTATGCAGAAGCCCAGGGGTCTCCATATGTAACTATTGTTAAATTATGTATTAAAACCTTGGTACTTTTTGCCTGAACTTATTAAGCTCTTTATAGAAATGCAGATTGCAGTAGTTAACATAACTTGATTTTGAACAAGGTGATACTGCTTATACTTTCCTTAAAGCCTCTTAGCATACCTTCCAAATCCCACTGACAAGTTAACGATGACAGAAGGTAATTCTGTGTATGTGATTTATGCTTTTCCCCTCCCCCACCTTCTTTAGCCTTTCTTTATTTTGGACATTTTTTCTCCTCAGCCATGTACCAGCTGTATGTCTTGCTGCTCACAAGGCAGCAGGTGGTGATGAATAACACTGCTGTGTTACTTCCTTGGAAGAGGCATAGCTCTGTCCTAGTCATCTGCACGGAAATCTCATCATAAATATCATCTGAGCAAGCAACAGATGTTTTAGTGTAACTAGGCTATCAGGGTAGAAGGCAGGTTTTCATCCACCCCCTCCCCCCAGTTTAGCTCTTTTAGTCTGTACTAACACAAATATATCTCCATCAAACATCAATGTAATTGCCTGTCAATTCTCTCCTCCTCCTCCTCTTCCATTCATTCTGTCCACGTGTGTCCTGTTCCACTGCCCACCCCTTTCCCAATACATAAATAATTTCCTGGAATATTTTTGCCAAGGACACATTTTCTTGATTATTTTAGGACATCTACAGAAAGTATTTGTCGCTTTGTAAAAACCCATAGAAAGTAACCATTAGTGACACTTCCATATATGTATTTTACAAGCTTGAAACTGTGGTAGAGCATAATCCATCATTACAGAGCTTAAAAACATATATCACTGCAGTATGTGTTTAGAAACATTTGGCCTCAAATACAGACTAGTGCTGGGGGCAATTCCTTTCACTCCAGAGCTTTGCCTTTCATACATATTCTCAAAGCCAGAAACTAGAAGACAATAAACAGAAACATAAAAATATCATTTAGGCATGACTGGTATAGAATAACCTTTGGATAGTTGCTTGTTTGCATAATTTCAGAGGAACAATCAGGAATCATGCAGGATTACTGGGCAGGTTCATTTAACCAACAGCCAGTTTCCTTTCCCAGATAGAAATCTGTCTCTACCTTCTATGTGCTCCTCATGGGAGTGATCATCCTTCATATTGGAACCTCAAGGATCTGGGTCCTTCAGTCACCCGAAAGAGAGCCCCCAAAAGGTGACATAACTTAAAAACCCCAGCCTGACCACTATACAAAATCTCGCCCTCGTATCCCAGCATGAATTTCTTTCCTGCAACAAAACATCCCTAACTTTCCAGCACTGAACACCCCATCCCCCCCCAAATTAATTCAAAACACAGCTTTGGAACTTAAGGGCATTCTTCTTTGTAGAAGCACACATCAGGATTTCCTGGTGACTAGCAGCAGGGCTGGATATTTAGCTTCACAAGACAGCAAATTCCAGTAGCACAGGTCATGTCTGTATTCATGAGCCAAAGCTATTCAGTGGAAGAAGAGCAGAATGTGTTTGCCCCTGACATTTCCGTAACCTTGATTCTTAGTCCACCACAAGTCACTAAGAGATGGGAAAAGCTTTTTTCTTGTTTATTCTAGCAATTCTTAAACCCAATAAAAAAAAAAAAAGCTCCCATTCTTAGATACAGGGAACTCACAGCATGTGAATTGGAAGGTTGATATGACTTATGCTTGCAGAGAAAGATATCCAGCATCTTTTAACTAGGCAGGCTTCTTTTATTAACTCAATTCTATTATTAGTTCAACATGCTTCATCTACAAGATGTTACAGAGAATTTAATTGGTTATTATTTCAGGTAGTCAGTTATTCTTTCTGACAAGCACACACATTCACAGGCTAGTTTGATCCTTGTCACACAATACAAACATAACCATTACGTATTTTATTAGATTTAATGATTAGACATGTTTTTCAAGCACGGGCTGACAAACTGCAGAGAATGTTATTCAATGTATTCAGAGAATGTATTCAGAGAACAACTTCCATCACCATTTGATGGGTCTTACATATATCTATTGCCTCTATGTTGCAAAGAGGAGCTCTGGGGAATTTTTCCCATGCTTTTGCCAGAAAGCAGGAGGGGGGGGGGGAAAACAACCACAAAAAACCCCAAACAAATACAAAAACAACAACCAAAGCCACAAACAACCCCACCCACCCAAACAAACAAACAAACAAAAAATCACTCTCATCTGCTGGTTAGAAACCTAGGCAGGCAGCCTCACTTTATATGAGCTATGTTACTCACAACAATAAACAAACAGTCTTGTATTTTTTAGCCAGGAAGCTACTGAAATGGAACCCAAGGGAGAAGGCAGCTTAATTAAGAAGTTAAGCCTACTGAAAATTTATGAAAACTTTGTGCTCAAAAGCCAAAGGGAACTTGCGAGAGTGGAAAAGCGTTCACAGAAAATTGATCTCTAGTTTTCAAGGACTTGCCCTTGCTCTGAAAAAATAATTTCTGCAACCTATCAATCAGGTCAAGCATAGAGAACATCAGAATAAGTTCATCAATACTACTCCACCAATTTACTTCATCCTTGATTTGGATTTTCTTGCAGGATTGACAGGCCCTGTAGGTGCATTGCATTGGCTTTCTCTGACACCTCAAGGAGAAAAGCTACTGTGAGCAAGATTCATAATAAATGTAAATATTAGTATTGATTTAGTCTGTATTACTCACACAGCTAAAAAGAATAAAGAGCCCAGCATCCATTCTACAGTGGAAATAACTGAAATTTCAAATGTCCATTAAACAAGGAACCTCTAAAACTTAGCTTTCTGATATATTTTTCCCTCTAAATTCCTATACGGAAATCAAGTGTGCTTCACACAGGTAGGTGTGTGAAGTGCAAAGTTCCTAGGTTATTAGTGACTTACCTATTTCGTATCACATTTCTTTTCCAAAACAAATGGGGATTCTGACGGTGCATTTCTTTCATGGCTCCATAAACTTCCACAGGTTTGCTGTCGTGCTTCACTTTCAGTACATTATCATGTTTGTATTTTTTGTGTCATCTCCATTAATTTTCAAGTCCTTGACACCTATAGATATAGATGAACTATAGATAAACTATAGATAAACTATAGATAAACTATAGATAAACTATAGATAAACTATAGATATAGTTTTTCCTTTGTACTTTATTGATTGCCAACATCTTATGTAAAAAAAAAAAGGTTAATTATTTCCAAACTCTTTACTTAACCAATACTAACAGTCTATCTAGTCTCTTGAATTTATAAAGATTCAAAAAATCTTTAACAAGTAGTCTTATGAAATTGCAGTTATGAGACAGATCAATAACAACAGTTTATCTGATTATTAAAGTACTTTCTGCTGCAAGTATACTTTAATTCAAAATCTTACTGATCTGTTTGTTACAGGTATATGAAACCATTGTCTAGCTTGTATTTTGCTTTTAGGTGTTGCAGTATCTGCCTATTGACCCCAAGAAAATGGATTTCTTTTTGAAAGGTTAGGTGAAATCTCCAAATTTTTACTTAATGTCTCTGTATTTTTATCTCTAGGTAGAAATGACTGCACAGAAAGGAGACAGAGAAGCTATTGCTCATGGTTTGTGGGCTGTAAAAGAAAAAAGAAGGACCTTATACTCTGCCTGTAATCAAGTACATCTGGACTCTCATTGTCTGACAAGGAGAGATGTATGTAAAGTTCATTTTATCCTTGAGTCATTTTTGCAAGACAATTCAGCCCTCACCTTCAAATACCCTCAACGTAATATTTCTACTCCGAGTTAGAAATTCAAAGTTACACATAACTTGATTCCATTCTAACAAAAGTGGCTTGGCTCTGTTTTTAAAAGCATAGCAATTTTTAAAAATCTTTAATTCTCTCTCACCATCCCCTCCTCCCTCTACTTTCATTCCTTTTGTCACTTACTGCATGTGCCGACTTTTTCCTCATGTCAGTTCTTCCTTTAAAAAAAAAACCCTTTTATTTTTTTTTTAATTTTGTGTTTGCATATGTTGTCATTGTGACTAAGTCTAACTTTGAGGAGAAGGAAAAAAGGTTTTGTTTTCAACAGATTTCTCTGAATAAATAAAGTTGTTGTGCCTAGAAAGGCCATCACAAGGTCGACTAAGCACTTGCACAGTCACTTACTGGTGAAGCTGATGGGAAGTTCTGGAGGAGAATTGGCAGCTATCTGGCTAAAATTAAGCTAAAATTAAATTTTTGCTAGAATTAAACTCTTGCTAAGAGTAAACTGACAAAATAATCAAGACATCGCTTTGGCAAAGGCAAAAAAACTTAGCATGAGGCTTCTTCTCACTGTAAAAAGAGAACAATTGTCCCATTATTATAAGCAATCATGTCTTACGTTTTTTGACAGTTTCTAGTGTTGGTGTACAAGATTTTATATGTTATAGGTCCAAGTTTTATTTCAGGGATTACTGCTTTGTCATGTCACACAGTGCACTGTATTTTGTGTCACCTCTATTTGTTCTCCACACACAAGAGCAAAAGCACATTCCCATTTCTCACCTTTCACCATTTGAGGAGGGAAGTTCAGGTCTACCTGTCAAAACAGGTAAAAGTGTTACACCTCCAATTAACCACAAATCAGGAAAAACAACAAAGGAAAAATAAGGCACAAAGTAATGACTTCCTCTCATTATGAGGCTGAATAACTTATTCATTTATTTAAAGATTTTTGTTCTTTACATAGGGTATTTATATCTGTCCTATGGAATCACTAATATTTAGAAGAAAGGGTATGTTATTTTCCAACTCTAAAGGTACAATTTATTCAGCAGTGGGACACAACAAAGCCACAGCACCTCAAAACCACTAGCTAAACTTTATCCACAGGAGGAAAGTGCATGCACCTCAGCTAACATATCCCGAAGCAATACTCATTGGCTAAAACAGTCAGCCCTTCTCTGCAATTATTAGAATATTCCCTGTGATCTCATTGCTTATCTCCCCATGAAGAAGAGTGAATAGAAGACTAAGTACACGCTGTCTGCAACTGAAATAATCCCAGTGATATATTACTGAGGCATGGACAGGCAAGACCATTTAGGTCCAGACCACAGCAGAGGCTCTGCACCCCAAAACCAGATTTTTCAAATGCCTGTGGGAAGTTTGACTTCTAGAACACACACAAACGTATCCACTCACACATTCCACGGTCTCCCCAAGACTTCACCTTTACCCAGGTTCAATTTTCAGTATCCTGTCAGATCCACCCACAGAGCAGTCTGTGCAAGCAAGCCGTGCTTCCAAACGTTTTCCATGTGCCTGCATTTATGTGTTCATGCATTTCTGTTCTTTCCGAATAACAACGCTCCAGTTAAGAAAGAAACCTCCAATTAAGAAAGACAGTGGTAGGATTTTCCTTGTAAAATGACGTTTTAATGGGTTCTAATTTGCTTTATTTAACAGTGGATTTCACTATTGGTTACTCTCAGTGCTGCCATGCTGTCACACGAGCCATGATAAGCAGCTTCTCTTCCAAACCCACTTTGTTCAAATTGGTGATGAATTTTTCTATTGTGCAGTCTAGACAAATTCAGGCTCTTGACTGACCCAGCAGTTGTCAGTCTTTTGCAAACAGCTAACACAGAAGCTGATTAAGTTCCCAGAAAGAACTGCCAGCTTGTAAATGTTCTCCAATACACAGGATGAATATTTGGAAGATCAATTACACCTGAATTACTGTTCTGGAAATAAATACACATTGCTGGTTCAATTATCACGTATTCTAAAACACCAGAGACATTTCTTTGTTCTGACTAAGGTCTTTCACCCTCTCTGTATCCCTCTTCTGGGGAACAATCCCAGTCACCAGGTAAAAAACAAATTAAAAATAAATAAACATTAATAAAAAATCTCTGGAGCCTATGGAAAGGGCATTCCTGTCCAAGTTTCATCTTTCTGCAACTTGGAACTCTGTGAACTGCAATTTAAAGGTACAACAGTCAGCTTTTCCACAAGAAAAAAAAAAAGGAAAAATAAATTAATCTGGTTCCAATGTGTTCTCTTTACTTCATACCCTTAGTCCTTTTACTATTTCTGCAGAGAAGGAAGGAAAAAGTGGAACATTTTTTTCTTCAGATATGGCACTTTGGGTTTTTTATTTTGTATAGCTAGGTAGCACATCTTGAATAAAAATCCCTGCTGACTAACCTACAAATAAACAAGATGGGCCTGAACTGAGGTTGATATAAAACATCTTGACTTTCCCTTCATATATGTCATGTTTTTCAGGAAAGGGACTGTTCCTGATGTTTGGACACTTGATATAAAAGAAGGTGTTGCAAATTTATCCCCCCTCCTCCGCCTCTGTTCCAAGTGATAAAATATATTAGTCAGCTAGACACTATAAATTAATTTCTATAAGAGGATACAAATATTATCTGCATGAATCATCATCAGGATGCTCAGAGAATTTGGAACTCAAAAATCCTACAGCTGGAAGCATTCACATAAATTCTGGAGACACTCGAATGACATGACTGAGTCACCAGATGCATCACTCCACACAGTGCAGGTGAGTCATCAGGTGTATAAGTGGCTAAATTACACAGAACAGCAATCAGACTTAATTCAAATTACTGGGCAGTACCTTGGTGCAGTGACAGCCTGTGCAGGATTAAGTCCTTCAGAGAGTTAATTCAATGGCATAAATATGGTTTCTTGAGACTGATGATTTTCTGCCTGTACATCTTTGAGCAAGCTTTGCTTTTCATTTGATTTCTTTCAAAGCAAATTTCTTCATAGAACATTGAGACCTACGTGTTAGAATTGCTACAGTTTTGCCACTTCAATCATCCTTTCTTATTCATACTTCTGAGAAATATTACTTCAGTGTGGATGGCTTGAAAACAAATTTCCCACCCCTAATATGATAGTAAGATTTTAAATGTCTTTCAGTCACTATTTCAGTCCTTGACAAATATTTTCTGCTATACCAGAAACAATTTCCATTGTCAATTCTTCAAAAAGGGTGACTACTTCATTTTCATCTTTTGTTCAAAGCTAATTAAGTCAGATTTAGTTAAAAACCCTACAGAATACAAGGGAAACACATATTCAATCATATGAAAAGAAAAAGTTCAAAACAATCCCACGAAGAACAATCAATCCCTGTAACATTAATCAACTCATCTGCTGTACTCTGTGTTATTTGATCATAGAGTACATAGATCAAATTTGTGTTTTTAGATGATTCTACAGTGCACAGATACATAAATGCATTAATGGCTTTTTCTGCAATTCAGAGGAAGCTTTTTTTCCTGTCATTAGAAAAGCCAAGTTATTTTTCACTATAGAGAAATGTCTGATTTACAAATGGTGTAAATTAAGATCAGAACTTGGTAAATTGTGTCAATCAAAGAAATGTGTAGAGAC
Source organism: Lepidothrix coronata (assembly GCF_001604755.1). NCBI lineage: Eukaryota > Metazoa > Chordata > Aves > Passeriformes > Pipridae > Lepidothrix > Lepidothrix coronata. The sequence goes on along the minus strand of NW_016690310.1, from coordinate 2,598,313 downwards.
TTTTGCTTTGATAAAGCCAAACACAAATGAAAGAAACTTTTGTAACAATAGAGTACAACTACTTCTGGCATGTTTTTAAGAAGTGTTTAAAGTGTAAATCAAGTTAAATATATATGATTAAGTTATAGTTAAATAAAATGTTTATTTACTACTCATTTTTAAAAAAACAAATAACCTTAGTGCACCACAAAGTAGATAACAAGTATTAACTCTTCCAAAATTGCCACCAATAATAACTTCATTACACTTTCTGAATGAAAAAACATTGGTTTAAGTCCAAAGATAGTTTTGCTCCTATCTGAGCAGTGCAATTCAGTAACTGGGGGCTGGGTTTTGCTTTCATTTCTTATTCAACACAAGATTTACTGATTCTTTTAAGCACCTGGCACTGAATCCAGCAGCCACCCTAATGGTAAATGAGTCCTTTGTGCTGGTAAAACCACCCCCAGACATTCCCAATTTCGGTCATTCCTCCCACACCACATAGTGCAGCAACAACAAAATGACACTTATCCCCCTAACAGATAATTTGATCGAGTATTTCAGTCATGAAATAGGAATTTTTAGTTTGACAGGTTTTATGACACTTGGATTTTAATTGTCTCTGTAATAAATAATAAACAGATAACAATTTCATGGTCAATAACAAATATTACAAACAGTACATGACAACAAATCGATGCATACCACATAAATATAATATGATCTACAGCTTCTGCACTATACCACATTCCTAGTGTAGCAGCTACAGGGGGAAAAAACCCAAGCAACTGCTGACATGGTTCACAGCATTCACATGTCTAGGTTGCACCATGAAACAGTTGTTCTCAAAAATGTCATTAAAACTGCTTGGACTGTCCATTCTTTGTTCCTTATTTTATGCTGTTTCAGCATAAAAAAAATTCAGTGTATAAAATATTTTACAGCATTTTACCTCCATAAAAAAAAAAGGAAGTGCTACACAGCAATCCTACATATTTAATATAACCCAGGAGGTTGAATTTCCTATTTTTGCATCCATTTGCACCAATTCTGTACAGCAACAAATCTTGGTTTATTACTCATGCTGTGCTGAGAACTGACTACAGATGGTGAAAATAAGCATCTTTTTCTTTATTTTTTTTTTTTTTTGGTGCTTTGGACAAGGGCTTAAACTCATTTAAAATGAATATAGATGCAGGAATCATTCATTTATAGAAAGCTACCACCACGAAATTTTACTTAAATATCTGCTGGTTTAGCAGTTACTTGCAATTCTGAAATCCTATTTTGAATTTAAGAATTCAGAGTATTGAAATTCGATGTTCAGAAATTTAAAAAAAAATTCAGAAAATTCAGAATTTTGAACAATGAAATGCTTTCTCAGGTATCAGTCTGTTCTAACTCTTTCAGTAACAAATTGCAAGATTAAACCAGAAGCTTGATGACCAGTCATCTCCATGGTTTGTGTCGGTTGAGCACACTCAAATTCATCAAGGAGAACCAGTTTCGAAAGAGTAAGTGAAAAGATTTATTTTCTGCCCGTAAGAGATAGAGCTGTCGGTCCATAAATCCAACTAATGATCTGATTTTCATTTAGCAATGCACTGCATCAAAGGAAAATGAAAATCAAATGTAGTCAGGTTTCTGAATGCAAATTAATACTTGAGGGTAACAGATTCATTATAATCTAAAATGTATGAAGACTGGTGAGCAACTGTCATGGTTACCCCCGAGTTAGGAACAGTGTGAAATTATTAACCAAGATGGCAAATACAGCATGAATCTCACAAATGGAAGGTTTTCTTCCACCTCTCTAACAGCCAGAACAGTAGAAACTATTAGCAATCAAGAGTTTTAATGGGAAATAAATTCAGCATCGCATCCAAATTACTTCTTTCCCTCATGTGTCATAAGAGCGACACAAAAAATTTACAGGGTTTTTTTTTTTGCGTGTGTTTGCTCCTTTAAAAGAGAAAGAAAGCTGTGCTGTTGTTCACCTAAAGGATTCCTGGGTTTAGATGTTAACATGTCACGCAGACTCCTCACATTCTTAAGTACAGTAGATCAAAACCCATGCTACAAAAAAAGAAAAAAAAAAAAAGGGGGGGAGGAAAGGTGCAATTCAGTTCATTATTCATGTCATATTTCCTCACACAGGGAGAGACTTGGAAAATAGGAACCACTTTACTTGGAAAATAGAAACCGCTTTGCCTGGCAGTCACTGCGGTCACCACGGGCAGCTGTCAGCTCCACATCATTAGCACTAACCAAAATGTCTGCAAAAGGGTGCTGAGGTTACAGCTGGGTTGGGTTTCTTCAGAGCACTGAAGAACTGATGGAACAGCAAGGTAAAGAGATGCCAGTTAAGATTTTTTTTCGTTTAGATAACCCGAAAATCCAGTATAGGCAAGACTTCAAATTCCAATAATCAGTCCTAGGTAAGCACATTGTATCTACTCTTCTGTATTTGCCATACTCCTGAAAGAGGCAGCAATACCTTAAAGAACAAGCAGTAACTAATAAGAAAAAAAATGATATATTCCTCAAAGTCCTAGCCCAGGAGACTCACAAACTGAAAAATATCGCATTCTTTACGAACAACTTAAATAGCAGAAAGGTGTAAAATGTTTCCTAGTTCTTCAGCCTGCAAAGTTGCACCACTGTCCATTTAAGAAAGTTCACAACTTGGCTATGGAAATGAGCCCAAACAGGGTTAGTTTTTTCTTATAGAATGGCAAAGAGTATCAGGCAGTGGCACTGTCCAAATCCCTCCACGCCTCAGAAACCTGTTTTCCACAACCTGGCACTCTCCGGTTTATAGGATGCTGAGTAGTATTGGAGTGTTCCTGTACAGTACAGGACAAGACAGAGAACATTTTTATGAAGGTTTGACATGAGTTTCTTGATTCTTTTTGAGTTTACACTTCAGCACAGAGCATACACTGAGATAGCACCCAACCTAAAAGTCATGGAAAAAGCAGACACACATTCATGAGGAAGAAGCAATTGAGGAGGGCAGGTTTGGGCAGACTGAGCAGAAACATCCATCAGGGTGAGAACTCAATACTTCCTCTACAAAAATGGAAATATTGAATCAGAAACTTCTGAGATTACAAGTAATGTTATTCTTTTCATTAAGAATACATGGGAGTAAAAAAAAAGAAAACAAACAAACAGCAGCAACAACAACAACAAAAAACAAAAAACCAAAAAAACCCAAACAAACAAAACAAAAAAAAAAAACACAGGCCAATATTGAAGATGCAACCTTATCAGGGCATACTTAGGACTAGGAACACATTTCTGTGAGTTGTAATATTTTACCAGTCCAGATTATAGCTGGTTTCAATAGGCTTTTTTATTATTTATAATGGAGAACTGAACACTGATTTTTAATGCCTCACAGCTTGTCCTTCACCCTGTGTTTCTTGGCTGTTCTAGAGACTGTTAAAATATTTCTGGAATATATATGTTCAGCCCTTCAATACAAGTAATATAAAAAAAAAAAGATGAAATGGAAGTTTCCTACTCTTCTTCTAGCCGTATTTAGTGCAGCCAAGAGCCAAACTATTTTTGCAACATAGTAATGTTGCATGGTGCATAACACCTCAAAAATCAGCTTAGCTTTCTCCCAGCTTCAAACAGAGATCAAAACAAGGAGATGAGTCATTAAAAGGAGATCAGCTTCTTCACTCTAGTGAAGAGGAAAGCAGTAAATGCTTCACTCTCAACTCTGATGAAAACGGTTTCAAAGTCTTTCATTTCAGAAAAGTGATCAACTGCAGTTGCATTGTAAGCTTACCAGAAGCATTATTCAAGTTTCTGGCATACTTATATTCACAACAGAAAAGTTCTGTGAGTAAAGAGGAATATTCATATCTTGCACCAATTTTAGCTACTAAGTACTCGCTGCCACAGTCACATGTCTGTCCTTACGTTAGGACTTAAGATTTGGTTCTTCCTTTGGGAAACTCCCATGAATTTTAAGTACCCCCAGTTTTTCCCACCAGCCTTCCAGGACATGCTTCAAATACATCAAACACTCTACTGCATCTGAGTCCTCTCATACATAAGCTATGCAAAACAGCAGAGCTATCTGGAACAAAATGTCCCCAAGGAATGACGCCCTGAACAATCTGCCGTACTTTCGCTAGTTATTTGGACATGTTTAACATTATTTTTGTTTTCAAAACATCACAATCTGTGTACTGATAGGAGAGCCCTTGCATTTAGCTAATTAGCACAGTCTCAAAGGCAGGAAGAAGCCTGATGCATAGCTCAGAATAGGTGTTCATTAATCAAACAATACCTCCTAAGCATACTGGTATTCCTAGTTCTAGCCCACTTGGGATAAGCCTGCTGAGAAAACACTGTAGAACACAAAGATGTTGTGACAACTCTTAGATACCATTTTTTTACTGTGTGGGATGAAAAGCAGTGCAATCCTTCTCTGTTGCACAGTTCAGAGAATTTACTGACGTTGGAAGAGCTTAAGACACACAACTAAGCAAGCCACTCGACCACATGCATATTGATAAAGTTTCACTTTGAATATTATTAGTCGAAGAAAGCTCTCTAATTTAACTGATGTTCTCAGAGTTGCTTGGAGCAGTTCAAAACCTATTTACAAAAATCAGTAGGCCTTGCTAGTTAGAAACAAAAGAGAACAGCAAGGTTTAGGTTAAAATTAGACCACCCAAATCTTGATCTCAGCCAGTCTGGCACTTCACTCAATAATAGTCAGAATTTGACGTTTACTATATATATATTTAGAATCTTACATGCTATAAACACTGAATATGTACTTTTTGGGACATCCATGTGCAGAAGCTGAGCATACTCTAAGCACAAATTGACTCCCAGAACACATTATTCCTTTAAATCTTCATACAGAGGCAAAATCCCCACTGTCACAATGACATTGAAATGTCTCCCTTTTATCTAGTAAGTTCTCCTCCAATTCTTCTCACAGTGAATTTATCACAACACAATCACACCCTTGGAAACTTTTTCTTTTCTTTTTTTAAACTAAGCAATGTCTTTCCAGGCATAATCTGGCAGCCTAAGTGTTATTTTATCAAAAGCAGCAACAAATAAAAATGTCACATTTCAAGTCCTTTGAAAGACATACACAACCAATTCATGCTAGACAGCTTGGCCCTGTTTATTTTGAAATGTGTAGCTTATTGAAGTAATCATAGTAGGAGAATCAATTCTGGGAAAGAAAAGATACCCCTCTTCATTACTGAAAATAATTTGGGGAAAAAAAAAGTCCCCCTAAGGATTATCTAGACACAGTTGGCAATTTTGATATGTGGCTTCTGCAAAGTTCTCTTCTGTACTCACTCAGTGCTATCAGAGCACAAAATACCAAAGGATAACTAAGACCAGTGACTACTAAGGGTAGACTGTAAAGGGGAAGAACCATAATTAATTAATAAAATAATAATTAAAAAAAATTCATTAATCAGGGCTTGTTCTTTAACCAGGTCCAAAAAGAAGCTGTTATGCATCCCAAGTTCCAGCACAGTGCATTACTCAACAGAACCTTGCCAAATCGTTAATCAGTATTTTAATTTTCTTGTTTTCTTGGGTTTTCTGTCTTGTTGGCATCATTGATTAAAGAAAGTAACTATTACCAGCTTTAAAAAACTCTTTCATTGGATATGTTGTCCAAAGCTGAGATTTTTCCTTACCTACTGCTTCCCTACCCATCTGCCATTAAAATGTAAGCTGTAGAGATGAATGGACTTGAAAGTCCATTATAACAGAAGCAGAAAATAACATTACTGAAAAAGACCTCAAATATAGGATTAACTTTTTCACAATGTTTTTATTATTATGCATAGCATTTTTAACACTTCTGCAATGACTTTACTGGGAAGAAAGCTGAGATAATCTTGACAAAGTCTAAGGAAGTCACCCACTAATATGCTCAAAATCTGAATCAGCAAAATGCCATTTATTGTACTGCTCAGGCCTTAAAATAATTAAGCCTCACAAAAAAATGCTTCTAAGATTAAAATGGTAGAGGTGAACAATTTATTCACCAGTTAATGTCACAGCCTCTGAAAAAGTTTGGAAAGACAGAAACAATACCCTGTACTAGGACAGTTTAAAGTTCACCTCTGGGTGAGCCAGTGCTTTTTCTGCTGACGAGATGTTTACAACACAATAGCACAGATTTTGGCCACAGAAGACATTTCTTCTTTTTCATTACTCAGCCCCCCCTCAAGTGAGTACCCTGGTTGAATATCAAATATAACTCTGCAAAATTGTGTCTCTGTTGACATGTACCACACTTCATTTCAAACCAGTTAAGCAGTACTGATCAACTTCAATAAGTTGAAGAGTTCAATAAGAGTGAGGCAACAAATTTTACATTTGAATGAAGCAGTTTATTCATTGCCCAGGCATATCTTTGCTGTTCACTTGAGCTCTGGTTTCTTTATTTCAGGCTTTTGGCAGATGTTTCACAGCCCTCTTTCTTTCAGCGGAGTCTCCGGCGCTAAGGACCAGGTGCTGCCAACTGGAAGCTCTCTCCAAGGAGAGGATCATGTGGGAAGTGGCTGGGTTGTGTGAGAGCTGTGAGTGATACACGGTGTGACAGTTCCTTGGAAGAGGAGTCCGCAGCACTCTGGTGACGCTGGCAGACTGTGGACCTCAAACTTTTTCAGACTGCAGAGCGAATCAAGTGTTTGACAGACATCAGTGTGTGTGTCGAGGCAGCAGTTCCCCAGACAATGCTGTGTGAAGAAAACTGAAGTTACAAGCTCAGTGGCCAGAACTAAACAGAGATGGAATAAATCTTTCTAACATAGAAAATAATGCCCAAAATAACATAACGCCAATATAAGAGTTTTCATGCATCTGTGCTGGGAAAATTGAAATATTAAATCTTCCAGCTCCTCTCGGGGAAAGAAACCCTGCACAATGAACTCCTTCTCTTGATGCCCAGAAGGACACCCAAGCATTTGTTAGCTGCACACATAATCACATTATTTGAACAGCACCTGAGACAGCATCCACAGTCCTCTTAGCATTCCCCTTCATGGCACAGACACACACATGCATCTGTAATGCTGCAGATGAAAGCCTGTGTTTTGCTTTGCAGTCCTTCACTGATTAAAACACCAATTTGCATATTCCAACCAGGAAGCAAAAGGAAGGACAGAGGCAGAAAAGAACCACGAGGGAGGAAAATCAACAGAAATGGGGGAAAAGAAAAAACAAACTCAAAGAAAAAAAAAAAGGCAAAAGTGGAGGAAGAAAAAATTTTCTTTCAGAATTAGAGGAAAAATTAGTTTTTAGTGCAACTGCTAATAAAGAAAAAAATACCTGTTTACTATTCCTCATCTGGTGGAGCCCTCCATATCTATTTAGCAATCACCAGAGACTACCAGTATGAAGTGAGGTAGCCATTAGGAAAGCCTCAGTAATAATGGCAAGGTCAGCTCTGTTTCTCTTATTCCAAAGCTATTACTGAGAGATTCATCTTAGCTCAGTGGAGACACCTATATTATAAACACCTAAAGGAGAGTCTAAACCCTCACTGTAATTAATACAGGCAATGAAAATACACATCAGCAGATGATAACTCATTTAACAGACACTAGACTGACTTGGGACAAGATGTTTCATTTTCTAGAGTGCCCCTAGCCCTTCAGCAAGGATAAACACAACTCTGAGCTGAGTGGCACAGAGTTCTCTACATTCCAGGAGTCAAAAGTTTAAACTTCAACAATTTTTTTCTTTAAAAAGCAGTTCAGCATTAGCAGAACAGAACACTGTGTTCCCATCACGTTCAGTTTTCCAACTCAAGGTCAGTTTTCATTCACCAAAGAGCAGTCTTTTTATTACCTAACAAAATAATATGCAATAAGAACCAACATTGCCCAGGGTGTTTAATCAATCCACTATCAAAAAATTTATAGTGAAGGTCCATACATTTTAATATGTTTTAATTAATATTCTGTGGGTAAAGGTTTTGTCTGGCCATAGCTCACATTTCCAGTGTTGCAAAGGATTCAGAGGTCTCTTGCAAAAAACCACAAAGGTGACACCTCCTTTCCCCTCCCACCCACACTCTCACACAGCCAAAAAGCCAAATATGTTTCCCTTTGGAGTACCCTAACTGAATAGAGTTATCAGACATCAGGATCCATGCAGTAATTCCAGACTGTCTGAAAGATGTATGGACATTTTTAATTCCATATACAGCAGACTGCAAACTGAAATTTCAGAAGAAAAGTTTTGGAAGCTTCTGAGTGCAGGCTCTAAATGTCTCATCAAAGCATGGATAAACTTCCTTAGGTGAAGTTGCCTCTTCTCCAGAGACAAAACTATGAACATTTTTTCAAAGCTAATCTTATTTGATCACAAGTTTTATTAGCAAATTTATATATTGTTCCTCGTGGGAAACAAATTAAAATGAACGTATTTTACATTTTCTTTTACAGACAACTTACAAAATCTTTACAGGAAAGAACACAATATGAATTAGTTGGCTTCATTCATAAAAGTAGTGCTGGTCCTTTGGTAAGTCCTCTCCACCACAGCTGGCAGTGCACCACTTTTAAAGCTAATGCTGCAAGCTTTATTGCACTTCTCCACAGCCAGTCATGGAAAATAAAACACTTGGAAGGCTGCTGACGACCAGCTTCAGGATCTCTCTCAAGCCAGAGCAGCTCTAATTTAGTTCTTCAAGAACAAGGATGAAAACCACTGGAAGTAAAGAGCCTGACTCAGCTCCAGCAGGCAGCCTGCAACGTGTTCCCAAAGTATTCCATGCTTCATCTCTTCCTACCACTTCCTCCCTCTTAAGGAAGCCACTTATCTTGTCAAGCATTTTTACCTTTCCCTAACTTATCAATGCATTTTCTACCTGTCTGAATTTCCACTTAATTTTGATTCAAGCTTTCCTTTTTCAAGTATTCAGCATACACTCACACTGCCCACTTGGTTATTCATCTTCAACTGCCCTATTTCTCTCTCAGACAGAGCACACCACATTTTCTTTACTTCCTTGGAGACATTACTCTGTTCTCTAACTACCATCAAGACCACAAAACACCCAACAAGTGTGGCATATTTACAGCAATAACGTTTTTGTCACAACCACTGTACTAGAAAAAAAAGTAATCGTAACAACCTTTACATAAAATACAAAAAAACAGGTGAAGATAAAAGTGCTCGAAGAGATAGAGGGCACCCTTCAAAACTTCCTCTAAATTACCACAGTGACACTGCCTCCAGGGGAGAGAAAAACAAAAATTATCCAGAAATGGGCCCAGCTCTGAGGTGGGCTCACAAGGTGCAGCTCCTCAATCCAGCCTGCTCTCAGGTTCAGAGTTCCTGATTTCTAGGGCACTTCTTTCGGCACAGCCTGGGTTTTATTCACTACTGTTCTTCACTGGGAGGGAATTTATGACTGGCTCTGGCACCCCACTCTGTCCTTTGCAAGCACTGAAACAGAATTCATTTAGTTTCTTAGCACTCCAATTTCTTTTGTCAGTAAATTACTGCTGCTGTCGGACAGGTGCTTGGCTGTCTCTTTCACTGACTCTTCGTTGCTTATAAATTTCTTATTTTTTACCACAAGCCTTTCTGAAATCTTCCTTTCATCTTTCACCTTTGCTTTGTGATTTTTACTCTCCCTTTCAGTCTCCTGAGTCTGCAATATTAAGTCCTCTTTACTTGCTCTTTTTTGCTATCCATTTGGGTTTTTTAAGGTTTCTTTTAGATACATGCACATATATTTATAACTTATTACTTGCTCAGCTCAATCTGAAACCTGAGAGCATGGCAATGTACTGATCGAGATGAAAGGGCAAAATATGTTTTAATCATAACTGAAATTTTTTTCTGGTCAAGGCTTTTACATTCAAAAATTCTGTTGTATCCCAACACAGCACACTCCAGGCTATTTTAGTGCCTTGAACTGTGATCAAAAAGAAGAAACATTCCAGTTTTATATGTAAGTTGAAATTCAATGACAAACTGAGAGTTGAGTCCATGGTATCATTCAAAATAAAAATATACAGCTACCACAGCCAGACTGATCCTGAGCTGTATAGATCTACAGCAACCTTTACAATATAAAACTCTTCTCTCATTTGCTGGTAAATGTGTTATTTGAATTGTTATTTGTCTTGTGTTATTTGAATGCATTTCTGTCATAAAAAGCATGATTCTGCAAGATTAATTTCTTCTGCGGTTATTCCTTCTTCCCATACCAATGTATCTTTATGCCCTATTTGATCTCCTCCACAACACAATCCAGAGATAAATCTGCCCTTATAGCCCTGTTTTATTGACACACACTTCTCTCAGTGCTGATTGCACGTGTTAGTTCCGCTGCTCGCTTTTTTATTTTTCAATTTGAGGCCCTGTTATATTCAGGGCTTGTCTTGCATACAGATCAGCTATACCCTGAATTCTGATTCTAAGCATCAGAATTTTTCCAGTGTCAGCTGCCAGAAGACAGAAAGGCCCAAAAATTGTTACAGAACCTTTTTTTCAACTGCAATCCAACAGAACTGAGGGCCCCTGAGGATGGGTAGGATCAGGCTTCCCGCCCGCCACCCTTTTCCTAAAAGAGGTTTTCACCACCAACCTCGCCCATGTTTGAAAAAACAACAGTAAAAGATAATAAAAGATCATAAACACCATACAGAGAGGATCCAGCTTGTGAGCAGTGACGGACATCAAAGCTTCCATAGTTGTGGTCATAAAGAGAAAAGCACCGGTTAGTCAAAAAATGAGCACTTGCCCATAGGGGCAAGACCATCAGTTTTATGCTTATTTAGAATCTTAGTGTCCTTTGTGTTTTCACAGAAAAGATAAAAGACCCAAACAACCACACAACCAGGTAGGACAAATACATAAAATTACACAATTTATGTGGATACACCTTTATACAGTCCACCTAAACAAGAGCTACCCACTGAGTGAGACATGACAGAAACTTTCCACCAGAACTTCCACCTTTTGCTCTGCTGCACTTCTGCATTAAGTTCAGTGCTTACAAGAGGCAGCAGGTGAATTGAATACAGTCTCAGATAACTAGCATAAGCAGGATAGGCCATTTTTACATCTAGCATAATTACACACAATAACCTGTGTCAAGACCTCAAGAATCAGGATGGGAACTTTCCCTGACCATGTTTATATATATTTCTTAATGACTTCATTAACACCAAAAATATGTCAGAGAAAATTAGTAAAGCTGTAATTTAGCACTGTGCTGTGTATTATCATAATGGCAGTAAGATTACTTTTAAGCTGAAATAAAACAGCTACCCCTTCACCTCCCCCTAAAAGATAAAACTGCATTTCTTTTCCTTTGTCTCTCACGTAGCTGCCCTAACAAGAATCATGAATTCCAGAAAGCATATCTTCAGTTACTACAGAAATGATGACTGTTTGAACGACTGCAAAAATATTAAACTGGGAATTTTGTATTTCTTCCTTTGTGTAATGCCATATATACCTGCAGATAGTACATACTGTTTATGTATATGATGTGATTTTTTTGCAAATATGACGATACGCCAATTAATTAATCTTTGAAGAACTAAGGGACACTTCCAAGTCAACTTCCCTTGTCCTTATGGGGGGCTTCAACTTTCCAGAAATTAACTGGGAACACCACACAGCTGGTACAAACTAGGCCAGAACATTCCTAAAAAACCTGGATGACAACTTTATGGGACAGGTCCTAATGCTTGGATTTTGAATTAATTGGGATGATAAAGGCAGCAAGGTGTATGCAGTGAAATCCTTTAGATAAAGGAATCTTTTCTTTAGTGTAGCATGCTCTCAAAATCCCACAGACCCAGAGGCAGTGAGATGTATTTCAGCTTTGACCCTCGACTTCACCTTCACTGTGTGAGGGAGTTTTTTTTAGGCCAGCAAAGCCATCCAGAGCTTTGTGACAGAAATGGAAAAATGGATGAGAAGCAAGCAGCTGGCTTCTCTCAGACTTGGTAATTATGGAGAAGTACATGAATCAAGATCACAGAACATGCTGAGTTGCAAGGGACTCACAAGGATCATTGTGTCCAGCTCTTAGCCCTGTACACAGGACATCCCCAAGAGTCAATGTCATGTGCCTGAGAACACTGTCCAAACACTTCTCCAGCTCTGTCAGGATTGGTGCAGTGACCACCATGAGAGACAGTATAAAAAGTTTTACTGAAATCCAAAAAGATTACATCACCTGGCTTCCCTTGGTCAGTTAGGTGGGTTACCTTGTCACTAAAGGAAATCAGGTCTGATAAGCAGGACTTTCCCCTCATGAAGCCCTGCTGGTTGGGACCTATGACTGCGCTGTCTTTCAGGTGTTTTTCATCACTTCCCAGAATAATCTTCTCCATAACTTTATCAGGCCCTGAAGTGAGACTGACAGGGCTGTAGTTTCCAGGGTCCTGCTTCTTGCCTTTCTTGAAAATAGGGATGTTTGCCAGCTTCCAGTCAGCTGGGACCTCTCTGGATTCCCAAGAGCACTCAAAAGTCATCGAGAGAGGTCTTGTGATGACATATCAGCAGCTCTTTGAGGATTTTGGATGAATCCCATCAAGCCCTGTAGATTTGCAGGGATCTAGCTGGAGCAGCAGATCCTGCACAATTTCAGGGTTGACTGGGAGTTGATCATTCTCACAGTCATGGTCCTCCAGCTCAGGGCACTGAGACCCCCTTGATCTGTGTTGAAGACAGAGGCAAAGAAAGCGTTGAACACCTTTGCCTTGTCTCTGTCTTTGGGAAGTGACCATCCTCACCCTGTAACAGGCCAGTGTTATTCCTACACTGCCTATTGCCATTAATGTATTTGAGAAACCTTTTTACTGTCCCCCACATTTCTGACAGCTTCAACTCCAGTGGAGCTTTGGCCACACCAATTTTCTCCCTACAGCAGCAAGCAGCATCTCTGTATTCTTCCCATGTCACCTGACCCTGCTTCCACTGGGCGTACACCACCCTTTTTGGCCCTATTTCCAAGAGAAGATCCCTGCTCAGCCAAGCTGGCCTTCTGTCTCTCCTGCTTGACTTCCAGCATTTGGGAATTGCTGCTCCTGTGCCCTTAGGAGGTGATATTTGCAAAGTGACCAGCACTGATGGGCCCCAGCACCTGCAAAAATATTTTCCCAGGGGAACCTAATTAATTCCTGAAGCAGCCTGAAATCTGCTCTCCTCATGTCCAGAGTTAACATTTTGCTGGCACTTTTCCTTCTGTCAACAGAGATTTTAAGCTCAACTGCTCAAATTGCTGGTGGAGAAGTGCAGCGTGCTGAGGAAAGTCAACCCAAACACTTTTCTGATGCAAATGAAGTGATGCTGTATATAAGCAGGATCACAACACTTTATTTTTTTCCTTTTTTTTTTTGATGAAGAGGATTGATCACTTCAACTCCTACCCATTTTATGGATTTTTGAGTATATCTTGCGCCATCATTCTTTCTTTACATTACACTTGAAAGGTAGGTCAATATGGAAGTAGCCAACTCTAATTAGCTCATCAACTGTCTGCATTCCTTCTTAGTCACAAAAGCAATTTCCTACTGAACTGGCAGCCAAGAGCTGAACTTGCTACCAGAAGATCATGAAGTGTTTTGCAATCTAAGCAAGGGTATTTTAATATGTATTCACATGTTCTTCCATGTCAGCTAAACCCCTAGAAGTTGAAGAAATACACAACCACCTCTACCCATGTCAGGTTCTCAGGAAGTGAGTTCCAAACGGTGCCAAAGTCACATTCTGACATCAAAAGGCAGAACTGTCAGGATACACAGCATTCAGTGCCACGGGCCTAAATCTGCCTTAGAGTGGTCTTCATCACAAACTGAATTTCCAGAGTGAGCACAAAAAATTGTCACCTACTGGTTGCAATGAGAACTCTTTATTCATTTGTCAGATATACTGCAAAGGCTTAGAAGCCAAGGCTTACAATAAAAAAAAAAGGCAGGGCACGTTAAATGAATCTTTAAGATTTAAAAAACCTGTATCTGTCAGATCCTCAAACCTAAGGATGCTCACTCTCCTGAAGCACAGTCCTAACTGGTTCACTCTTTCTTCTGAGCTAGGTACCAAGATAATTCACAGATATCACAGAATATTCTGAGTTGGAAGGGACCCACAAGGATAATTGAGTCCAACTCTTAACTCAGTGGCCTGTAATTCCCACAGGGAAGTGTAGCATGCTCACACCTTGTCTTCAAATTTTCCTCCAAACTATGTAGCTTCTTGCCAAAAATGTCAGTTGTTTTCTGAAACTACCCCAGTATGGTTGTACCTTCAGGTCTTTCAAAGCAAATTTAGAAAGATTAATAGACGATAAAGCAATCTAGTCCAAATTAGATTAGAAAATGAATAAATTAGCCAACCAATTATGCAAACTTCATATTGTACAATATATGTGCAGTACAGGAGTTTCTCCCAAAGATAGATACAGGCATTTGTTAATCATCTAAATATAAAAAAAAAAAAAAAAAAAAAAATAAAAACCACAAACCCCCGAAAATGTTATGGCATGATTACTCAGGTTTTTCAAGTAATACTTTCAATATTAGCCAAAAAGAGTGTCAAAGAATAATGCAAAGATTAGTAGATGTCATCTATTCCAACTCACCCTGTACAAACAACTGAAAATGGGACTGTACCTGCCATGTACATTTAGGTACATCTTGTTCAATTGGTCATTGCTATACTTAGTTAAACAGTAATTCAAGTTTGCCTTCAACAAAGTTTCCTGAAGTCTCTTCAAAGTAACAAATAGTAAAGATTTTCAAGGAAACCCATTAAATAATCCAAGAAAAAAAAATTTAAGAAAATATCTATCTGGAACTAAGAAAGCAGATGCTCTGACAATAAAATTATAACCTTGGGTTAAGGTTCAATTCCTACTCTGATTGCAGACTTTGACCTTCAACAAATTGTTTTCATTTGCTTAGCCTTAGATGGCTTTTCTTTCCTCTCCTTCCTCTGTAGTTTTTAGCTTGTGAATTCTTTTGGGCAGAAATGGCAACTCTTTATTTATTTTTATACAACAGGCTACATTCTAAAACTCATCTAAGTATTAACATGCTCTCTACTGTTACCATACAGTAAATATAGATAACATTTTTTATTCAGTAGGTATATATTTTGCTTCTAGCCAAATACCTCAATCACAAGTAGTAACTAGATTAACTATATTCTACAATATCACAAGGTCATAAAAAATAGAGGTACTGCGATGCCTGGAAACCAGGAATTTTTTCCCTACCTGTGAAGCAATCAAGAATCACTCATTCAAAATTAATTCTAATTACAGACCTTTAAGATGGGGAGGGGGTGGTGAATTAGGCATTTTTGCAGTTTATACAGGAGGTATAACGTTCTGCCAACTCATTCTTAGGAGAAGTGCTCTTTCAGACGTGCAGATTTTTGTATTACAAATAAATGTTTTAAAACTACAGGTACACTAGCAGTCACTAGAACTATTCCTCTTAATTCCTGGTGACCCAAAAAAGAAAATTATGCAAAGCACCTTGAAGTCTGCTGCATATTGATAGACCAGACTCTGTTTTGACTGTTCCATGGCATACTGCAGTAATCATGTAACCTCTGCTTTCTTGTCTTAAATTTTCTGTTTGAAACTGAGGCCAGACATTGGCTAATTCTGTCCATTGGTTGGTTTTGCTGAACAGCTTTTTTCCATCCACGAGTTTCTCTGTTGGTGTAGTAGCTCTAGTTCAATAAGTACATACAAGAGCCTTAATTTCTTTTTCTAATACCTCATCTAATAAGTAGCACAAGTACTTTTTTTTTTTTCTGAACAGATGATAGGGTTAAAAAAGGTTATTATGCTGGAAAGATGCAGCAAATAGCTGAAGTTTTATTGGACAGCATTCTAATCCATAAATTCTCAGGACTATTCAGAGCAGGTATTTATACTCCTTCTAAAATAATGGACACCTATAAAAAAAGCTAATTAACTTTGTGTGATCTCCTCACTGCATGAATAGCTTGGGCAGGTAATTAAATTTGACATTTTATTTTACCTTAGCCTTACTTCTAACAAAGACTCTGAAGTTTTAATAGGTGGATCCTGTATTTTAGGGGACTTAAACAGGTGTGTAGAACCACTAACTTATACTTTTGCATATAGGAAGACTAAATCTGACATTCAGTGAAAGCAACTTGTGGCACAGTGCTACAACTGGATACATAAAAAAGAAAGAAAAACTATTTATAAAATTGACAATATAATGCAGGGTTTCTACATTTACTTGCAAACTACAAGATGACACACATCTTGCTGTGCTGAAATTTTACATGATATATTTTGGTACAACATGGCTAGGTCTTCTGAGTACTCAAGCAGATTACTATTAGCTTGACAAGTCAGCATAAACAGACTCTAGAAGTTAATATATATATATATAACACCTTGTGTCTTTCATTGACCAACAGTGACTTTTCACTTTTTATATTTTTAAGGGGTGCTTTACTTTCAGCTGATGCTCTAGCACAGACAGGTTTATGTTACAATGACAAACTGTAATCAAACTACAGAAGGAGAAGTCAAGTTAATATTACAGTTTGCTCTATTTATGTGTGACAGTGAAGGAAATTTGTTCTCCATTCTGCCAGTCCTCTGAGAAGCGAGAGTCATTGATGATCAGTCATCTGTAAAGTACAGAGCAGATGTAAAACTCTAACTTAGCTGAACTAATAGTATTTCAAGTCCTTTTGGGGAACACCCTTGACTGGATCCCTGACCAGAGATATGTGTGATGCCTGCAAAGGAAACCTAAATCTTCCCTGCTGAAAAACCCACAGATGGGAACCTCTTTTCAGGGAGTTAAAGTTCTCTGCCAGTTCTCAATTTTTACTTGCTTTTTAGCATTCCACATTAGCCCCTAATACATGCATAAGTTGTGCAAGAGCCTAGGGAAAAAAGTTCCTAGAGATGTCTAGCATCAGGGGCTCAGAACTTGCAGCTCTACTTACACAACCTCTGCCACACATCAGCAGCTGCAGCACAGGATTTGGCTCTCTCTACCTGAGTAATTGAGATATAAGACATAAATCATCATCGTGTTATAGAGTGCTTAACAGTGGAAATGGGTTGTCTACAACTGATTTTTTTTTTGCATCACTGGAAGGTGTATATTTAAATTTTTAACTGAAAACAGAATATGAAGAAAAAAAAGAAAAGAGAGAAACCAGTGAAATCCTGTCTGCTACCCCTTCCTTCCTTCCCTACAAACTCCTCTATGAAGTAAGAAAACATCTAAAGCAAAAGCAAAACAGAGATACAGGTACTGCACTTTTTTTGCTCTCTGTCATTAGTAGAAGGGAAGAACAAAAAAATATTTATGTCATGGTCAAAACACCCAAAACACAACCACTTGTGTCTTTAAACTGAAAAAAGTTTCTCAAAGCACTTTCAATGCAAGTGTTTGTTTCTAGTTTAGCAATAATGTCATGGCAGCTATAAAATTCCCTATTATTGCAAAAAGGAGAAGGGTCATAAGTGTTATTACCACAGCTGTGAGATAATCCAGGTATCAAATTTGTATGTGATGAGAGTCAGAAGGGGAGCTTCAGCCAGCACTGAAAAAGGGAAAAGGAGGAAGATGTGTTTTGCAATTTATTTTTGACCTTAAACTACTGGTTGTGACAAATAAAAGAAAATGCTGAGTGCCACAATTCAAATAGTCCTGTTTTCTGACTTCTCTTCCTAATCCCCTCAGCCTCCCACATTTCTGCAAAACTGCCCCACTGTTTATTACTGAAAAAGTATCCAGCAAATAAGCCAACCTGAGCACTTTCTGGTTTATAATGCAGTCAAACCCTGAAATAAGGTAAAAGTATTTAGGCTGCCACTCCAGAAACACTTCACATTTAACACAGCTGGTGATATTTGCTGTCAGTGTAAAGCATGCTCAAAAAGCAGGCTGCCCTACTATAGAACTGCTTGTGCACTGACTTTAAAACAGCATATTGCAGGTGTGTAGCTTCAAAATAAGGAAAGTTTGAGCAAGGTTTCACACACCTCATATTTTCCTCTGAAGACAGATGGAGTAAACCAAGACATCTGGCAGGAGCTTCCAGTCAGTTCAACTTTCTGTTTTGGAAAACAAAAAAGCCCACTATACTTGGCAAACAGCCGCTGACTTCAACGGCAGTAAAATCGGTGTAAATATTGATTTAACCAACCATTCACACAGTTTCCTATAGCCTAACAACCATTCTTCAGTAAGTTTACAAGAGCTGGCTGCTTTCATGCTACTTAATTCTTTATGTACAGAGAAATAATCGTTCTGTTTAGAAGAATGGGATACCTCCCAGTTACTCAAGCATGATTTCAGAGAATCAGCTAATAACTTACTGAGTGTGGAATAATTGCTCCACTCCAGCAATAAAAGGAAGGGAGAATGGGGAAAGGAATAGAAGCACTTCTGCTTCTCTGCAGGACAGAGAGGACCATTTCACAGAACAGGTCTGGAAAGGTGAGTACAGCAGAAAAAAAGTATTTTAGGCCCTTGTCTGAACACCCAGCAATAGCAGCAGCGAACTTCATGCACATTTCTGCTCTTAGAAGAGATATTGCAGGTATTCATTTCCATTCACTAAGAAAAAATGTCCTTCCTACTAAATCTGTGAAAAGGTAAAGTGTTCATTTTTTGATATTTGACATCAGACTTGGTCTAACATCTCTTACATAGCTCATGCAGTCTCCAATCCAAATGTTTGTGCAGTGGAAATGATCTTTAATGGCTTTCACAACAGATTTAAAAAGAGAAGAAAACAAATACCACCATCACCCCTGCCCCCCACCCACTGTCTCCTCCCCCACCACCCGTTCAAACAACCAAAACACCAACAAAAGAGATTAAAAGCTTTATATTAGCTTTTGCAATTGAGGAGGGGAAAAAGTTTGAACGTATATTTCTGACATTTTGTGACTCCATTCCACCCTGGCAGACCTCACTCCATAGCTGTTGCTTGTCTCTTAGGAAAGGCTGTTCTGCAGCTACAGCATTTCTCAAGATGGTTTGACACTTCCAACTCTTCCACCTTCCCCTGTAAATAGTAGTTTGTTTTTTTTTTTCCTGTGTTATTTTAAATTTTGCATCCTTTATCAACAAAGTGGTAGCTTCTTAACTAAAACACTAAAGTTTCTTAAGGGGAAAAAATTTGCCTTTTAGTTAGCTTTGCTTGTGGTTTCTGCACTTTCCCCATAGACACAGGAGCAATTTATATACATGAGTGCAATTTAGATGATCTTATTAGTGGTTGCAAATGACATTTAAATTGCATCTGTTAACCAGGTTGTCATCTAGGTACAAAAACATTTCCCTTTGCACAGTAATAAAAGACACTCCATTGGTATGAAATCTCTTGACAATAAGAACTGTCAGATTTATCCAGTTTGTTTTGCAGCTGGGCATGGATACAGATTCACTCCCAGGTCTAATGATGATGTAGCAATAGTTTGTAAACTACTAAGAGGTACCTACTACAGCAGATACATAACAATTTCTTTGATAGCAGAGCTAAGAAAAATCCTTTTTCTTGCCCTGAAGGTTATGGCTATAGAGCAATTCAAGAAAGTAGTTCTGGCAGTTCTGCTAAACCACTTCAGAGAAATCAAGATAATTTTGACTGATATCTATACAGAAGACATAACACAGACTAGAAGAGCAGGAATTCAAAACAGCTTTGCCATTAAAGGACAAGGTGGAATCACGACCTCTAAAATTAAAGTTGTTATGTTCTTGCATTCTGCATTTATAACCAGCTCAGTCTTTTACTGCTGAACACAATTATTAAGCTTGAATGTTTGTGCTGAGGTCCTTCTGAAGGGCTCACAGCACGCTGGGGGATCGGCCACTCCTCATGGATTTGTGTCCTCAGCAAACCTGCTGAGGGGGCTTCTGTCCCTTCATCCAAGTCACTGATGGATAAGTTAAACAATCCTGGGCTCAGTATTGAACCTTGGGGGACACCACCAGTGTCAGGCCTCCAGCTACACCCTGTGCCACTGATTATGACCCTCTGGGATCTGCTGCTCAGCCAGTCCTCAATCCACCTCACTGCCCACTCATCCAGTGCACACTTCCTGAGTTTGCCTACGAGGACGTTGTGAGACAGTGTTGAAAGCCTTGCTGAAGTCAAGGTAGACAATATCCACTGCTCCCCCCTCATCCATCCAGGCAGTTGTTTCATCCCAGAAGCAATCAGGATGGTCTAGCATGATTTGCCTTTAGTTAGTCTACGCTGATTGCTCCCAATCTCCTTCTTGTCATCCGTGTAGACAGACACGGCCTGCAGATAAGGCACTCTGTCATCTTTCCAGGGACTGAGGTGAGACTGACTGCTCAGTAGGTCCCTGGGTCCTCCTTCCTACCCTTTTTGAAGGCTGGAGTGACATTTCCAGTCCTCAGGCATCTCTCCTGATCACCATGACCTTTCAAAGATGGTTGTGAGCAGCCCAGATATGGTGCCTGCCAGCTCCCTCAGCACTCACGAATGCACTCCATCATGGCCCACAGACGTGGGGATGTCAAGTTTGTCTAAGTGTTCCCTAACTCAATTCTCCTTGACCAAGGAAAAGGCTCTTCCAACATTTCTTTACCCTGGTCTCCTGGGTCAGCCATTCCTGAGTCTTGTCAGTGAGGATCAATACAAAGAGGGCATTCAGTAACTCTGCTTCCTCTGCATCCCCTGTTACCAGGGTCCTCCCTCCATTTAGTAATGGGCCCACATCATCCTTAGTTTTCCTTTTGTTACTGATGCATTTGATAAGCCCTTTTTGTTGTCCTTGACATCCATGGCCAGATTTAATTCCAGGCAGGCCTTGGCCTTCCTTGTCTCGTTTCTCCTTACTGTGCCAGCCTCTCTGTTCATTCAAAGTGGCCTGACCCTGCTTCAATCTCCCAGGTATTTCCTCCTTATGCTTGAATAGTGACAGGAGTTCCCTGTTCATCCATGCAGGTCTTTTCCCCCTTCACACCTCCTTCACCCTGGAGGAGGTGATCCTTGACTATCCACCAGCTCTCCTGGACAACCCCCAGGTACTTCAGTAACAATGGGCTAAATTAGCAGGTGAAGAACGGGTCAGTGTCTTTATTTCAGTTTACAAATAAATAGAGCTGGGTTAGTTTGTCCTGTCAGTGCCTCATCTCAGTCTTTTCTTCCTCTCTCATTGTCAAAAAAGCAGGTGAAAAATCTGATTCATACTATGCCATCTCTTCAGTCACCTTTTTCCTCTCTCCTATTCGTACTCCTTGCATCTCCACAAGCCAAACACCTACTGGAAATCAAGCAGAAACTGGAAGGCATACCTATTTCAGCATAGCAAGTTTTCAGTGTGCTAAAAACATGAGAGCCAATGAGCACCCCAATGCATGCTGAGCCTCAGAAACAATTACCTCCAAGCTCTGCACCTCACAGCATCTCTGTATTAGCTCATGACAGAATTGTAGAAAAATTGTATCATCTTGGGCAAAATCAGTGCAAAACAGGTAGAAGACTTCATTGTAATAAGCTAGAAAATCAAAATATAAAAACATCCCCCCCCCTAAAAAAAACCAGTAAGAATTCATGTTAATCTTTTCACCCAAAGCAAGCTAATTTACCTTCATTTAGTTTTGAAATGTTGCCGTTAAAATATCAACTTTATGTTCCCTCCAGCTATTATTTATTATCCATGGTAATATAAGCTGCATCTCGTTCATAATGGAAGCCTTTCTAAAAATGAAGGAGAGTTTAATTTCTTGGAGTTTCATTTTTTGCAAGCGAAAATTATCATTAAAAATGTCCAATGACTTACTGAATAGACAATTCAAAACTATGAACTGCCATGTTACTCCAAACAAATTGGCACAGCTATTGTGCTCACTGAGCAAGATAATGGATAATATAAGCCTGAAAATTATCCAGATCTGGCAAGATTTGTCTAAGTTGACAAGTTCCAGACAGAAAATGTTCTTGTCTAATGTGAAATATAACTTGAAGACAACCAAGGAAAAGCAGACAACTTTTAATAAAACTTTTTGGAAATTGAAAAATCCTGATAAAGGAGGGCCAGAAATATGCATTCATGGAATGAATAGGATGTAGAGGGTGCACAAAGGAGACATATGTGGAAACACACCAGTCTGCAAGAGTATTGCCAGGCTCAGGAAAGCAGAGAGCACATTCCTAAGAGTATTGGCAGTAAAACAGGGATGTATTTAAAGGAAGAGGAGGAAAAAGGATGAAAAATGGGAAAAAAAGGGAATACTGAAGTCTGAAAAAGATAAAAATTAAAAATGAACCTGAATAAAATTGCTTCACAGATGGCTCAGAAACAGACCCAGCTCTGCAAAAGAATACTCAGCAGCAATGCCAATTCTATTTTAACATTCAGTCCTTGACATTGCCCACTTAAAAAGAGATTATGAGAAAAATGTTGAGATACTGCAAAAGAAACTGTGGATGATTTATATAGTCAGGTATAATAATAACCTGATAATGGAATGCCATTAATAAATATAACAGCAGAAGAACAGAATTCTGAGCGTTGAACCAGCCAGAGGATGAACAGCCACTATGCAACAATTAAGGTTTTAGATTAATCAGAACCAGAGGAGCTTCTTCTGTTTCATTTGTATTCAGTGAGCACCAGAACATCAACATTACAGAACACAGCCCAGACATTGTTTTGGGATTAAAGGCGCATTAGCAGATTTATGCTTTGCCCTAATTCACAATTAAATGTAAAGCAGTGCTGCAGGAATCATCTGGCTCATCATGAAACAGTTTACAACCAACAGCATGTCTCTTAGTTTCTCCCATCAACATTTAAGCAAAAGTCCCCAAATCAGATTCACCAGACTTACTTGTGAAAATCACTAACCTAATTTTGATCTGTATAGAAGGGAAATAAAGGCACAAATAAAACCAAAATATTTGTATTATTCAAACTCCTATTGTATTCCTCATAAGCATGCCAAATGGTGCTCAACATTATACAGATGGAAACATATTTAGAGCGTTAAATTTTAGGATTTGTAGACTTGATCAGAAAGAAATGGAACATTTTCACTATATAAAATGAAGCGTTGCTTGACATTTTCTAGAACTAAAGCACAACTAAATTGAAGCATCTTGTATACAATCAAAATCCACAGAGAAGTAAATCATGGCTTATGATCTATTCCTTCTCTTTCCCTCGTTCTTCATGAAAACATTACTTTTTTTGCAAAAATAAAATGCCAAGAGTTATACCTATTCTGAACAAATACGTACAAAAGACACTAGAATAAAGCCACAGACCCTTCAGAAGTTAAGAGCCCAAGGGTCTTAAAACTATATTGTTGTATTGTTTGCTACATTGTTCAGCAAAGAACAGTACTGTTGTGATTTTAGAAATAAGAAAGAAACCTTGTGAATAAAATAAAAGCTTCAACTCAGTAGGTTCTTTTGTACCAAACCTTGTATTCAGCCATGTGAACAGTGAGGGGGAAAAAAAGCACATTTATTGCATTTCTTCAGCAGATAGTCCAACACCAAAAGCAGTTTATACTGTTAATAACCCTGTATTTATGGATGCAGCTATCACAAAGGTTTAACAAAAGAATCTTTTAGAACTGTTGTTAAAATACAAACATCAGGTGCTATTCTACCCAGTGAACAAGTTTTCCTGATTAATTTAAGAGAGATCACAAATAAATTTCATCTGTTTCAGACTTCTGTAACCTGGCACTTCCAATTACTCTTCTTCTGAACGGAAAGATATTTGTCTGCTCTCCTTTGTTGATCAAATCCAGAACACCTGATGCCCAAATTGCTAATTTGCCTTCAATTATCACTCCATGCATTTTCAAATGATCTACTTGCAAATCTCAGGGGTTTCCAGCTTGTCCAATTAGCATGTTGCAATTCTGATTCAGCTCCCTGCTGTTCAAACCTAAACAACCATTTTTGCCCCTGCAAAACTCACCCTTCTTATATCTTAATTACATGTCACATATTTGTACCTAGTTTGGACAATGTAAAACAGGGGTGGAAAAAAAAAAATCTTGTCTCTGATTAAGGACAGTCAGATGCTTTCTCCCATGTCAGAGTTCTCACTAGTACCCTATTGGGGCTTTTATATAACAGAAAGCAACGTCAAAGAACACCAACTAGAAAAATATTGCTTCTATTTCCTGCTAAGCAAGTATTATATATTCCTTCACCACCTCCTACTAAAGAAAAACATCACTTAGAACTGTGCTTTGTTTTCAAACACCAACAGGTTCATCGCTCAAGTGATGCATATTCAGTGTACAGGAAGAGCTGTCAAATCTTTCCAGCTTTCTGGGGTGTTTCTTAGCATATATTCTCCAACTGCAATAGGTTTTTCCCCCAGTTCTGCCTCTCATTGCCTCCACTTTCCTTCCTGAGCCACTCCACTTGTGCTCAGTTATTCCTTGATATCAACAGTTCTAGCAGTCATCATCATCCATCTAGTATGGGTATGTGGTCACGTGAATAATTACATCATAAACTTTGTGGGTGATATGAACTTATCAACCAATGTGCCCTTTCCTTACTGTGGAATTCCTTCCCAACTAAAGATTTTTACTTGCTGTAGTAAAAGCTCAGTAACCTGAGCTTCCTCCCAGGCAAGAGGTGCACAAAAACCATTTAAAATTAAAGTTGGACAGCTCATTTTTGATCACTCTATTTTATTTTGTCCTTTTTTTTTTTGTAGAATTTTGCTGTCGTTGTGGAATGAAAAATTGTTTAGTGTCAAGGACCATTAAAATTTGAGATTTCTACTCCGCTGCTTAAATCATACCACAGACTATGACCTGTTAGCATTCTCATTATATCACTCCATTTTACTGACCATAACAAACTGCCAATAATAATAATAATAATAATAAATAAATTTAATAACAAATAAATAATAATAAAAAATAAATTCTCACAACTTGAAAGGCACATTCAATACTAAAATACCACAAAAATATCTTCATATCTGTTACTGTGGAATTTACATCAACGACCCCCAGCAGAGCTTTCTTCAAGCAGGCACCAGTAGTGCTGTCATGTACTGTCAAATGCCTACAGGAGAAGAAATGAGGGAGAACTCCACACCTGGCTGCAGCTCCAGAGGAATACTGAAACTGCTGCTTGCCCAAATGTGCCACAGGCAAACACAGCTTTCAGATATAAGACCTGCAGATACGTGCAGAAGGTGTAAATTATAGAATATGCTTATAAAGATAAGCCCACCATACCCAGCAAATTTCATTTAGGTGCCAAAATGAAATGAAATGTTGTTTTGATGGGATTTTTAGCTGCTATTTTAGGTGGCATGAAACAGTCTAACTTCCTGACCCCAAAAACACATCTAAGAGATTTACATCCAATAAGAAACCGGATGCTGATGGGACTTTTTTATTTTGCTTGTGTTTTCTTCTCATAAGAGTTTTCAAGGAAGCATGATCTGAATGTGGTGTTCTTCAAAAATATTTTTTCTTACTTAAGCTCAGAAAATGTCTGTTTTGATATTTAAACATAAGGTATGTTCCACAAATAGTAATTTTTTCGTCACAGAACCTTATTATAGGAAGCACAAAGATTTTTCATACCAATTTTGGTGATGTATGCTGGCATTTTGATGTTTAAGAATCTGCCTTCTGAAGTCAGCAGAAAAAACAAATCCCACAAAAACCCCTGCACCTTTGATTTACAGCAGAATTGATATTAATAAAAGGATAACTGCTAAATTCCAGCCAAAACTGGGATAGACAGATGCTGCGTTATAAGTAGTAGTTTCCATTTGTCAGTAAGCACTGGGAAAGTATTTAGCTCAATATTTTATATAATCATAGAATAGTATGGGTTTGAAGGGACCTTAAAGGAATGCAGGCAGGGACACCTTCCACTATCCCAGGTTGCTCCAAGCCCCATCCAACCTGACCTCGAACACTTCCAGGGATGGGGCAGCCACAGCTTCTCTGAGCCAACCCTCACAGTAAGGAATTTTTGTTTTCCTAATTTGTATTCTAAATCTGCCCTCATTCAGTTTAAACCCTCTTATTCTGTCACCATATGCCTTGTAAAAAGTCCCTCTCCAGCCCTCTTGTAGCCCCTTCAGGCACTGGAAGGCTGCTACAAGGTCTCCCTGGAGCTTTCTCTTTTCCAGGCTGAATAATCCCAACTCTCTTGGCCTTTCCTCATGGGAGAGTCAACAGTCACTTCTTCACTTAGAAAAGTAAACATTTTTAATATGTTTCAGTGAAGCACATGATTTTACCCAGAAGATCCAAATAAACCAAGTACCCCAGGGCACACACATCATGTCAAAACTGTAATTTATTTTACCAGGCCAGTATATATTTGGGACATAACTCAGATTTGAGCACAGCAATAAAGACACACCATGCACACAACTATCCAATCCTTCTGCATTTGAGGAAGCAGGAACTAATCCTAAAACCACACCACACGTGGCTGCAAAGCAACATTGCTACCTCCAGTAACATTAACAGATGCACTGCATAAGAGTCTCCAGGAAAAATTAGACAACAATTAGTAAAATTAGACAATTAGTAAAATACATAAAAGTAGTATATAAAGTCCTTCTGTTAGAAGGATTTGTTTACTCTTTAAAACTTCATGCTCTAATATCTCATGTCCTCTTTTAATCCCCAAACAGAACATCATTTATCTTTTGATTTTAGGAGATAATGTTGAAAGAATGAGGTTTGCTATATTCCTCAGCTTGGCCATTAGATCTTTTTTAGATATGCTCTAAAAGGAGGAAAAAAGCAGGGCTCATAGACTGTCATATTCACACTGAAACTGGCCTGGGTGATACAAAAAGGATTCCTGTAGTGGAGCTGTCAATTGTTTTGCCAAGGCCCAGTGAAAGCAATGATCACAGAGAACTATGGATTGATGGTCAATGAATACAAACAATTTATACAAATTCATCATTCTTTCTTAAATGTACTGGCATAAGCCTAAAACAGAGGAAATACCTCTTACAGCTACCTTTCCACAATCAATACATTAATGATAAAGACCTTTAGCTGGCACAAATTGATTCAGATATAGGATTTCACCATACAGCTCATAGTATTTTTTTTCCCCATGGTTCAGCAATGGAGTTTCTTGCTTGCTTCATTATTTGCTACTGGTAAAATGTGGCTAATCTGAGATTTACCTCAAGCATGATAATAATAACAACAAGTGGCAGTCATTACTCATTTAAAACAGTCATGACAGGTCATTTGACCTGTTTCAGACTCAGATCCAAAATTAAATTTTGAGCACTGAGCAGAGAGTAACGACTGACACATGGATGTAAAACAATCCCCTGAAGGAAAGCCATGAAACAATAGGAAAAATATGCAAGAGGAAAATTTTCTTAGGTAGGAAACTGTATTAGCCCCTCAGATCTACTGCTCAGTGACACTGGCTTGGAAAAACTATCCCAGGTATTGAAATAGAGCATTTAAAAACTAAGGCAGTGTCCACATGCCCTTCAATGGCTCATTTTTAGATCCTTGTATACATATATATATATACATATATATATATATACATATATATATATATATATATATATACACACATATATATATATATCAGCCAGAAGTAATATACATGTATGGAATGCCCCAGTTCCAAAGCCTCAAGATTTACCAGGAGTTTTATTTTTATTTAGACTCCCAATAGTTCCCACATGAAACTTTTGCAGAGTCTTAGTTCTGACTATTTATCACACCCTCCAAGGGTTTTAAGTTACCCACAAGAGGAGGAAAAGAGAGAAGAAGAAAGGAGTAAAGAAAGAAAGGGTTGTAAAGTGAAAGAGCCATTTGTAAAAAGAGAATTTTCAACAACACTTCCTCACCAGGAACATATCATTTAAGAGTTTTTAAATTATGCTTTCATGAGAAAAATGTCTTTTGATCTACATATTTAACATGGAAAAAGGAAGCACGTTTTCCTTTGCATTAAGGTGCACTTGGTTATTAGATCTTCTGATTGTGTTCTTTTTTGTGGTGCAAGACTTACTTTCAACCTCTTGCATTTTAGCTTCGTAAAAAAAAAAATCTTGTACATTCAGGAAGCAAATATCAGTGTCCTGCAGACCTTGTCACTGAATGAGCACCATGACCAAGATATTGGTAACTCCAATTCCACTTTGTGGGGCAAGTTCAAATAAATTCTATTGTAATGCTATTCTATATATGATGTTCTATCTAACACAGAAGTTAATTCTTTCATGAAAAATGCACTTGCTCCTGTTCATTGTTCTACAAAATTAAATTTCACAGAAGACCTGAAATAATTTATTTTCCCAAAAAATGTCTTTAAAAAAATATCCTTTTATTTGTTTCATATGTTCTGTTGACAACTGTTCTTGTGGGCTGGGGAAAAAGTATTCCATATATTAGGAAAGCTTCTCAGACATCTTGGATGCATCAGAATCAGCTGCAATTATACAGCAACAGTATAACCCTGCCACATCTCCCAAACTGAGGCTCATCCTGAAAACTGCATTTTGTATTTCAGAGAAGTCTCACTCTGCTTCTCTCTGAGACTCACTAGCCAGTGATCTAGAGGATGACTATTGTGCTACTGGTAAAGACATTTTAAAAAAAAAAGTTTTGGCCACTGTGATTAGTGGATTTGGATGACAGGTATTTTGAAGCAATCACAATGCAGTGTAATTTAAGAAAATTGAAAAACACTGGAGGAAGTTTTCTCCCTAATTTGGTCTCAATATCAGCACGTACAGCCCACTGGGAGACCAGCCTATATAAAAGACCATTCGATGTATCACTGTCTTCCCAGACCACTTCTGTAAAAGTAGAATAGTATTTTATTGAACATGGTTCATTTACTACACAGACAGATGGAGGGAAATATATACATTTTAAAATAGCAAAGGGAAATACTGAGGATTTAAAATATTTGCATCACAACATTTGCTGGGTTAAATATACAAGGCTGCATGGTCTCCTTCTCTGTCCTTTGCTACTTCTCATGCCAGTTCCTTCCCTATGCTGACAGGAACACTTTTTGCCACTGTCGATGACTTCTAATATATTTTGGTTTGAATAAATACAAGGAAATTTTTAGTGATGCCTAATTAGATATTAAAGCTTGTCCTTCTTGTTAATGGTGCACATGCAGCAGTGTTCCTAAAAAATCCAGAACAGTTTAAAAACACTGTAAGACTTAACACTCAGCTACTCTCAGGAAGGGTTTTTATTTGTCAAAATAGAGCAAAAAACCACCAACAAAAAAAAAAACATACTAGAAGATTAGTAAAAAATAGAACATTCAGAAAGAAGCAGCAGAATGAGAGACCCCGGACTGTAAAGCAGTCCATTTGGATTCCAGTATATGATGCAGTTTACAGGCATGACTGTGCTTCATGTGCAAATTTCCTTATAAAGGAATGAAGTGCAAATTTCCTTATAAAGGAATGAAGTTATTCTGAAGCCCAAGACTCAGCTTTAAAGGTTTAATTTACCTACAAGGTAAAATACAAGTTTCAACTAGCTACCCACAGAGTAAGTGGAATCAGCACACAGTTCACAACCCTCCCCCCAAAAATATTATGAATATGCACACCCCCTCCCCCCAACATACTGATACCTTTCCTGCCTGCAGCAATTTCCCAAAACCTGATTTGTTTTCAGTGAGTTGATCCTCTGCAATAGTGGATATAGCGGAGTTGAATAGATTTTGTGAATTTTCTCACTTTCTAATTAGGATAATGTATCTGCTACCTCCAGATCCTCAGCTAGCAGCCTTCTTATTTAATGGAGACTACAAGGCTGTGCCCTTAAACTGTAGAAGTTTAAATTAGCAGAGCAGAGCTAAGAGCCAGAATGATTAAGTGAAAGATGTGCTAGGATTATTAAACTGAACAGGCTGCCTGAAAATTCATGTCTGCTCCACAAAGACCTTGAAAGCTGCAAGAAACACTTTGATGTTCTCTCATAGATGCAGAATCAGAGAATTATAGAATGTGCCGAGCTGGAAGGGACCCAGTAGGATCACTGCACAGGATACCCCAAGAATCACACCGTGTACCTGAGAGCACTGTCCAAACTCTTCTTGAGCTCTGTCACCACTTCCTTGGGGAGCCTCTTCCAGTGCTCAGCCATCCTCTGGGTGAAGAACCTTTTCCTGATATCCAACCTAAACCTCCCCTGATTCAGTTTCAGGCCATTTCCTCAAGTCCTGCTGCTGATCAGGAGTGTTAAAGTTATGTGAGTTAAAGAGTGAAGAGTTCAGTACCTGCCCCTCTGCTTCCCCTCATGAGGATGCTGAAGACCACAACGAGGTCTCCCCTGAGTCTCCTCTTCTGGCTAAACAAACCAAGTGACCTCAGCTGCTCCTCATAAGGCTTCACTGGTTGGTGGCAGCCACCTACCATGGCATTATCACACATAGCTCCTTCCAGAGGGCACTCTTATGGACAAGCATTAGATTTAAGCATTTAGGACTGTCTTCACGAACGTATTTTGTTTCATGCTTGCCACATTCTGCAACTTATGCTCTTTAAAAAATAACCCCAGCAAAACACTGAGGATTGAAATATTCACGCAACCCATTGAATCCTGCCTTCCTCACATTGCTTTAGGTTACCACAGTTACAGATACTAACCATCTTAGGGCATAACTTTAACAAAAAAAGCATATTTAACACGTTTCTTTCCCCTTAGGAGGCAAAAATAACTGCTGTTCTGTTGCCCTTTTGTAGATAACAGAAGCAGCAATTCTTTCATTCCCTCCTGCCCCAGCTTCTGCTCTTTTTTTGCTCAAGTTTTCCAGTACTGCTGACAAATCTAAAAAGATAGGGGCAAAAATCTTATTTAAAACACAAAGAAAGACACAAGAAGCCTGCAGTCACTCTTTATTAACAGAAAATCTGTCTATAAAAGCAAATTGAAAGTCGAGAAGCAAATAGCAGACATCAGAGCAGGTGACTATAGCTCAGCAGAAGGAAAGGGGCTACTTCTTTCCTTCCCAAACATCCATTAAGCTAATAATCAACCCACACTAGGTGGGGTATGTCAGGTAGGCTTGTCAGGTGTTTTCCATCTAAAACAAGAGTGGACTCTTAACTGAAGTAATTAAGCTTTTCTGAGGGCATGGTGTACAAGCAGATCTCTCTGTGGGGTGTCTTTAAGAGAGGCAGTAGCCTATTCAACAAGGACTTCTTTACACACTTATTTGCTTTCAAAGTCTATTTTTTGTGTATAGGAGTAGTTGAAAAAATGATTTCTTTGTTGGTATTATTACTTCAGCTGTTACACTGCACTGAGACTTTTTCTTCTCTGTTATTCAAAACTTTGAAATTTAGGTACAAATACCAAATAAACGTATAGTAATCGCAGCAAGGAACATACAGAGCATATGTTGTTTGTGCAGCTCACTTTTTTATATTACTTTTTCTTTTACTGCAGCAAACTTTGGTATTCTGTGCTACACTCTGCTTGCAGATAGAACTGAGATAATATGGAGAGTGATTGACCCAGCTGAATCCTGGAGAGATAGCTCTCAAAATGTGAGCTGCAGATGTTAAAGACAGGACCACAGCAATAACTTTAGGAGTGCACTAGCAAAATATAGCATCATTTTCTTGAAGAATTCTGCAATTACATGTTTATAAAAACAATCTTATTTATTTAAGCAGAAGCTTAATGAAGTTTAAAATATGGGGGTTTTGGCTCAAAAGTAAAATTTTACTCCCATGTTTGTATAAGTATGGTCTTTTCATGTGCACAATTGAGTTTTTTTTCTTTGTGTTAGATATTATAATGTCAAAACAACATTAAACAATGGACAAACACAGGAAATTGCAATAATTTGTGACAATAAAGCATATGGATCTATATTGTCCACTACAATTATGTCTTTTTAGCAGGCTGAGGCAAAAGAACTGTAAAAAAAAGAGATTTTCATTCTTGAACCATCTACTTCACTTACTCTCTTTTAAGTCAGGCTAGCCTGCAGTATGTTGTGATGATACATTCTGCAAAGCACAAGAAGAAAAATCTGGGGGAAAACTGCAGCAAGCAATTCAGCAAAACTTCAGCTTCACTCTTGCAGCTGATATTAATAAAGGGGATTCCTAAATCTTTGGTGGAATTACAGCAGTGCATTACAAACTGACCCAGATTTTTACGTTTGCTAACTCTCTTCACCTGACAGCCAGCTATGGGGGTGGTCTGCTCTTAGCCTGCTTCAAATACTTTGGAAGCTTGATGTTTGTACCCTGGCAACAGTGACTAGGCTGGCCAATTTTCCTCCACGTTTACCTCTGTGTTAGCTACATTTTCTAATCTTCTCCATGCCAAAGATAAAACTTGACTGAATATCTGGGCTTGGAGGGCTGAATCCAGCTTCTGTTCACCATGAATATATTGTATGAGCCCTTCAGTTCCCATCCCAGTATTAAAGATGCTCAGATCTGAAAAGTTACTTAAATGCCAGTTATTTTGCTACAGTTTGAGACCTGCTGTTATTGTTCAGGTTTTGCTGATGTTTTTGACACTGAAGACGGCTGCTGATGGGAAAGCATATGCTATTTATAAATTATGCTCCACCACATAGCTCA
Source organism: Lepidothrix coronata (assembly GCF_001604755.1). NCBI lineage: Eukaryota > Metazoa > Chordata > Aves > Passeriformes > Pipridae > Lepidothrix > Lepidothrix coronata. The sequence continues at coordinate 2,565,711 of NW_016690310.1, read as the reverse complement.
AGCACTCATTGCTTTTGCTATAAACGTATGAAACTCTTTTCATATTTAAACAGCAGCTTAATTTCACCCATTTTATATGGAATGGTGAATAAGAAAGTAGAAAGAAAGTCAGCACAAGTGTGTATGTGTTATCCTAGTCACAAGCATTTTATTCTGTTCAGTACTGTTCCCTATCCACACCCAAATTGTTCCCTATCTACACCCAAATGGCCCATGGTCCCCTCAGCACCCTGACTGGCAGCTCAGCAGGCCAGGAGGATGCTGGGGTCATATTTTAGCAAATAAAAATATGCTTTAAAAGACCCTCAGAGTTTATACAGCCATGACAGAACCAGTTCGCATCCACTGCCCAATATCCTTATTCAAGTAGTACAATAAGGGCTGTTTTTTTCCATCAGCCTGACTCATATGTAACACCATTGCCACATACTTAGCCCTGGTTTTCTGGCCTCAGCCTCTCAGAGGTGACATTTCTCGTCACCAAAGGCACAAAATGTCTCTTCCAGGGGAGCAGGTGCAGCAGAGAGGAACGGAATCAACAAAGCAGCAGCAGAAATGGTCACCTGAGATGCTCATCCCCTTCCTTGCCTGCCTTTCCTTAATAAGCACATTAGTTCATTAAGTCGGGCTCTAGAAGGCACATCCTTTTTTCCTCGGAGGATAGTTTGATTTATTGTTATACTGAAACTAGGAACAAAATTTACATGAACGCAAGGAGGGAAGATCCCTCGACTGACTTTGCTGTATCGCTTAAACCTCCAGGTCTGAGTGAACCCTTTCAAACACACAGAGTGTGGGATCTGCAGAAGGATTAGGGGCTCGATTAGCTCTTTAGTCCTGATGCAACAAAGTACTTAACACGTATTTATCTTTAAACACACGAAGACTCACAGCAGCTCATTCAGACCTCCTGATGTGAAAGAAGGTGATGACACTCGTCGTGCGTCACCCAGAGCTGAACTCCACCGCTCCCGGCGGGATCAGGCTTCACATCCTTGTCTCCAGGAGGCTTTCAGAGCTCTGTACATGGGAGAAGTTGCAGTTTGCACTGCTGGTGTGCTGCCTGTAACAAAGTACTGCGTCCCACGAGGGCGGCCAAACCTCCTGGTTTGTTTGCAAATTAAGAAACAGGATGACCTGCTGTGATGTTCACACAGTGCACAGGTACAGGTTAATTCAGGATAAGATGACTGCTGAACTGTATTCTGTCTAAAAGCAAACCATAACATGTAGGTAAAAGCCTACAGGCCCACCTTAATCCAGTTGAATTACGTCTTGACCTCGAAGAAAACAAGGAAAATCTTGGATATTTAAGAGATTAGATATTTAGAGATTAACTAACATTTTCTCGATGAGGATGTACTCTCAGGTCAAAATCTTTACTTTCTGGGGACCAAATTCACTGTTGCTGCAGAAAGAACTTGTCTCCTGTGCACCTGTGTAATACAGAACACGGATGAAAATTTACCAGGAGAAAACATTTCTGTAGGACACAGAGATGGGTTACAGTAAACCAGTTTCAAGATTTTAGTTATGTGATGAAGCAAACATGTTTTGGAGTAAATGCACTTTCTATTTGAATCCAGAGAAAAAATACTTTTGATTTCAGAAGCACCTGGATTTGATCCTACAGAAGTCAGATATATATTTGCTAATAAAAATGCAGTTGCGTTAATTTAATTAGGTATATTTGATCATATAATAAATTAATATTTGATTATATAATAACTTAAATCTATGCTGTTTTTTCTTTCTTTTTTCCCCCAACCATAAGTACAATTATACCTCCCTGAGTTGAAATGCCACCTCTGTAGCGTTTCTCTAACATGATTTCTGATCCAGTGCTGCTACTATTGCTGCAATAACTAAACCAGACAGAATCAGTACATTATAAGGTCAGCTCCCAGTGCCACAACTTCCTTAAAAGCCTAAGGCTAGCATTTTAAAAAATTTAAGGACTTAAGAAGAATTTAAAGTCCTAAATTTAAGAATTTAAGGACCTAAAGTGAGAGGTGGGGAAACCTTATTACTGTCCCCAAGGGTCAAAACACGCCAGGCTGATTTCCCCAACTTGAAAGTAAGTGGAGGGAAATGTAATGGAGCAAAAGAAGCCCCTCAAAACCACTTGGCATATTATTCTAAATTCGTGCCAAGCCTGCAGGATTTGCAGGATAGACAATGTGAAACTGTACCACCTCTGGGAATTTGGAGATCTCCTTGTCTGAAAGGGGCACCTCTAGTCATACGGTCGTTGCTGGAGATGTGAGAGCAGGATGACATATTTAGGCTTCCCACACATTCCAGAGGTATGATGAACCTTTCCTCTCAGTTTATTGTTGTCCTTTTACTGATGACAAGAACCAGTGACCCCTGACGTGGTGCAGTGGAGCAGAAGCCTGAAGGAAATTAAAGAGCTCTGATTCTCAAGAGGAGCGTGAACTCATTTCCTGAAAAACATCCAGGACGTTGTGCTGGCCCCTGCACTGTGACACATTTTGGCAGAAGATAGATAAAAACATGTGTATTTTACCAGCACTATTGGAGTAGTGCTTCTTCTTGAAGAACACTTTAGTGGGTACGTGCTAAAAACTATAAATGGTCATAAATGATAGGATGCAAACAAAGAAATACACAGAATTAGAAAGTTATAAATGTGATTTTCAAGTCCTCTGGCAGTCAGCAAATGTCTGATGACAGAAGAAATAATATAACAGGTGACTTTTTTTTTAGAACAGTATTCTTACAAGTCTTTTAAAGAACTCACAGAATAAAAATCAATGCCAGGAAAAAGACATTTATTTTCTTAACTCTGTTGAATTGTCTTTACTGTACTGCAACTAATGCAAAACTGTTGTGATTGTATTCATAGAGAGGTTCACTGTTTTTTCAGTATAAGCAATAATCTTATGGAAAGAGTTGAAAAGAACTACAGAAATTACAATCCATTTGGGACATTATCCCTTGAAGTGAAAGACTGAAGAAACATGTTTACATAAGAAAAGAGATAATCATAGTTTTTCACAGGTATTCACAACTTGGAGTAGACTCCTGAAAATATTTCTTTAAAATAACAAAGATATGCACTATGAAACAATATTTGAGGTGAATACTAAACTAATTAAGTAAAAAAATTGATTGCAACCTTTTTTTAATTAAGGATATTAACTTTTTTAATAATTTGCCTTTTTTTCTTATAACTGCATTTTAAAAATCAAGTTTCAAAATTAAGATAGGAAGTATTCTGAATTACAGAAAAATAGCAAGGTAAAAGGAAAGCAGAATTTGGTCAATGATCTTTGTTAAATGGCATCTTAAGGCTAGTAACTTTTCTTTTTCCTAGGAATCAGTATCAGAATTCGTTTTCTCTAGCAAAACTGGAAGAAAAAAATCTATTCCAATTATTTATGCCATGACTTTGAGTAAAATTTCAGCAAGCTTCTTATCATAATTATAAGCCAAATCCAAACATGAATCACTCTGTTGCCTCAGAAAAAAACCAGTCCCAGTAGAAGAAAATCGATTTTTCCTAATGACAGTAGGTAGACATAGGTTAAAAAAAGGAAGTTCTTATTGTATTTTTTGAAGCAAGTAAAATAAATAAAGGTTTGTCCCAGAAAAGAGAGTTGCTTTGTAGGAGCTGGCTATTAGCCAGTCATACAATTTGGAAGAAATCTGTTTGATGCTTCAAAACCTGTTGGGAGGGAGACAGTTCACACACTATTCCTGGTGCCACTATACATTGTTCTTTCATTGTTTTTATTCGCTAGAAACTGAAAGCAAAGAGTTATTTGTCATGTCAGCTTTCAACATGATGGATTTCTCCTTATTTATCTGTAGATAAATGATGTTGAAATGTGGTATTAGTGATCCCAGATGGTTGTGATCGGTGGCATAGAGTCTGGTTGAAAGCCTGTCACTGGTGGTGTCCCCCAAGGTTCAATACTGAGCCCAGGATTGTTTAACTTATCCATCAGTGACTTGGATGAAGGGGCAGAAGCCCCCTCAGCAGGTTTGCTGATGACACAAATCCGGGAGGAGTGGCCAATCCCCCAGAGTGCTGTGAGCCCTTCAGAAGGACCTCCACAGCTTGGACAGATGGACAGAGAACTGAAGTACAGCAAAGGCAAATGCACCTCCTGCACCCCTGCACCAGCACGGGCTGAGGGCTGACCTGTGGAGAAGGACCTGAGGGTCCCCATGGACAGTGACCTGTCCCTGAGCCAGCAGTGGCCAAGAAGGCCAAGGGTGTCCCGGGGTGCATTGGGAAGAGCTTTGCCAGCAGGTCCAGGGGGGTGATCCTGCCCCTCTGCTCAGCCCTGGTGAGGACACACCTGGAGTGCTGTGTCCAGTTCTGGCTCCTCAGGACAAGAGAGACGTGGAGCTCCTGGAGTGGGTGCAGTGGAGGGCTCTGGAGATGGTGAGGGGACTGGAGCACCTGGAGCTATGCTGAGGGAGCTGGGCCTGTTAAGCCTTGAGAAGAGAGTCTGAGAGGGGACCTCATTAATATGTGTAAGTATCTGAAGGGACAGTGTCAAGAGGATGGAGCCAGACTCTTTTTGGTGGCTCCAAGCAATAAAACAAGAGGCAACAGGCAGAAACTGATGCCCAGGAAGTTCCACCTGAACATGAGGAAGAAGTTCTTTCCTGTGCAGTGACTGAGCGCTGGAACAGATGCCCAGAGAGGATGTGAAGTTTCCCTTACCAGAGATATTCAAGAACCCTCTGGATGCAATCCCGTGCCATGTGCTCTGGGATGGCCCTGCTTGAGCAGGGAGGTTGGACCAGATGACTCAGTGTGGTCCCTTCCAACCTTATCCATTCTATGATTCCGTGATTCTCTGATTCTCTAAAGGTTGTTAATGATGGAACAGGCCAATTTTTAATTTTTTGAAGCATTTTATGGGTGAGAAACTTTTAACTTTCTAATAAACTTTTGGAAAAGGTACCTGAAGAAAACAAGGAATGATCTTATGATGTGAAAATCTGAACCACCATAAATAAGAACTGAGAACCAAGAATCAAACTGTAGGCACTGTTTCTTTGGGGTGGTGGGGTTGCTTTGAGTTGTGGGGGTTTTGTTTGATATTGTTAACAACTTTTTAGGATCAGCAATTCCAAATGTGTTGAAATTCATTGAAAATTGAACTGAAGCAGAGGATGCCCCATGGAACCAAGCTAGGGCTACTCTGCAGAAAAGTCCCAAAATAAAGAGTTAGTTGATTTTGAGTCATCAGCAGCAGCTTTGCTCTGGAGATGTCTTGCTATTGTGCTCTTCTACTTGCTAATATAGACATGGATTGAACAGCCAATACTGCCCTGTTGAATTCAAAGAAATTTTGTCTAACCATTGACATTTGATAATATTTCATGTAAACTCAACAAGAGGTTTAGCTTGACTTTAGGATTAGAAAGATGAAGCTTTGAGTAATGAATCCAAGTTGTGGTCATAAGAATAGTATTCTGGGTTAATTACAGATGAACCTGAAGTGTTCCAATTAAATCTTGACCTGACTTTTGCTTCAATAAAAATGAGGTGTGAACTTGAAAGCAATTAAATTTGACTGCTATGGGAGGGCTAAAAATTAATATTATAAATGAATATCTTCCTCAGGCTACTGTACCTACTTAGCTCACTGCTATTCAATGTCATAAGCCTTTCTTAGCTCCAACCAAAAAAATCCCCATCCCACCAACTCCTTAAAGGAGTTACTAAAAGTGAATGAAAAAAAGGCTAGGAATTTTATTCACTTGCACTCCTTCCTGAACTTATAGGATACAGTGATGGAAGATCAGCATGTGTGTTTTTAGAGACAATTTTGTTAAGACTTTTCCACAGTCACGTTGGAAGGATGCCAGTTCAATATTAATACTCTACACCTATATGCTAATATAATCATCTCAAGTGTGCAGAGCGTGCCCTAAACCCTTTTCTGAACATCTGTGATTTAGTCCTAAGAGAAGAGGCTGGCTCCAGAGAATTTATCATTTGGGTGCACAGTTCAGCAGTGCTCTAAACCATCCCCTTCACACTAGAGGCACTCAGTACTTTAAGCTTTAAGTGCTGTGTTTGGTCAGGATTACATTGGTGGCAAAATATTCCTTTAAATCATTACTGCAAGACATTTTGACAGAGGACAAAGCAAGAGACACAATTTTTGGGGACACTTCTTATTTCATCCCCACCACCTCCACCTCCCCTCCTCCCCCACCCAGCAGTTGGCCTCTCAGAAACACCCAGGATTGGCAAAAGGCTTAACTGATTTTTAAACTTCTTAACATCACAAGGAAAAATTTTTTGAACAAGAACAAGAGTTTTTGACCACATAAGCCAAGAAGACAAAAATACCACCATTCACCAGGTTCTGTTAATGAAGTTCCTTTTCCTATGCCATCTGGTGGATTCTAATTAAAACTACATAGACAGCTCAAAGTGCCCCTAATTTAGATGCCATGAATTTCTATCCACAAAAAGTGGACAGTTCATTAACTTGTTTCATAAGAAAATAGTCATTCATCTCTAAAAGTAGGATACTGGGGCAAAATTCTTAAATATTTTTTAAATAATAAATAAACTTAAAATGTTCATACATTACTACCATGATTTTCTTTCTTCCATACCTTTTGGAAGAAGCAGCTGTCAAGTTATGTCATTGGCCTTGTACAGCTGTATTCTTGATTTAAATAAATATTTAAAAGGTCAAGAAGATAATGAGCCAAAAGTCAGTGCAAAAGAAAAATATGTTATACAATCTATAGTTATAGATTAATTTAATTCTTAGCCTTACTATAGAGGCTGCATTTAAAAGAAGAAAATGCTATACATTTTTGAAGAAACAAAGTGCTTGAGAGCAATAATTTACATAAAATGCTCTGTTTATGAAGTTTTCTTTGTGTTCCATTAATGAATATTTGCTTTTGCCATTATTTACAAAACTACAAGTATGTTTTATGGGGTTTGTAGTATTTTCTGTGTTGCTCTGGAATAAGAATAAAGTTTGTATTGCAGGAACACAAAGGTTTTGTGTCTTTACAGGACTGATCCCTAACTTCTATAACCCAAGGGAAAAAAAGGTAAAAAATCCAAATGGCTGGACCTAAACCTTGCCCCTAGAATTAGTTCTGCTGACTAAGATATAAAGTGTAGGAGAACAGTGTTGTTGTTCCCAATGGACAAGACTAATGCCTTTCAAAACCACTAAACCCCTTGATATTTAAAAACAAATACACAAACTCTGTACAAACTCAACTTGTATGATGGGAAGTTATGAGAGGTTGCTGTTCATAATACATTTAAAAAGTAAAAGAGATAGGAGAAAACACTTTAATTAGAGATAGAAAGCATCTCTGAAAACAGTGCACATGCAGACTACCCTTCCCTGTTGAGGTCTTTGAGCAGACACAGCAGTTCCCAGATGTTTTGCCACGTCATCCTGCATATCTCTGACCCCCTCTGTAGCTGATAAAACTAACTGGAATGTACAGCTAAATTCCTCTCGTGTAAAATGGGGTTCAGTGAGAACCTGTAGAAACAAAATTGGAGTAGCACTACCTATATCCATCTTGCCTTAGGCAGAAACAGTAACAGTATCAGCATAGGCAGAAATCTCACGTTCCTCTAAAAGTCATTATATGCTCTGTGAACTCTTAATATCTTCTGATAATTACCAGTGCAGACTACACAATACAGCTATGATCAGGGTGACTGAACAATTGCAAACTGACACTAGGAAGAAATAGATGTGCTTTTTATCCAGGAAAAAACATCTCGTTTCTGCTCCCTGAAAAAACAAGCATACTATTCATTGCTAATGGCAACTGAGGCCCTTCTTCTGAGAAAGTACAGCATCAAGGCACAGTCCTGTTGATTCAGAGGAGCTCTGATCCTATTGGAGTTGCCCTACTGTAAGTATTGGTTGCTGGGAATGATGGCTGAAAGGAAAAGGCAAGATACCCAACTGCTATAAATCATAGAATCATTAGGCTTGGGAAAGACCTCTGAGATCATGGAGTTAACCCAGCACTGCCAAGTGCATCACTGAACCACGTCCCCAGGTGCTGCACCTAGACATTTTTTGAACACTTCCAGGATGGTGATTCCACCACCTCCCTGGGCAGCCTGTTAAAATGCCTGACCACCCTTTCCTAAAATCCATTCTAAACCTCCCCTGGCTCAACTTGAGGCCATTTCCTCTCATCCTATTACTGGTTACTTGGGAGAAAAGACTGATACCCACTTCACTACAGCCTCCTGGGAAGTAGCCCCCTTGAGACTCAGTTCCTCCTCTTATAATTGCATTGTGCCAGAAAAAACAAATGGAAAACAGGCACATGAGGTTGTGAAGAATGTGCTTTGCTTAGCAAAATGTGGGCTATATGAATGATGGAGGGTAATATTTGCTGCCACATAAGTATTCCCCTTGCCTTCATATTATAGATTCATAAGTAAAACACCAGAGCACATGACATCAAATTTTGTCCAAAAAATGTTTGAAACAGAAATTCTTACAAGTCACTTCAGCTAAAAAATAGGTGATTTTATAAATTAATTTTTTTAATATAGAATAGGAATTGCAAATCAAATCATATATACTTATCCCTTTCACCAGCTCTAAGGAGAAAAGGCAATTGTCCTTTCACATTTTCCAGGCTGACAAACCATCTAATAATGTAGAAAAGCACTTCCTTTGAGAAGCACAGTTCTGAGATTTGGAGAACTGTTTTGTTCTCAGTAACCTCTCGGTATTGTCTGTGTAAATCTTAGTGTTACTTAAACGGACCTTTCTTAAGCTGTATGAAGAAGTGATAGTATGGTGCACACAGTCTTACAGGAATTGTTTACAATCAGAAAGCAATCTAAATGGAAATTCTAAAGAAACAAGACCATCTCTTTTTCTAGCACATAATCTGACTGAATCCAGAGCATTACTCAATACTTGTAACTGTAAGTAACTTTATAAGGAAATGGAAGGAAAGGTTACATTTCCAAAACGCCTCCTAGAAACCTTTAATCAGAGTTGGAGGACTAGCATTTAACAAACTAAGTACACTTTCAAACTAGCGAAACATAATATACTAAAAGAAAGAAAAATGTAATTATTCGTGAGAAGGTTAGAAATGTTGGTGGGATCCCCTCCTAAGAAGAGATTACCAGGTGAGGGTTATGTAAAGCACATGAAAACCTTGGTGGTAAGCTATAAATACTAATTTGGAGGTGTGGGCATTTCCATACATACCAGGTCAGATGAAAGCCTCCTCTGAGGTTTCTTCAATCAAGTATGTTAGGTGAATATGCCAAAAAGGTAAGCAGTTGTGAACATTGGAAACTTCTTCTACAAGGATAAGGTCTTTGCTAAGCCCCATCAATTAGTGGTTCATTTATATTCCTTCTGAAACTATATGCATTTCTTGAATTTAATGTAAGTACAGAAGCAGGGATGCATCTCACTCTCATTTTCTAAATGTAAAAAAATATTGTAAATGTCTGTAGTTTTCACCAGAGTCCATGAGAGACTGGGTGCTGCAATCCTTTGCAAATATTCATGATTTCAGAGCCTTGATCGCCCCATAAAATGCAAACCACTCAAAGCATAGTGCTGAACTGACATATAAAGCATTATTATACAACTAATATAAAACATGACAGAAATAATAACCCTGTTAGAGCAGAAAGAAACATCTCAGTACATCTCAGGCATGGATGGATCATATAACAATTGAGATAAAAAGGTTCCTCTCTGTGTGTCTCTCTCTGTTCATTACAGAAGTGGCCAAAAACCAAGATTAGACTAGATTTTTAGTATTTTTCCATTAGTCAGACTAGGTAGGATGAATAGTAACCTGTGTGTCTTAAAAGTGACTTAAGCAAAATCCTAAATGAAACGAATCCCAGACTTGGTAGCATTTAATTCATTTGTGGAAATGCAAAGGAATCTCTTAAATGGCTTAGCCATTGCAACTCAGCATAAAGCACTACTTAACACCAACTCAGAGAGCCACTATAGAATCCACTTTGTGAAATTAATAAATACTTCCCAGCCCTGCAAATTTTCCTGCAAAATCTTAGCAAGTATTCATTTAGAATAATTACAGTACCAATAGTACACACAGACTGGTGGCATTTGCTGTTTCTCTCTGTGACAGTTTGGATAGACTGAAAATACGTATCTTTGCTAGAATTCTACTCCTGTTTCCTACAATCAGCTTTCCCATCTCTTCACAATGGAACACGTGAAAACACCCTCTCAGTTTAAGAAATAAATATTACTCTCAGTATTTCCCTTGTGCCTTGAACCTGAATAAAATGTCCTCAGTGCTTTTTAAGGCCACTGGGGACTTCATTGCTTCACTTGCTGACTTATCAATCAGCTCTCTTGATTGTTTGCAGTGATTCTTCACATTTCTTGTCTTTTTCTAAGCCATCTGTATCAATCTTCGTAGCTGGGAGAAGATATGGTAAATCCTGCTTTCCCAGTGTATTTCCTGTGAAAGACTCCAATTTAAATAACAGCTTTAAACTTTTCTATTCAATTCAGCATTTAATGGACTCCTCTATCTGGAATATCTTTATTAGAGGCACTCTAGGAAAATCAGTAGGGTTCATTTACCTTACAAAATGTCCTTGTAATGCATTTCTGCAGAGGACACTGTATTTTCTATTTGGCTGTTCTGTGAAGGGAACCTTCACAGGAAGGGATTCCGTTTATGGAATTCTTCAACGTCTCACTACGGAGAGGTGGAAGGAGAGAGCTCTTTGATTTCTAGCTGAAAAAGAAAATATCATACAAAATAAGAATTTCACCATCCAACAGTGCTACACAGAACTCTTTAGAGTCAGTAATTGTTGACTTTACACAAGCAGGAAGCTTTCTGAAGCACACTCGGGTGCGTATGTTTTATTCATTTTCAGAAGGGATGATATGATGAATTATATATATATATCTTCTATCTTCTCAGATACTACATGGCAGAAGCTTTTTAGTGACTTCTAACAGAATGCAGAAACAGAAGAAAACCAGCAGGGGATCACTGCGCACTAAAGGAAGTTGAAGAGTGGGTTCAAATCAGACCTGCACTTCTTGTCTGCAAAGAGTGGTTTGACACCTGGAAGTAGCCCCCACGAAATCTTTTCCTGTTGCTACTCAAATGCTCCAGTATTTCAATATTGAAATCTGTCTGCTCCTTACAGAGCTGAAAATATGGAAGAGAAGTGGAATTTCTTACTTAAACCTTTAGAGAAAGTCTTGCTGTAGCCTCAACTTAGTGTTATTATGAGGAAGAATAGACCTGATTTACAGTTTCAGCATGGCATTTTGTAGCCAGTGGTGTTTTCACTTTTATGTAGAAAATAAAGTGAGTGTCTCCCATGACAGTATTTCAATATATGTCATTTTTACTGTTAACAACAAAAAAACCCCTCATGTTGGTGACATCATTTAAACAAGTGAGGTAAACAAAAACTATTAAACTTTAGTTCAGCCTAGCTGTTCCACTGCTTAGTTTATGGCACCATTATATCAATGAATAAAACCCATTTTGCATAGACAAAAAAGTAGAAAGTGTTAAATGATAGCTTTTTTATTGAAATATTTTCTACAATTAAAAAAAAAAGGGCAAACCAAACCAACCAACCCCAACCATTAAAAAAACCCAACTGTAAGTGCAACAATGGAAAAATTGTGATTCAACATACAGAATCAGAGCATGACTGAAAGCTGCACTATAATAAGGCCAGACCTACTGCAGACTTTGTTTTACATTTAGGACAAAACCTAACAGACCCAGTGTGATTATTACATAGTTGGGCTTCAAAAGATTATCACATCTGTGATAATCAACCCATGGACATACCAAATTCATATAAATTTTAAAAAACATGTAAGTTATAGCCTAAGAAGCAAAGTCCTAATCCTCAGGAAAAAAGTACCCCAGAGGATTTGGAGAGGAGAAAAAAATAAATCTTTGTCCAGAATTAAATTAAATGATAGACTCAAAGACTGTTATAAATGATGAGTCTGAAATTAAATGTTACATGAAGTTAATAATGTTTGTCCCTGTGTGTAGATACTGATACATATAAATATATACATATGTGTATATATATATATATATAAATATATAAATATGCCTTTGCACCCAACAAAATAAACAACATCTAGTAGAAGGCTTTGTCTTCTGAAGAGTGCCTGATAATGTGTGAGTACTCCAAAAACTACTCTACAACTTGATGGAAATATAAATGAGGGAAAATTAAGAGAGAGAGATTTCCTGGAATCATCCTATAATGTACAGCTTGTGAAAAAAGACAGAGGTGTGTGTTGCTTTTATCACCTGCTATGGAATACTGAAATAGTGTTTCAGTCATTGAAATTAGAAGAAATTTCACACTTCTGAAGCATAAGTAATACAGTCTTATTACTTAAAATAATTCATAAGTATTACTTACTTATTATATAAAAATCATTGTGGAAAAACATGATCAAATCAGGTGACCAGAGGCTGAAATATCCAGTTGTAAAAATGATTAAATATTGTGATTCTGAATGAGAATTATGAAAAGGCACCTATTTTAATACTAGGTTAAACTGAGAAACAAATGCAGCAACATTTGAAATTTCACTGTGGTCAAGAACATAATCTAAAGATCTGGGTGAGATGATTTCTAAAATCCCTATGAAATGAGCAATTTGCATCAGTGAGGAGGAATGGGTTGGCTCTTAGAAGAGGCTGAGTGCATCCCTGGAGAAATAAAAGATGGCAAGTACTTCACAGGAAAGGATGCTCAGAAAAAGGCATTAAATTCATCAAAGTCTCTTAGATGTTACTGGGGGGGAAGTGACCACACCAGATACTAAAGGAAATTTCTGCTAACAGAAAATTAATTTAAATTCCATGAAAAGTAGAGACGGCCCTGCAGGAAAATTAAGAAGTTATCTTTCATACAACATTTATTTTCGTATCAGTATTTTAATGTGGTTAATTATTGCTAATGGAGGCAAGAATCTAGGAATAATGGGGATTGATTTCCTTCGTGCACTACTCAACAGGAAGGAGCTCTTATATAAGTACCCAGTCTTGAAAGGCCTGAAACAAAGAAAAGAATTAAGACTGAATCAGAAAAATGACCCCAAATGACTTCATTCTCATAGTTACCATATGTAATGTGTGTCTGATGTCCAAAATGATGGATTTACAGATTAGGTTGTAACTGTGAAACAGTATATTCTGTTATGAGATCTTGTCATCTTCACAGTTGATTTTTATGTAAAGCTCTTCTCACTAAAGTAGAGACTAGTCATTTCCAGTGGGAAATTTCACAGGTTCCAGTGACAACTGTGAAAGTATCCTGTTTTACCACATATGCTATCTACAGAAATAACAATATCAAATTGCATCTTTTCCCTTCTGATCCCGTTCCCCCCGGGCTTGCCAAGCAAATCAGCTTTTTCCATAAGCTGTAGGAACAAGTCATCCAGAAAGAACTCAAGATAGAGAAGAAGAAACCAATTTTTTTGACAGTAGAGGATTGTATTAGGTCTGTCTTCAATTATATTATACATTCTTTCAGTTCCTGTAAGAACGTTTCTTTTAGTCCACTCATGGGAAGTGTACGATGCTGATCTTAACCAGAGGGGCAGCCAGACCCAAATATGTGGGGAAAGGGTGGAAAAGGAAAGGAAATGCATAAAGTCACATATGGGAATTCTTCAAAAGTGTAAAGAAAATATAGATGAGTATTACAATCAAATCATACCTTCTCCTCAAATATTACATCTTTGAATGCAGTCTTTGGTTACACTGTGTGTAAGAAGAATGGGGTTTCAGAGCTTTCTCTTCCTCAGATTGTTCCACCTATGCACAACTGATGCCACTAAATTGTTATTTTTCTAATATATCAGCCTACAGCTGGGAATTGCTCTGCTTTTAGCAGTGCCCCCTTGCAAAAGCCATGCACATCCAGAATTACTGAAACTGCTTGTATGTAACAGTTCATTGCACCAAGTTTAAACAGCTTACAAGTTTAAACCTTACAAGAAGGTTTCTTGTGAAATTCTTCTCATTTCATCGATGTGAATTTTGTACCCTGCTCTGAAACTATCAGAAAGAAAGACATAAGAAAGTTCTTATAGAAAGAAAGAACTATAAGAAAGTTCAACAATGTCACTTAGGAAATCCGGGGTTAGTTTTGGTTGTGATATATTTCTAATAAAATTCATTTTGAAATGGAAAAATGAAAGCATTTGAGCAACATGTTCTATGGTCACTTATAGAAAAGTTTTCATCCTTCTTTTTATCCAGAAAGGTAAAAATTTTGGAAAACAACATTTCAAAGCAGGGCACAAATTCGAGAACCCACCTCCAAAATTACAAATGTGAGAAAATGTTATGCAAAGTGATAATGCTAATGGGTTGCTCTATATAGGAACAGCATTTAAAGGCAGAAGAAAGCTGAATACCACTTCCCCCAACCAGCATGCACAGGTCTGAACGAGGCAGTCCACAGATCTGCTTTTGTGTAAGAAGTCATGTGTTGTGAAGTGAATACTTTACAGAAGAAAAAACTTTTTTATCTTTATATTGTTGTGCCACTGGATTGATTTATTAAACACAGTACTGTTTATATTGATTTATTAAACATAGTACTGTTTATAATCGTACCTGACCTGGTTTATTTTGGTGGGTTTTTTTTCTTTTCATTAAGGCATGAATTTGCCAGACATAGAATTGTCAGGTAGCCCAGGTGATTCCCTGACCACAGTCCAAAGGGTAAAATGTAAAAATTTAGAACAAAAAAAATAATTTCTGCCTTCCAGTACTTGGAGGGAACTCACAGAAGAGACAGGGTGAGACTATTTACAAGAGCATGCAGTGAAAGGACAAGGGAGAATGGGTTCATATTGAAAGAGGGCAGGTTTAGATTAGATATTAGGAAAAAATTCTTTACTGTGAGGGTGCTGAGCCAATGGAACAGGCTGACCAGAGAAGTTGTGGCTGCCCCATCCCTGGAAGTGTCCAAGGCCAGGTTGGATGGGGCTTGGAACAACCTTGGGTAGTGGAAGGTGTCCCTGCCCATGGCAGGGGGTGGCACTGGATGTTTTTTGAAGTCCCTTTCCAACCCAAACCATTCTGTGATTCCATAATGGAAACGGGTCAGTTAAAGATGGTTCAATTTTTTTTTCTAAAAAACAAGGACAGCAACTGTAAGAATTCTGAAATTTCATGATGGTCCTAGTTCTGCTGCTTATTAATTTAACCCTTTATCAGGGGCTGATTCACCATGGATGACAGTGAGGGGTTTACCACTTGCAGTAAGCTGCTTCAAACACATTCTACTGTTCTCTAGGCAGAATTCAAGCTGTCCTTTTCCTTTCCCATATGTTCTCTGCTCTGTGATCTTCCTTTAAGTTATTCAAGTCTGTAAATTAGTGTTCCACAGAGATAAGGTTTGCCTGTGCCCCTCTGCTCCAGAACACAGATCAAAGGAAAACTGCACTCTAGGTGGCCCTAAGCAACACATCAGGCCCGAGAGAGATAAACTAAAAATAAACAAAACCTCAGAAAAAAAAAAAAGAAAGTCTTTTTTCATTGCCTCTTTTTTTTCCCAAGCATTAGCAAAATAAAAAAGTTTAGAAATAGGAAGTGTGCTCTCCCCTACAGCTGTGGTTTTCTCTGCCACAAGAAATGACATCAAGGAAAGTAAATGTCAATAATACAAACTCAGCTCTTTATCACTTTTGCTACTGATGCAGGTGGAAGCAACTCTCATTTAAACAAGTGAGACTAGTCACTGCTTATATTCAGATTGCATTAAGCTTAGTTAATTCATACATTCATACATTAATTCATACATTCAGATTGCATTAAGCTCTTCGTTTCTATGCCTGTTCTAATGATAATATAATATAAACTGTATTTCAGTGCTATAAAACCAATTCACTTCCAGTTACCAAATCCTTGGCAAATCTTTCCTCACCTCCTGCATATGTTCTTTATAGAGTAGAAAACATGGAGTACAACCTGTCTCCATAGGTCTGTGTAAGACTGATTCTCCCAGACCAAATTGTCAACTTCATTAAGTGCTAGAGCATGAAAACAGCCTACAGTTTTAAACAGTATATACAGATCTTCCATTAAATAGTACAGGTCCTTCCTTTTGAAGAAATAAAATGATAAATTATGTGCAGTTAAACAATAGTGCACATCAGACAAACAAAAATGTTTATTTTACTAGCTCTTGATTTGTTAATGTTAAGGAAACTTCCCCTTATGGCCATTCTGGACATTCTCTGGCAGCCACACTCCCAATGCCAGAGACTTTCCCTGCAGGGACCTATACCATCATTTTTTAAGATGGACAAAACCCCACCATTTGAAACTTTTTAATTTTTACTCCTTACTTACCAAACATTTTAATTTAAAGTTGAAAATTTAAAGGGTAGCATTTATCTGCCGAAGCATCATTAATGTAGTTCTGTCAGTGCTATTATTTCCAGCACTGAACTTCCACAGCTACAAGGATTTCACAAATTTTTCTCACTTTTGATTAGTCAAGATTTGCATTTCTCTAAACAAAAAGCTTCTAGATTTGTTTTCTAATTCAATCAGATCCACCACTGGACTACCACCACAGGGAACTTTCACTGATTTGCTGTAAAAATGGCCATGACATACAATTTCTTCTTTAATTTAGGTACAGAGGAAGCTGAAACTAAAAAGGAATGTAGAACAAATGTTTCAGTATTATAGACTGAAAACAGACTATTACAGACTGAAACTAAGTCTGTCAATGAATACATTAAAACAGCAAATTCTCAAAGGCATAGAAATAGAGGTCAGCACAGAAAAGCTTGGCTCTGGTACTCTTAGTGCTTTTGTGATTCATTCTTTTAAATTCTTTTGTGTATCTTTGATGTTAGACTTTAGAGATAAATCTGTTTACAGACAAAGTATTTATTTGGCCTGAAAAGAAAACAGCTTTTTCTTTTTTGTAAATCTGTTGTAGAAGCTTACTTAGACTGCTCATTACTACTGAGACACAAGTGTGATGAAGGGCAGCTGAGGGAGAAAAGGAGGCTTGGAGGGGATGTGATCACTCCCTGCAACCACCTGAATGAGGTATCTCCTGAAACCTCTGTCTCTAGAATATTCTAAATTAAATGATCCCCACACCAGGAGAGTGGAACCAAAAAAAAAATTAAGCAAAGAATCACTTATTACTCCGATCTAAACACACATTCAAATTCAAAACTACATATTTTTCATGGGAAGAAATCCAACGCCCTTAGACACTGAACATAATAAACAGCTCACAAGGCCTGTGTGCACCATAAAGTACATAAGCAAAAAAGACAAAGTTTAATTTGTAAGTATGCAAAAAAAACCCGAAAAAAATTGTATTCAACACAAAGATTTAGAGCACAAGTCAGTATTTTGATAAATAAATGCTTTCAGAGTTCAGGAAATTAGAGCCAGAGACAAGGACAAAAGGTGAGGGGAAGGTTCAAAGGTTTTAAATTATATTCATTTCATACTAGATTTTTCTTTTCTTCTCTCAAGTAGCATTAGCCTTTCTAAAGCACTAAGGTAGACTTGAAGGGTTTGAAAAATTAAATGAAATTTAGTTTTTGTCTGCAATTTTATTTTTGTCTGCTCACTTCATCATCATTACTATGACATATAACAAGTAATACAAGGAATATGAGGTCAAGTTTTTCCCTGATGGCCCACATTCATGCCTTCACTGACTTTGCTCAAATCTAGGAGGGGAAAAGTAAAACATAGAGAAAAAGAGTTGTTTAAAAAAAAAAATAAAAAAATAACCTTTGAAGTAGGAATTCACTTTGGCTATGAGACTGATGAAAAGAAACTTGTTGACAAATCAATAAAGAGGATTTAAGAAAGAGGATTACTTTGTCAGCATTCTGCAGCACGTGTTAGGTACAGTTTTTAAATTAAGTTGGCGGCACAGTTTTTTTAATTGCTAATCCCATGCTCATTATTTAATTTGTGTAAGACATTATTTAATGGAAAGCAGTATAACACTGGTGGTTGAGCAGCAGCCTCTCAGAGAGAATTCTTAAGTGGGCACCATTGTTTCATTACAGCCACATAAAGACTTCCTGGGGTCAGTTCTTTCAGAAGCTACAAGATCATCTGTCCTTCAGCCAAATAACACAGCACATTTATATTCCCATCAGGGAAAAAACCCCACACTAAAACCATCTACAAAACAGGGGGTGACTATTATAACAAGGAATGCTTCCTTCTGTTCAGGGGCTCAGCTGAACAGAACAAAATCACCTTCTCAAGAGCTGATGGTCCTCTAAAAATGTCAAAAACAGTGTCAGTAGATACATTTAGAGAGAGTTGAGCTGAGCCCCAACAACATGCTGATCTGATGGAGTTCTGAGCTCTCAAGATGAACTCTGCAAGAGTAACAGCACAGACATTCATCTTGCAGCTAACAATTCCACTGTGAATGACTTCCATATCCAAGCAGTTCTGATTAGAGGAATTACTTGTGCAAGGAGCTTTTCTCCAGTAAAAGGAAAGTGTTTACAACCTTACCAGTGCCTTGTCAAATCTCAGAGCTCATCCATGCAAATGAGTGGAGATTTGCTTTGGAACGAAATGTCTCAGACTAACATCTGCATGTGCAATGCAGACTCCAAGAGCTGATCAACATGCTTATTTTCTTATTTATTTATTTTTTATGCAGCTGGCTTCCCCTTTAAAATTTATACCCAGCAAAAAACCTAATAATAAAAGAAATTTATTTTTCCTCGTTGTCAGTACTTAGCAGCAATATCACTGAGTTAATACACAGAAACTTTAAAAGAAATATGCTTCAAATCTTCACTGTTAGTATGCATCCTATTAGGAGACTGTATCAGCTTTAAAGAACAAAGAAATGTGCAACTAACTCATACCATCCACTGGAAAAATACTGAATTATGTCTCCACATAATTCTAAGAGAAAAATAACCAGCGTTAAAATACACACACACAAACACATACACACAGACATACAAATTTAGAACATAAATATTTGATTGCTTTGTTTTCTTGCCTATCATAGATAGAAAGATGTGGAAATTTACTTCTGTTACTACTTTTGACTCTCCTCTCTCTCATATGAGCCTCAGCTGTTTCTGTCTCTGTTTCTATGTTAGTCAAAAGTGCTTCTCAAGCTATTTGGTGTAATGCTGGCACCAAGAAGCTTCAGAATTCTTATAGCCTGGGTTTAACATCTGTATTATCTCAGAGGCAATTTAAGGAGAACCTGTGTAGACAAATTGATTGCATTACAGGCAGGAAAAAAGGAGAAAAAGAGAAAATATATCAAAATCTCCTGTTTAGAACCAGATGAGCTCTCGGTGAAACACACGTCACTGAGTGGAGGTTTTCACAAATCTCAGGAAGAAAATCAATGGATGGATAGTTGAAAGGAAAGGGTTAGTTAGAAACACTTATTTTTTCAACTTTACTACATTTCTCTTTTGCAGTTTTAGAGATGTTATGTAAGTACATGAAAAAGATAATTTATAAATTCATAATTTATAGCTGCTATAAAAGTTCTTAAGATCTACTGCACCTGGTAAACACCTTTCAGCATGAAATAATAGTTTTCCAGAATTGTAGCTGGTTTTTCTTATTATTTTTCTCTGAAACTGCAAGACCATGGCACACTGAATCGGAGATAAAATCTTTCCACTTTAACAATACGGCCTGCCCAATGATAAACTTGCCTAATGCCTGGTCCAACTCTTTAGTCAGATCAGACAACTAAATGAAATAAGCTTTGTAAAGCAGAAATGCGACACACAGTGCTCAACCTTCCTCTCAGACCTCGGCATCCAAAGCCTTTCATCCCCTTGAGTGGATTTACATCAGATGTCCACAGTAGCAGCCTGGCAGGATTAGGCTTTTGACAAGTTTGTCACGTGTTCAGCAAGGGAATGGAAGTGGCTGGGTCAGGTGTCCCAGCAGTTGCCACAGAGCTTTAACACCCAACGAACCCACGCGCCGCCCTTTGCACGGTCACCTTTCATCAGGCACTGAAGCCCACATTTAGGGAATTCCCACCCAGGCCCTAAGCAATTCCCTTAGTTTTAAACAGCTATGGAGCTGGTTTTATTGGTGTCAATCAGACCTAGTTTATCACCCAGAATTAGTGACTTCTTTCAGCCCAAAAAGCCCATTGGCAGCACAAATGGCCTTCTGTGGCTGTCCTGTCACTCCTGAAAGACCCAGGTGGACCTTGGAACCAAAACTGCCTGCACTGGCAGTGCTTCGTCCTGGTACTGACCTCATTAATAATTTTGATACGCAAAATATATGAAATACTGAAACCCAGCTTTTATTGGGTATTTCAGGAAGGATATTGAGGGGCTGAAGCAGGTGCAGAGAAGAGCAACGAGGCTGGGGAAGGGACTTGAACACAAGTGCTGTGAGGAGAGGCTGAGGGAGCTGGGGTTGTTGAGCCTGGAGAAGAGGAGGCTCAGGGGAGAGCTCATCACTCTCTGCAACTCCCTGACAGGAGGTTGTGCCAGGTGGGGGTTGGTCTCTTCTCCCAGGCAACCATCAGTGAGACAAGAGGGAATGGTCTTAAGCTGTGCCAGGGGAGGTTTAGGTTGGATATTGGGAAGAAATTTTTTACAGAGAGGGTAATCAGGCATTGGAATGGGCTGCCCAGGGTGGTGGAATCACCGTCCCTGGAGGTTTTTAAGATGAGACTGGATGTGGCATCGGTGCCATGGTCTGGGAACCACGGTGGGGTTGAATCAAGGTTTGGAGTTGATGATCTCAGAGGTCCCTTCCAACCTGGATGATTCTAGGATTCTGTGATTTTAGGCTAATAGTTTGCAAGCTTCAGGTTTTGTTCATTAGTTGTGCCAGGCAATCTTACTTTTGCTTCTGAAAAATTATACTAGTTTATAAATGTATTATTTTAATTTTAGTCTAACAGCTTGATTCATATTTAGAAGAAATAATGAACTACTAGGCAAAAGTTTCTTTAGAGAAAACACAGTATTAAGTAGCTACTAAAATAAGGTCCAATCTTAATTTTCTAGGCTTTTCTCATGTAACAGAGTAGTGAAACAAAATATTGAAGGGTATACAGGCATGAAAATTTGTTATCAGATTTTAATTAGAATAATAAAAAGTACTTGGTGAAGTGTGTTTGGTAATATTTATATTGTAAAAAGGGATATTGCTTTATTTCTTAATTTTATTAGCTTACTGATACATTATAATTGTGACTTCTGTTCAGTTAACACTGTATTCCATCACAGCTGAAAAAAGAGATTGCCTTCAAGGTGCAAAACTGATGATTGTGGTAATATCATACTGCACCCAGCACAAAGTGTCAAAAAGTGAAAGCTTAAATCACCTTCTGATAACGTTTCCTAAATTATTTTAGAACAACATAATCCTTCAGAAATAAAGACTGCAAATCATTCCAGACACGGCTGATTTTTTTGGCAGTCCCACAGATATCAAAACTTCAAATTGTAGTCTGTGCTCTCTCTCTCTGGACAGCATCACTATGAAAGAGCAGTTTAGTAGCAAAGATGTCTGCAGTGGAGGTGAAGTGAAAGCAGACTGCCACGTATAACAGACACAAACCCACTGTAGGGTCAGAATATAACAAAGCTTCATTCACTCGATCACCTACCCAGTTTAAAACTCTCAGCTATCTACCCTGATAACCCCAGTGGAACATCAGAACTTTACATGAGCTGGTACCTGCTGCTGTGTTAACACAAACAACTGCAGCAGAATGCTAATAAATCCACTCTGCAGATAAATGGCTTCAATTAGGCTCCTTGGTAGCCTCCACCAGGCTCTTTCCTTAGACATGACTACTTTATCTCATTCTGTGGATGGCTTTTTATTTTTTCCCCCATCTCTTCTCCTTTTCTAAGGTTTCGGGCAGCTGTTTGCCAGGCACACAGATTCTGATTAATTTGGGTGCATTTAGCAATCCAACATTTTTGTTACCTTTCAGATTTTCTGCCTCTGTTTCTGTTTAAAAAGAGCTACCAGCACTGTACTACAATGAATAAAGTACAAGAAAATCATGAACTATATAAGTAAAGGTGACATATCCTTAAAACTGCAGAAATATTCCCCACGACTGCAAGAAAACTGTGATTAATCCACCAGTGTTTCTGCATGGGTTTACCAGTTTTTCCTTAAATTCTTCAAATGGGAGAGAAAAGAAAGCATCTCTGACTGGGCTGGCGCTCTTCCAGGACAACTATATACAAGATGAAACACGAAGATAAGAGAGAGTTTAAAGCTCCATGCTCGCTAGAGCTGAGGGAAGACTCCACAGCTGCTTTTAGAGATTACACAGCTACAGAAAAGTAAGGATTTAAGGGAAACACTTTTTAGTCCGAAGAACAGAAGCTTGTGGTAACAACTCTGCTTTAGCTGGGCACAAAGTTAGGGGCTCCTGTTCTGGTTCTGGCCACGACAGGGTTAATTTTTGCAGCAGCCAGGAGGGGCATGGCCAGGACCTGGAGGTTGATCTATCCCTGGTGGGGTAGCACCGGTTCTGGGGGGGAGCCCTGGCACGGGAATTGTTCACCTCTCTTGTACACCCTGTTAATAATATTGTTGTTGCTGCTGTTCGTTTCTTCTCTCTCTGCTGTTTCTAGTAAATTGTTCTTATCTCAACCCGTCATTTTTACCCCCTGTGCCTCCAGCTCCCCTCTCCAGGAGGGGAAAGGCGAGAGAGGAGCGAGCGAGCGGCGCGTGGTTTGCAGTGGGAACAGTAAATTGGGGAATATCATTCCTAAACCATGACAGCTCCTGCCACCTCTCTGCACCCTGAACTTAATGGCAGGCAAAGCAGAGAGTGGTGCTAGAAAACACCCGTGCCACACCGCTTGGGAGTTCACTCTGAAGCAACATAGACAGGCAATTCACTAAAACTCACCTGGTTTTGAGAATACTTTGCAACTATTTCATCTTGCTTATTTTTAAAAGACGACTGGAAAGCCTACTAGCATTTTAAAATGGGGATAGAAGGGGAGCAGAAGCATGTTGGTAACATCAGAGCATCACCTGCTGTCCTGCCAGACCTAGAGACTCATCCAGTGTAAAGTTTGGATAGATGTGATGAATATTTGATGCCAAACCTCTGGCTCAATAATTTATATTTAAGTCGTTGTAGACAAACTCTGCCCTGAGCAAGGTTCCAGTCACCCAGGTTTCCCCTGTACTGCTTCTGATGGAGAGGTGCCAGAAGCAGTGCAGATATCCTTTAATCCAGAAAGTACAGTACCCATTTTAATGGGAGAAGCAGTGCTCCAAACTTCATCCAAAGCCTATGGAAGCAAACAGCGTTTCTGTGATTTAAAAGAGCATTACACAAATATAGAAAGAGATAAAGAGATAAAATATAAGAGGATATATAAATTCGAGAAAAGCTAAATGACTCAGCCAAGAAAGAAAGGTAGGGGAGAGTTTCAGCGTGACAACCTGAAACTGAGAGAAAGCTTTGGAAAGCAGAAGAAAACATGAAAAAGGCAGTAGGAGGAATGTACTGATCATGTGTTTTCTGTACTTAGCTTGGAACACGAAACATTTAAGATGAAAACAAAACAAATTTGTCCAACATGCTGTTACTGTAGCAGGATATCAGGGCGTCACCACTGCACCACTGAGATCAGTGAGTGTTTTGGGTCAGACTAAGAGAAACTAAAGCTTGGGTTTTACCCTGTTTCAGTGGTAAATAAGTAATGCATAAATAAACGTGTTAAGAAATTATGACTTTATTATTCTATGCCTCATGCAATAGTTTTGAGGAAATAATTAGGACTACTCCAGTGCATAAAATTAGACATATTTATTCCTTCACAGAATCAAGATTTCATAAATCAAGCCTTCCCTTAAAGTATTAGGGAAATAAATTGATGATAGCACTCAGACCTGTGGAATGGAGCTGTTCTCCTACTCTTCTGAAAGTGGGGCAGATAAAAAAATGATGCATTTCACTGTTAATCCTCAGATCTAAGCATTTGGAGTCTCCTTGGATTGCCACAGGGCAACAGAAGTTCTTCTAGCAGTAAAACAACAGAACATTTGTTAAAGTTGCTGTCCCAAGTGCAGAGCAATGCAGAGGTAGATAGTATTGCACTGAATTTAGCTGACAGCTCCCCAGTTACAGCTGACAATTATTTTTTATTGTGTTTGGTTTGTCACAGTGTGCTGAGGTGTTCTGTTGGTAATTCAGTTTCCCAGGGAGCCTCTTGGCAGAAGTGTTATTAAAGGTCATCCCAGAACTTCACGGGTCAGATCAAAGTAAAGTTATACGTTAAACTTTTAGTCCACTCTAAGTTCAATCACAGCAGTATAGAATTCTCTATTTTGGCACATTGCTAAAAACTCAAATCTTTATTTCAAAGCCAGATGAAGAAAATGAGGTCAGTCAGAGATCAAACTGGCATCCTTGGAAAACAAGGCTGTGCCAAGAACAACCCAGCAATATGGGATTAGCAAGCTCTCATGCTACAGAAGTTCACCTACAGTTCAATTCTGCATTGATTATTTGGAATATCTGTACTGAGATTTACTGACTCTAGCCAGAGTTGTTTTAATGACAAAATGTACCTTAAAATAAGAAGAAGATCCCTCCCAGCTCCCTCAGTTGGTGGTATTTTCCTTTTGCTTTTAGAAAAAGAACAAGTTAGTCACTTCCCCTGCCCCTGGGACAAGTTTTACCACATTTCCTCACCTCTATTTTTTTCATCTTGTTTATTGTAGAAGCTGAAGTCTATTAAAATGATATACAAGCCATGGAGCTGAGAGAGCAAACTTTGAGGTTGTGTACAACATCTTATGAAACTAAGTTGACCTTCTTCTAGGTGTTTTTTTGCACAAGCACTGCAGCCAAAGTACGTGCTTGTAGGAACCATCACTCATTTGTAACAACCATATTGTCACCACCAAAGCCTTTTGAAGATTTCCAGGCTCCAGCTGCAGTTTGAGGGGTCTTATATTTGGGCTAGGATCTTGTTTAAGGTGGAGCAATGCTGTTGGCATCACTACTTTGTATAGAGTCCCAAACTAAAGGGTGAAGCATTGATTAGCTGGTCAAAATTTTTTTTTCTCCTCCGAAAGCAATGATACAAAAAAAGTTTTAGTATTTTTTCATCCAAGTTATAGAGACTCTGTGACTGGATCCAGCATAATTTCCAGCAGGAAATGTGAACAATGAAAGAGTCACAACTTTACAGTGGAGTAATTTCTTTTTAGTGTTGTTACTCCTCTTGGAGATCCCAGTCAAAAGCAGCATAGTTATTTCGGATAGAACTTGAATAAGTAGGTCATGCAGATCTTTGGCTTAACTTTAATTCAGTCATATGAAGAGCTTATTATGACAAAAATACAGAAATGAGAGGGGAACGCCTATTACTGTGCCAGTTTGAGACACAGGGAAAACTTCAATAGGGATTTTCTGCCTTAGATGACTTGTGTCTCATGAATGCTTAATAGGATATACATGGTAGGTATTAATCAAGAAGAAACTGTACTTTCCCTAAGCTCCACTTAATATGTGGCCTGTTTACCTAAAACATAATTATTTTCAAAAGATTCATATATGATCACATGAGGCCTTTTCCGTTTTATTTGCCTCTCTTAGCTTGAACTATTACTTTCCTGTAGTTCCCCATTATTTTCCTGTAGATATTTGCCAAAAAATGAACAGACTACTTTACAAATACATGCCATTCAATCCCATAATTTACACAGTAAAATAGCATTTTAAATTGTGTAATAACTCATCCTTATAGCAAAGATGTAAAGAGAGAATAAGAAGGCACATTTCATTTATTTCTCTATCAGAGAATGATTTCGAGAGAGAATAATGTTTCTGAGACTCAAAGGTATTCAGGGAAAAAAAATAAAATCTATTGAACTAAATTGCCCAGGGATATCCAAAGATTATTAAACCAAAAGCTCACAAACACCTCAGTACTGCAAGTAGTCTAAGTCAACTTCATGTTTCTAATTACGATTAATCTAACTGACATTGGGTACCTAAATATCTTACAGATCAAAGCTCTCTTTTCTGTCTTAATAAAGTAAAGCCTTACACTACCAAAAGCCTCACACAGAATGCTCATTGACCTTTAAAACTGACTTTTTGTTTTAGATCGATCCATAGCAACATTTGCTGATTTTAACAGGCAAGGAAAGACCAATCCCTTCAAGGGTGACAGAAAATTATGGCAACAAAACCCCAAACACTTCCCAACAGGAATTATGAGCGTTCAAATAAAACATTCCTGGCGAACACGGGCAGATATTAAAAGTATTGACAGATCATCATGTCAAGAGATGAAAACTACCGGTTACAAATGAGCTTGAACAGATGCATGATGAGACTCACTGTGCCTGTTGGCTCCAAAAATGGAATCTTTTCTTGAAGAAGTTTTCATAAGACATTTAAGACTTCAGATTTAATTATTCCTTTAAATGTAATATAATAATTTATTTTGTACGTTAATTTCCTGCTTATATACAAAGCATCTTTTAGCATACGATTACTTTTGAAATAAAGACATGGTTATTTATATATTATCTCTGCTAATTAGCAAAGCTAGAGGTGGGACAAAGCAGAGTTCTAATTCAAGGAGTTCTTTGTTCCATCTCCCACAATGTATTTTCCCTTTTTATTTTAACATTCAAAGTTAAAACTCTAGAATCTGGAAGATCCTCTCAATACGTCTGGGTTTGGTTTCTTTTTAATAACAACTCTGATTTCAGGCGTTATTTTCCCATATTTTCTTCAGTCTCTCCTTACTGAAAGGTAAATTCAAACAAGCTCAATAAGAGTATGTGTTGCTCTCACTGAGGAAGCCCACAGAAACATACTTTTCATTGTTTAATCAATGAATGCAGAACTTTCATTTATTTTTTCCCTTTGAAACTTTAATCCTATTCAGTTAAGATTTGAGGACGCTGCCTCCTGCTTGCAAATATTCCACAGAGTGATGAACAGCCCCATTAGTAAACTGAATTATTCATTGCAAATTATTTGCTTATTGTTACAGAGCACATTGAACATTATGTATAATTGCCACCACACATTTTCCTCAGCATGCTGGCTTTCTATTTTTCGTTGAGATTTCCATTCTCCCTCATGTCCTTCCTCTATTATGATGCTATTTTACTGAAATATCTTTTCACAGCTGAAGTCCAAATTGTTTCTGTGTGAGAAATAATAGCCACTTTCTTCCGCTGTCCAAAAGAGTTCTTCAAATTAAAAAAAAAAATAAAAATAAAAGAGACAGTCACCATGATCTAACAAAGACACGACAAGGGTAATAATGCTGGCCAATAGTCAAATAATATAACTTCAGAATTAATACCTGTTATTGCTGTTGCTGGGAATTCTCCGTTAATACTTTTGCTTCCAGGTTTCTCTCTTCAGTGCCATGAAACAAGAAACAATAGACCAAAAAAAGTGGAGAGTTGCAGGAGCAAATGTGAAAAAAAACCCAAATAGAAAATGCTTCTGTGGTGGAAAAGATCACACCTGTACTTATATTTCCTAGTTTATGCAGATTTCTTCATGCTCAACTTCTTATTTGAGTTTTTTTCCAAAAAGACCTGCTGTTTTGTAAATAAGAGAAAATTCTTCTTCGCGGACTGAAACATCATTATTCTGTGCTATTAACAGCAGTTGAGCCTCTAATGCAGAAATATTTTTCTCAATATTTAGATTAATTTGAAAATCAGATTTACCACACTGTTATATCCTTTTCCCCTCTTTGCTTTATATTAACACTTGGATAAATTTTGTTCACACAGAAGCATACAGGAAATTAAGCTTGAATTCTAATTAACTCCCTCTATTATTTCAATAGTGATTCTTTTTTTTGGTTGGTTGGTTTGGTTTTTTGTTTTGTTTCATTGTTGTTTGGGTGCTTTTTTGCACGAGGCTGTATTCAAAAGGAGAAATAGTAATTATAATCCCTAAACATTAATGTGATAAATGGATTCCATGCCCTCATTTTACTTTCTTTGGGGGAATTGTAATTCCAGTGGTTAATACATATCAATCCATATTTTCTTACGGTTCTAATCTCCAAACTGGAGAATAAAAACAACGTGTCAGTCAGGTAGTTTGTTATAAAGAGATAATTATGAACAATGAGCATAATCCACGAAACTTGCTTTAGGAAACACTGTCATGTTTCATACAGTTTTAGCTCGCTCGGAATCAGAATGGATCAAAATGCATCATTAAGGTTAAGAGATGAAAGCAAAAGTCTAATATAAATGACTCTATGATATAGTAATTGAACTTATTGAAGTTAGAAGTTAGAAGCAACCAATATGAAATTGCAAAAGGTCGTTTTAGAGATTCCACAACTGAACTGTGACAGATGCAATGGTCTGGAGTCATGGACTGTCCAACTCTTACACTGAGATACACGTATACAACATTAAAACATGACTGGGATAAATGGATGCTATATGCTTATATCTGGAATTTCTGCACTGCTCACTCAATGGAAGATGAAGAGTATTAAAGGCATGTTTAAGGTAGAAAATCTGCACAAATGCCCAATACCAAAAAGGTCTCAGTAACTCATCCCCTGACGTTTTATTTCTCTGGGGACATGAAGCAGGTACCACTGGCAGAAGAAAACCATGTGACCTAGCCCAAGAATTAATTAATTAATGCTTAAAGGAAGAACCTAAAGATGTGCATTTGTTGCTGGAAGCTTCAGATAGACTAATGCATTGTCTGGGGACAGTATCAACCATCCAGAGGCTATAGCAGCCCCAGATGTGTGAGGAGGAGCTCCTTGGAGCACTTCTCCACTAGTATCAATGCCTTACCTTGACAAAGCACTACTGCTGCTGTGTCCTTTGTAGCTGTCCCCTCAAAATCCCCTCGTTCCTCATTGTTTGAAATGATGGAAGTGAACTAAGCAGAAGTTCCAGATGGTGTTGGTTGGCTTGGATTTACTTTTCATGGGATACATGCTCCACACTGAGCTGGACACTGTGCAGTTCATCTAAATAGATTCAGTTGCTGTAGGATTTTGTGCAGAGTATAGAGACACAGCACATTCATCTTTTTTATTCCCCCAAATTAAGTCACTGGATATCCTGAGAAAATAGAAATACAGCACTTGCTAAACCTCATGAGAAAAAATAAGGAGCTTGTTGTATTGTTTTCTCTTTTCAAGAGTAATGGTCATTGTACTGGAACATGTCTAGCAGTGAACAGTTTTTCAGTTATCAGCTAGCTTTACTCCTGAATTTATCAATGTCTAATGTCTTAATATTTTGTATATTCAGTTTTAGCTTGCACTTTACCATTCACTTCCATTTCAAAGAGTGCTTATAAATATCTATTCCTTAAAACATGTTTCCAAACAATTCTTAGCATAAGTTACAGAGAGGGTTTTTTTTCCAGTTCTCAGTGGCTCTATCTTATCATGCACCTGACAAGAAAAGACATTTATTTTTAGTTCCACATATGGCTATTTGAAGGACAATGGTTACAAGCACATATATACAAAGCATCACAAGAAAATACACTAAAAATGAAGATACCAGAGATTTTAATGTCTGCAACATAAGCATCCACCGTGCTCCATCACAAATAAACTACTCTTGATGTTCCTTTCAAAGGCGATGGAAAACCCTTAAAATTTTCCTGGCTTAAGTAGAATTTTAGTGCTCATGCAATTCAGTGCTGCTTGTTGCCAGTCAGTAACAGAACACGGCTCTAACAGGTTCTTCTCTCACCCACAGGTACATCAGTGTTTTCATTTTAGCTTTACTTTCCAGATGTGTGAACCCTCTTTCTCTGAGATATACACGTAAAAATTAAATCTGATCTTGAGGAGCCTTGGCAGCCCAGCTTTCTTAGTTCAACTACTGTTTATTAATAACACTCTCTCTAAAAAACTCATACCAGCGCCTGCTTATTATTTTTCAAAATGTGGCAGAATGCAGGTATATTCTCTAAAACATAATTTACAAAGCCAAATATACTCTCCTCATTAATAAGGGGAATGGGAAGCTGTTGGTAACCACACCTGAATTAGAAAGAATACTTCTCATAATTCTTTTTCTGGTTTTGATGATCTCTGCACTGATTCACACAGGTCTACTTCTGCACGTCAGAATCTGATTTTCATATCCAAAGCCAAAAGATTCTGTTAAAACATTTCCATTTTCATTGCTTTTGCCATTTTTCATTTGTAACATGGAAAGGTTTCTGATTCTCATGACACTAATTTCTCTCCCACCATTGCAAGCGAGCGATATGCTTCATTATCAATTAATTGTTCTCTTAGTATATATAGCAAATAGACTGTCACTGCAGGCATACAGATATTTTCTCTATTACGTACCTATACCACTTTTAGCTACACAGGAGGTTAATTGTATAGGTTTTACTGGAAGTGCTGATGGAAAGAAATATCCAAGCAGTAGCACCTAACTTTAGCACTTAGCCAAAGCCACTAAGTGACTAACAGTGATCACCCAGCAATCTTAGGGCAAGCAGCATAAGAGAATGAATGACTGCAAGGTCTCTTGACCAAAATTAGGCTTTGCAGGGTCTTCATATGGGGTCTACAAACTTGTGAGATAACTCTGTAACAGGAAAGCTGAAAGGGTTAAAACTAAATTCACGATTAAACTTAATGGAAAATAAAGGAACACACAAGAAAATAGGATACAGGCATTCTTCCATTTTGGGAATCAGGACGTAGGATGCCATCAGAGAGCTGAGAGACTAAAGGTACAGATCCCAAACTCCTCAAAAAAGGAAAATCTGGGCAATGGCAGGAGTCTCATAACACCATATTTTTAAATTATTTTCTGTTCTTTCTTCTTTTTTATTGCCTTTTTTTTTTTTTTTGCTTTTTGGCTTTGTAAAGGGACTCAGGCCCCTCAGTCATAGGTCTAGAGTCTACTCCATAGTCAAATATCTAAAATGCAGGCATCACAGCAGGCAATCCTTACTTGCCTAAGTCTGCTTGTCAGCAGCTCAAGATACCTTCCCAAGCAATCTGAATAATTTACAGCCCTTCTCGGCCTCCATGTATGTATATTTAAATTTTATGCTTTGGTTACCCTACATAGATCACTGGTATAATAACTAAAATAAAATCTCTGTAATAGATTGCAGAGTGCTCTGAACCCCACAGGGAGTAGTTCCACACAGGAGAAAAACATTCACATCCAGGGCTTAAATAGCTTCAGCAAAAGACAGCTACACCAAGTCTCACATGCAAAGAGAATCATGTGGATATGGAGAGTGTTAAAAGGAAAGGATAAAGCAGCTTCACTAGAACTCCTATTTATACCTGCCTTTAAAGAGACCTTTCCTGATGTAACAAAACGGGTGAGAAAGTCTCTGGGAATCTATCCACTGTTTGCATGAAGTATCTCTATCCACTGACTGCATAAAGTGTCAGCAATCCTTTCTCCTGACATACCATTCATTCTGGGACTACCCACACGTGTCACTGGCAGAAACTCAGTGCTGCAAGCCAGACCCAAGGGAAACCAAAGAGAGAGTAATTAATTCACAAGCACTTCCTCAAACTGCCTCCAGTAGATCGATCAGAGCTCCCTGCTCCAGCTGTGGCAGCACCTTCAGGCAGTGACAGCAAAAAAGGCTCCAACTGTGCTTTCTCTTAATAACCTGCACCCCAAAGTTTTCCCTCCCTGGCTCTCACCATGGCTGTTGTTCACAACCACACGCCAAGTGGGAAGCTCCTAAGAGAAACAGGAAGTTAATTCAGTTTTCTTGGTGGAGCAACACGAAGAAAATGTTCCTGAAGCTTTTCTTAAGGCTCCCGTTGTCAGGGAACCTACAGTTCCCATACAGGTATTACGGTGCAGAAAAAGAGATACAGCACATCCCACACAGCGTGTTCCCGGGAAAAGTGGCAGCTGGAATGTTTGTGTGCCATGAAATGATTTGGCACTTCAAACACAAAGAAAGTCTGCTGTGATGTACAGTTTTGTGCTGAAAATTTGTGCAGAAGATATTATTAACTGCAGGTCTCGTACTGACCTGTTATGGCTTGTTAGGAAAAAAACCCACAACACTGGCCTCCAGATTGATATACTAGAGATTTTTTTCTTGTGTTTTTGGTCATTCCACTCCCTTTGCCTTCGTGACTGTCCAAGCATGTTAAGTGCCAAAGTCTAAAGAAGAACACAAAGAAAACTAAGAATCTGTCCTCAAGATATCTGGTCTCTATTCTCACCCATTTTCACATCACAAGTGTCCACAACTGCAAATCCCCCTTTGCATTACTGAATCAATCAATGAATAAATCAGCAGATATTTTTAAGTGCTGAAAGGACGCAGACCTGCATAAGAAAAGTCACAAAGCAGCAAAAGGGAACAGGAAGTAGGAAATGAAAGTCATTAAAATTAATCATTCTGATGACAGGCAACTACAGAACTTGAGTTTGGATTTAAAGGCAAGTGCTTTATTAAGGGGGGGAAAAGACAACTTTAGAGTAAGAACACCATATTTAGCAATGGTGGCAATGCACTTTGAAGGATTGCATGATGAATGTGGAATTAAAAAGATTAATATTTGCCCTACATTTATAACCCTTGATAAGTGCCATCACTTCTCAGTACTATAATTTCTACATGTTGCTCATTTCCATCCACAGTGTTAGCACAGGAGAACAGAGAGGCTATGCTGGGGTTTGCAGATGACACCAGAATATAAACAATAAGTGGTAATAATATTAAATTAGAGGAGATAGAACATTCAAACTATACAAAGTGTTAATGGAAAGAATGAAGATACACTTCAAAAATGTCTCAAGCTCAGTTTCACTATCACTCTGCTCTGTCTTTGCTAGTGGAAGAAAGGAGGTACTTACGGAAAGTTCTCACTTTAAATCTGTACTTCATTATCTGACAAATTTTAGCAACAATTCAAAAGAAAATACAAGCTACAAAATAGAGAATAAAGCAATTGGGAGAAAAATCTGGAACAAGTTTTGTTTCTTTTCAACTTTACTTATCCATCCTAAATTTTTACTTTTGGGGAAGATATTGAAATCAAAATAAAGCAGAAACCAAGCACAGAGAATAAGCAAGCATTCCTAATTATAAAATTGCATTTTATTGCAAAGACAGATGACTTTTGGGTATATTTAATAAAGGGAACTCAAACAAATGGTATCAATCATTAATGAGAGCTCCTCGGAAATTAGAAATTTAAAAAAGAAGCAAATTCCCAAGTAAGAACAAAATAGATAAGATATAATTATGGCTAAACAGTTGACAGGTTACTAATTTGAAAGAGCATTTCCAGCATTAAGACATCCTTTGCAGATTCACTTAGCACCATTTGTTTCTACTCCTATTCTGACTCCCACTGTACAATGTTGAAATAAGGGATTTTTCAGTGGTAAAAAACATTAAAGCCCAAGATGAAAATAACTATTTCAGTTTGACCCACTGAAGTATTTCTGTCTGGTGTAAAAGCTGGTTTTGAGATTCCAAGCTGTTCCATAATCCAAAGTATGCCCCACTGAAGGTAATTAGGGGAGCTGTGCCAGCTGAACATCAGTTTCTGAGGTACCAAAATAGCCTAAAGTAATATAAAATTTAAAGCTCTTTCTACCATGTCACTCTTGATTTGTCATTGTATGCCCCAGCTGTTTTGTTTTTTTTTTTTAAATTGGGCATCCAGATGTGTGACCACTTGGAGATGATAAAAATAGACCCATTCCTTTTCCTCTTTTCTCTCTAAAGGAAAACAACCAGACTTTTATAAAAAGTTGGAGATTTCCTGAAATATTTTGTTTGATTTCTAGCAAAAGCCCTTACTACTCACCGCATAAAAAGAAAGAATATAAATGTTCTCCAAAAATTTGGGAATTAAGAAAGGTCTCCTTGACTTTGGGTCCAAGTATCGAGTTAATTTTCTTTTCAGACAGTTTGTCTGTTAATTCATCCATTTTGCACATGGCAGAATGGGTATTTTTGTCTTGTGTTGTGTCGGTTTAAGTCCTGATTGATCCTGCACTTAAACCTGCAGAAAAGCAATGAATCAGTATATATGTGTTTTCTTACTCAGCACCCACTGGATGAACTAGTGTCTGAGAGCATCTGGAACGTGGTGAGCAATCAGCATTTTTCCCATTTTGCTTCCATTTGTTCCTCAGTTCCTCTCCTCCCCCAAAATAACCTGAGCGGGGAAAGATTTCCTGCCTCAGGACACAGGGTGGGTTTAGGAGCAGGAGGCTGGATTCCTGCCTCACCCCATGCAGTAAATGAATCTAAACACAGATTAAAAACCTTTAGGCAGCTCTCATACTGCAAAATGTCTTGCTTTCCTTTCACCTTCAGTTCATTAACAAGGTGTCTGATAAGAAGGAGCAGGTTCTTTTCAAAGGTGCACCAATGTCTTCTTGCAGAGATTGCACCTGTATTTCTGTTTTGGTTTTTTTTTTTTTTCTTTCTATGACCTTAATGATGCTGCTGCATCCTTTACTTCCCATATTCTGGACTCCACATCCAAAACATGGAGCTGAGCTCAAAAATTGAAAATGTCTCCAACACAAGAAGTGACCGAAGGGATGTTCCAGCCCATATGAGGTCATGCTCAGCATATAGTGGGGGGAAGAAGGAGGTGTTTGGGGTGATGGAGTTTGTCTTCCCAAGTAACCCTTGTGCCTGATGGGGCCCTGCTCTGCTGGAGATGGCTGAACACCTGCCTGCCTGTGGGATGCAGTGAGTTAACACCTTGTTTTGCTTTGCCTGTGTGTGCAGCTTTTGCTTTCCTTGTTAATCTGTCTTTATCCCAACCCACGGGTAAGGAGTTTGCTAGCATAACTATAGATTTGGATTTCCTCCTTCTTCTTAAAAGTTTGAATCCACTAAAAATTATCTTAGCAGTTTTTTAAACTTCTGCTGAAGTCATGGAAGTGAAACATAGCAATGGTCTCCATTAACCTCACACATTACTCTGTGCTTTATCCCTTGCTTCTGCTTCACTAATCCTTCTGCTCCCAGAGGTGATGACTCAGCCACGTTTGCTTTCTTTTTGAAAAGCTGTTCCCCCTCTGACTAACCAAGCATCAGACTCTTATTCAGATCTTTATGCAGCGTGCACAGGAAATTTCATCTCGTTTTAAGCAGAAATAGCTACGTAGGCATAATAAACTTACATCAGCATTGCAGCACTCAGAAGCTCACATAGAAGCTAATCTCTTGGTTTACTTCCTTTGCTGTGGTCTACTCTCTTCTTTAAGTCCTTCTTTTCCTAAAGTAACTTCCAGACAGATGGCAGGGGAGTGAGTTTCCAAATTTAATTTTGTCCGTAATGCTAAAAAATGTAAATTTTTTATTTTCTGATACTGCAATGAAAGTCTTCTGTAATTAATTCACCCTTAGTTCTGACATTTAATATAATTTTAGCTTCTTTTCATGCAACACTTTCCTTCTTACCTCACAGTACGTTCACATGATGAAAAAAAGCCATTTGAAATAAAATCACTTTCTAAATAAAAATTCCTGGAATAAGAGTTGCAAACTCATTCTGACTATGAAAAAACACTCAAACATACATTATGAAACAAAGTGAGAGACATTGTGTGTGTGTATATATATATATATGTATATATATACCAGTTTTGGTGTGTTTTTTTGTTCTGGGTTTTGCAGGGGGGGAATGGGATTTGGTAGACTTTGTTACTGAGGACAAAAAACAAAGCACTGAATGGTATCCATGGTCCAAGAGTAGGAATTAAAGGCTGAAAGCTCTGAATTCAACATATACTTTGTTGTTTTGATGGGAGAACGAGATTTAGTTCAGTATCTGTTTCCCACTGCTTCTCTTTTGACTGTATTCTTTAATGCAAATTGTTTCTCCTGGTCCTTTTGATGATGTCTGATTTTTACATCTGTTGAGTGTGATCTCACTTTAACACTGATCCTTAATCAATTACTTTACATTTTGTCTTATCCATGAATGAAGTATAGGTCATAAATAAACACTGGCTTATTTATCTTCTTTAGAAAGTTGATGAAACACTCTGGAAATGTCAAAGAAATGCTCTATTTAGCAAGCTGACTGATGATATTTCATATTTTCTGAATTGTTAAAAAATACTCTGTATTGCTAAATAGCAGGCACATGCAGAATTAATAACTTTTTTTCTTCTCATTAGTGCATTAGCTTTATATGTTTGGTTATTCCCAATGCAAGATAAGACCCCTGCTTTTTTTTTTTTTTGTCCCTCCAAGATCAAGAAAACACTTATGACAGCTGTGTACTGTAACATTTTTATGGGTTGGGAATAGACTGTTAATTTTAAAAGAATACTTATTTTCACATACTGACATATATTGACATGGGAAATCTTACTAGCAATATATTTATCTCAATTTAGTGATCTCACCACAAAAGTCAGGGCCTGACATCAAAGTCTAGTTCCACTCCCCAACTAATGAAAAGCTGTCTCTAGTGCAACTCATCCTTCCAACCCAAATAATTCTATGATTTGTTTATGAAAACAGCCTTTTGAGAATATGGCTTTGACTGTGACTCTGCAGTGATTGGCAGTCAGCAATTAAACAGGACGTTGCAAGTGCAGGGTTAAAAGTTCAAGGTGAAAAAGAGCAGGTAGCAGAATGCTTGCAATATTCTTCAAAAAACTGCGAAGAATGAGAAATACAGAAATGAGAAAATCATAGTAAGAGTGTTGAAGGAATTGCTCTGAAGGGAATGCTTTTCAAAGTTATCTGGGATGCACCTGTCTGGCTTTAATGCACAGCTTATCGTGCCAAGCCAGGCTGTGGAAGGCAGCAGAAAGAACAGATGGCAAAGAGCTTTAGATTATTATTTTCCCTTGTCTTACTTCTTGTCTATAGGCCTTTCTGGTAGTTTGGGGTATTTTTTTCAGGAGCTACTGTGTATGAGATGAGCAGTTTTTCACACAGAAAGGTAGCATCCCAAAGACTATCAGCCCCAACCATTTCAACCTCCCTGTGAAAAACCGAGCCAAGGGATTCACATACTGGGGAGAGGGAAGGGCTGGCAAACACCAAGTAGGCTTCCAAGCACATTGGCACTTCCCTGAAGAAACCTTTCCAGTAACAGTCCCACACAGATCCACTGCATGAACTGCAGCAACCCACTGGCAATGCCAGCGCGGGTGCAGGCGCAGGGACTGAGAAAAAAAACAAAACAGTCTTAGTCATCTTTGGGCTAATTAGTGCTTGCACCTGCATCACACACTGAAGAGATTTCTGTGGCAGATTCTTCTTCCTTCTGCTATGAAGGCCCACACGCAGCCTTCTCGATTCAAGGTGAGGGAAACTGTCACCCTCCAACATGGCCCCTGTTCAGAATCCAGCTGGTAACAAATACAGCACATACTTGTACCTGAGAAATTTCGGCTAATCTGAACACATGGCATCACTTCCAAACAAAAAACTGAGTACCTGGGGCTGAGTTTGAACTGATTCCTGTTTGTAGGACCAGTGGTGCCTCACTCTTACCATGGCAAAGGACTCGGGTACTCTGAGCAACCTGGTCTAGTGGAAGGTATCTCTGCCCATAGCAGGGAGGGGTTGAAACTGGATATACTTTAAGGTCCCTTCCAACCCAAAGCATTCTGTGACTCCTGAGGAAGCACAGAAAAGTGGAGACCTCTTCAGGAATCTTCCCCCAACCACCTCATATAATCTCTGTGAAGCAGCTGGTTCAGGTGTGTTTTCTGGCATGGTTAGTAATTGTTGAACAGACATGTGCTGTTACTCTGTTGGTCTGTTGGGTGGCTGTCCTAGCCCCCACTGGGACATCAGGATTTGTAGACTGCTGCTGGGTTATCTATTTCTCACTGATAGCTTCTCCTCCCCCTCCTCTCCAGAAAAGGAGCAGTCACTTAAAGGCACTTAATGAAGCTGTGTGTTGAGTCAAAGAGCTGTGACTGAACACCAGTGGCATGTGCCAGTGTTAGGAGAGTATTCAATTTGTTTGGACCTGGCTCTTCTGACTGCTGACACTGATAGACCTCATCATCCCTCAAAAGTTCTTTTACTGCTTCAAACTCAAATGAAACATAACCAAAGGCAAAAAGGAGAAACTTTCCTCTAGATAGAGGGCATCTAGAGGAAAGCAAATGTAAAGGAAATATTGTCTTGGTTTGTTGACAATGTGTCCCAAGGTGTGGGACCTCTGATGGAATAGAAAACCCTCTCCCCAAAATTACACCACACCAGACACTTCCAGTTTTCAAACCTGTCTACCCACAGTCAGACTGAACACAAGTGGCACGTGCCAGTATTAGGAGAGTCTCAATCAGACAGATGATGTGCATTCTCTAACATCCATATCACCAAGCTCTTGGTCAGACAAAAAATAACGCCACACAAAATTAAATCTTCTGGGGACACAGCACAGCAACAAGGCCAGCTACTCCGCCCATATAGCATTGCACAAAGCTCAGCCTCTGCATATAATCTGCTTGAAAATGGGAGCAGTTCCACCATTTTAAGAGGTGAATTTGCGGTTGGCACTGACGGCATCACCACCACAGCACCTGGTAATAAGCAATTGTTAATCTCTAGCATCAGAAACAGCTCTTGTTGTATTGTTCAGTAAGGGAGTCTGAACCCAGTGATGGATTTTTATGAGGGTTTGTAGGACTTTAAGCTGCATTTAATTATCACGAGGGGGTTATTTTTTGAAATAAATCTCCTTATAATGCTCACTGGATAAACCATTTTTTTCTGGCTATGGGGTTATCAGTTTTCTTTAGAATTTCTAATCCATTGTCTTCTTGGAATAATTTTCATCCCAAGTCCACTGAATTTTCTCTGGCCTTGAACTGTAGCTTAAAATAAAACCAAAATGAAAATTGTATTTCTGTCCTATTAAAGTTAGTTTATTGGAAGGTGGAGGGAGAATGGTTAGAATTCAAACAGCAAAACCCAGTCCCTCACTTTATTAGGAATGTGCTATCCTCTACTGCTGAAATATTGAAAATCATGATTGCTGTCAGAATCCTGCAACATGCCTGCAGAGTGACATAACTATAAATGCTGTTAAGGTGTCCTATTCTCTACAAGTCATCATGAAAATCTAAGTGCTGACAAATCTAGAGATATTCCTAACCAAAAATGCAAATAAATACACAATTCAAACCAAAAATCTTATGCCCATGCACACTACACAACGACAGTTTGGAGCCACCAACTGAATCCTCACTTCTCATGACTCACAAATCCATTTTTCTCTGTTTCAATGGACTCTGTGGCCAGAAGTAGCTGCAGAAATACTCCTGAATACAAACTGATTATCACTGACAATGCATTAGGGGAAAGTAAGGTTAAAAAGTAATTTTTCTTTTCCTCAGGTTTTTCCTACAGGCTTTTAGAATTCCAGAGAATCCTCCAGGAACACCAAAAAGAGGCATTCCAGAGCTTGCAGCCAGGACCAAAGCCTTCCAGAGAAATTTGATCACAAACCATCCAATCTCTTTACAGAAAGTACTGGTCTACACAAACAGTTCAGAATGTGCATCATCATTTTCTAGGCCTTTCTATGAATAAAACAGAAGGCATAATCTAGTTCTGTTCAAAACAAGATGTTGAAAATAATTCATTTTTTGGACTAACCTAGAGGGGATGAATTCAATCACCTCTGGACATCCCGTTCCTGGGAGAATTCTGCACTTGGCAAGTTCCAATGTGTTTCCTTGGAGGAACTGACACAAGAACCTGGGACTGCAGTTTTACTCCTTTGAGAAGAAAATTGTGAAAAATCTCCTGCCCCATTCCAATCCTTAAAAATGCAGAGCTACACCTCAAAGATTTTGCTTCCTGTATTACCCAGACATTTATTTTCCTGTCTCTCTTGTGAATGAGTCTGCAGTATGACCAATGCCCATAATGCAAAAGCATTAAGAAGCCTCCCCCCAAATTATACTTACTGCTGAACATACTTTGCTTTTTAACATATAGATGTTGCCAGATGAGGAACCGTTCGTTCAGCTGGCAGGGAAAAGACAATGATTATTCTGTAAATATTATTCTGTAAAATCCCATGGCCTATGGGACTGCATAACGGGGATCATGCTAAACATCAGCCAAGAAGAGGAGCAGGAGAATAACTGGATTAGTTGTGGCAACTCAGCTCCATATTTGGGAAGGTAGCATGGAGTTCATTGTGCAGTCAGGTGTGACTTCAGGGTTGATAACCACCAGAGACCACCGGAGGGATCTCTGGGACAGAACAACACAAGTGCAGAGGGGAGGGAACACTGTTAACGGCTGCAGGGGCACGATTATCATATGTATGTTTGTTCTGGGGAAACCAATGAATATGTATGTAATATATGGCATATAAACAGCAGCTTTCCTACAGTCATTATGCATCTCAGAGGAAATATCCCCTCGTGCATCCGGCGCCGAGTAAAGAATTCCTGCTTCATTGCCTGCTGCCTTGGTGGTAAGGAGTTTGGGACACACACAGACAGACACAAGCAGAATATTTCTCTCAGGGAAAAAGAAAAAAAAATTAAGGTGAATTTAATTGTCAAACTCCTGTCTGGCACCAGTATGAGCAGAAATGTCCCTGTTATGGAAACTAAATTAGCCACGAACCTCATTTGTATTTCAGTAAGATGAATTGCTGCCCTGATCAGAAAAGGCAGCATCAGGAACCTCATGAGGAAATATTTTTTCTAATTTTGCTTTTCAAACAAAAGAAGCTTCGCGATAACACAGGTAAAAATGATGATTTCTGAGTCTGCATTAAAAACAACAGCTGCTCTTTGTCTAAATTCATAAAGAAGGGGAAAAAAGCTGAAAACCTATAAGTCAAATTGTTTTTCAAGGCTTGTACTGGTATCCATTAGTTCCCTACAGCTCTCTTTAGAAAAACTGTTTAATGCTGTTTTGTAATTCTGACTGCACAAACATTTCTCTGGTGGTGACAGTCACCTCCAATTATGCTTAATCATGCCTTTTTGCTTTGTCAAACTATAAATGATGCTCATTACTTTTGTTTTCTAAGCCCTGCACATCCTCATTTATATGGTTGTAAATATATTTGTGAACTGTAGCTTTCATTCTCACACTTAATAGGCTGTAAAATGCAAAAACATAAATGTCACAATCACCTACGAAAAAAAATCCTCAGTTTAATTTAAAGCTCTCTCAAAAGTCAGAGGGAAAAGGCTGTAGCACCTAAAGACCCTAAAGCTTAAGACTCACCTAAAACACAATAAAAGCAAGACTCTCATAGAATAAAAACACATGTAAAAGTGCAAAAATTAACGAGAAAGAATATGACTTTATATTTGAAATTTTGATTTTAAAACAGGGTCTTGATCCTGGGGAGAGCTGAGCTAACGTAACAGCATAAAGCACAGCAGCTTTATGTAAATGTTTTGTAGCTGAATGTCTGAGGAAATGGCAACAGCATTTTATATCTCACTTCTTTTAAAGAGAAAAATAAAGATTGGGCATGCTTTCTTTTCCACTACTCCATGTGCAAACAGTAATAATGAAGAGAATAATGAAAGTAATAAATTCAGACTCATATGGAAAAGAGGTCTTGGCTCAATCAGCATTTTCAAGGACAAAGCAACAACTTTTGTAGCTTTGCAGCAGTTGGATTTATATATGGCAACAGGGTTGCTGCACCAAAGCTTGCAACAGAGCTGGGGACTTACTTGTCACTCACTCTGTTCTTCTGTTCCTCCTGGCACTAAGGGAAATTCTCTCCCACCCTCTTGGTTTTGTGCTGTGGGACATAACTGACACACAAAATAAAAAAAAAACAAACCCCAAACAAATAAACAAAACCCCAGAATGGTGAAAACCATATGTTAGAGGTGAAAAGTTCCTGTTCACTGTCGGAGAAGTAGGACATCGTGCCTGTGTCCCATCTGTCTGACTGTCCCTTGAGAAAGATGGAACTGATGATACAGGACTCCACAGCACCAGGAGCTGCACTTCTGCTTTTGTGTAAGCTTTTCAGAACTCAAATCCCAAACCCCCCAAAAAGCAATATCAATAATCCCCTTTTCCTTTCCCCCTCTGATGAGACACGAGCAGATCAGACTGGCACAGCCCTCACAGTGCTGATTAGCTCCCAGCAATCTCTTATGCTGCCTCCCCAGCTCTCCAAAAGATAACTGTGAACATCTTGTTTTCCCTTCTTATATTCTGTTTATTCCTTAATCCATTGCTGTCACCAGGACTGTTTCATCAATCTAAGTAGGAAGAAATAAGTAAGCAGTTTGCTTACTGACCTCCAGCAGTAAAAATGTTAATGTGCTCCAAGTTAAAGAAAAAAGAAATGCACTCCTTTGTTCTCCTTGTACACTGTTCATCATCCCAGAAGCAGTGCCTCCAGGGACCCACAGAAATCCAGCTCCATGCATCTTTGGAGTCACTGTCTAGGACACTTCTTTAAAACAATAAGCATAACATTGTGATGGCCTTGCACTCTTGCCACTTCTAACCCAAGGAACAATCTGCTGACTGTTGAATCAACAATCTGCTGTTGATTCTTTCCAGTGAAATCTGTTCTGTACGTGTTGGTCACCACTACGTGTCTGTCCCATACAAAAAGTCCAGGCTGTTTGGGAAGTTTTGGAAGACTGTTTTCCCTTCCATGAAGAGATATTTTTGGCATATGTACCACGAATTTTAATGACCTGACACACTGAGATATATAACCCTGTTACCTACATGAAGAACAACTTTTCAGTTGCATCCTGCTGCTTCCAGAGCTCTTTCGAGCACGGTATTAAATACTGCAGAGGTTACATATAGAAGCAAGTGAAACCTCACTCACATGCAAGTGAGATCTAAATCCCATTCAGGACACTACTTTATACTTGAAATGTATGCATAACAGTAAATGCATAACTCACTGCTGCACTTGATGCAAATTAAAGCTGAATGTAATTTGTCACTGAAGTATTCAGGGTCAGATCTGCAGCATTTTGGATTTTGTGTGGGATTTAACTCAGCTGACTGTGTATCTTTGAAGAACAAACTATATTCCCTTCAAGAACTTTCAGCATTTTTGTGATGAAAATTCAAGTCCGGTTTTAGTTTCGGAAAAAAAACCAAATTTTGTTTGTAATATGCAAATAGAATGAAAACATGTTTGGGAGTTCAACAAAATATTTCCTTGAACTAGTAGCTTTTTTTTTTCTAAAAACTTAATGACAAATATCTTTCAGAATAGCTGCATGTGGTAAATGCAAAACTCATTTTTCCCTTTTTTTTTTCTTGAAGCTGAGATCAAAATTATCCCTATAGTGCTGATTGAATCCTGATTTTTTTTTTGGAAGCCAACAACACAATATCCCTATAAGTTTTGTTGACTTCTCCTCCTCAAAGTGATCCCTAGGAAAATCCCTTTATGGAAAGGAAACAGAAGCAGTTGTCCAGAGCTAGTCTTTGAAAAGGGACTGAAAGGCCAGATCTGGTGGTAAATCCTAGCTAG
Source organism: Lepidothrix coronata (assembly GCF_001604755.1). Lineage (NCBI taxonomy): Eukaryota > Metazoa > Chordata > Aves > Passeriformes > Pipridae > Lepidothrix > Lepidothrix coronata. The sequence continues at coordinate 2,522,203 of NW_016690310.1, read as the reverse complement.
TTATAGTTACTATCACTCGAGCCTGCTCCTAATTGAAAAAAAAAATATTATTTCATTAATTAAATTATCAATTAATTATCAAATCAATTATTAATTAAAATATTTTAAGCAATAAAATCAATCTTTTGTTTCAAGATGTTGATATACCAGCACACTTACTGCAGAGGAATATTAAATGCCTAAGTAATCATTTATTCATCTCTCCCTTTAAGCCTTGAAAAATCAATAAATGAACTTCAATTTTCCCTCCTACCACCAAGATTTCTGAACAAATATAACCTGGAATTTTCTTTGAATTAGGAGGTTGTTTTATCTTGGTTCTGCTTTGAGGAATAGTATTCTACACTGGTGTAGAAGATCTGTCTTGTGGTTCTGTTGTAATTTCATTCAAGTCTCTGTTGCCTTCATTATGACAAAGTAATAAAATCAAATCTGAAATCTGCCATAATAACTTTAAAAAATCTTTTCTACTTTTTTTTTTTTCCAATAGATTACAAAGGAAGAGAAATATTCAATAAACTCACATCATACTTTTATTAAAAAACATTTTCCTGGGTCAATACCTGTCAATACTTGCTTAATCCAGCAAAATGAAGAAAAGCAACCAAATCCACTTTGCAGGTGACAGACAGTGCCATAGGCTCTTGCATTTCATAACTCTGCCAAAGGATTTGTTGCAGCTTCATTGAGTCATTTGCTTGTATAATTATAAACTTTCCAGGTAAAAGCTGATTTCAGAATCTCAATTTCAAAATCAACTTTGTGTATTTGAGAAAGAAATCTTGAAATCATGCAAAACTGGAAGAAATTAACTCCTCCCAATAAGTATTTCCTAGCTGATAGTCCTGATAATTAATGTCTGCACAAAATGGTATTTTCTGGAACATTTACAACACCAATGAGATGCCCAAAAAGCATCCTCCAAGGGAAAGTTACAAAATAAAAGTAATTGGACAAAAAGAAATGGTTCCATCTTTCCTTTTTAATCCTGATTATTCTCTTGTCTTTCCTCACCACGTCCTACACCAAGGCAGATGCTGTGAATGAAAGCCAACAAACCTGGCTGGACTGACTGGTCCCTGAGCACCCTTAACCAGGTTGTATCCATCTGCAATGAGATGCACCTTCTATTTCAGATTTTAGCCCCTGTTGTATGGGATTACTTTAGGAGGAAAATTCTCCTACATGAATGGGGAACAAAGCACCAGGTCCCACGCTCTTAACACAGTATCAGAAATCATCGTGTCAGGTATCAGCTTCTCTCCCACTGACATCAGCAGCAGTTCTCAGCTTTTGGAGGGCCTGTAGTGATAAGAAAAGTGGCAGTGGTTTTAAACTAAAAGAGGATAGTTTCAGACAGGATATAAGAAAGAAAATTTTGGCAGTAAGGGAGGTGAAATACTGATGCAAGTTGTCCAGAGATGTGGTAGGTGCCCCTTCTCTGGATACACTCAAGGTCAGGTTGGATGGAGTTCTGAGCAACCTGATTTAGCTGAAGATCTTCCTGCTCATGGCTGGGGGGGTTGGACTAAATGACCTTTAAAGGTCCTTTCCAACCCAAGCCATTCTATCATTCTATGTTTAGACATTTTGCTGTGTTCTGGTAATTATGGTAGAATACATACTTATCACACTTGATGTGTAAGGCTAAATGAAGCTTTCACAGCTGACTATACATCCATAAAAACTTCTAACCAACTGGAAATGGCCTTTCTACCAATATTCCTTTTCTATGGCTTTGGGCACCAAGAAGGTTTCATTATCTTCAAAACTAAAATAAAAACGTTCTCATCTAATAAAAGCAGGAATCAGAACAAATAAGTAAGTTCAATTTCAACTTCCAAAACAATGTTTCCAAACTAAATTTTCCATAGGGAAACAATATCTAGTCCATTTCAAAGATGCTTCTTTAAACTGGACTTATTTTTTCTTCTACTTATCCTCCTTTCCTAAACCTGTAATCACAGAACTCTAAAAATAGTAATTTTCTCTTCTCGTCAACCACATTACACAGTAATATAACTTAAATTCTTACCATAAGTCTGAAATTTATGAGGATTTAATGAGTTTTCCACATGATACAGATAATCTGGATTTTAGAAAGACTTTTAAATCCCAAGGTGAAACATAGTGACAAATACGGCTGTATTTGATATGCATGTGAATCAGAATAATACACTTCAATGGGCTTTCAGCATCTCTTACATGTCTTTATTCCACATGAAAAAAACCTAAATTTTAAGTCTCAAATACTTAATAAAAGTATTAAATATATCTTAAATTATTGCTTTAACATTAAAAAAACAAAACAAAACAAAACACTGAAGGCAACTCAACCCTAATTAAATTTTTCTTTTCAGAAAGTTTCAACTTCAGAAAAAAAGTTCCAGCCAAAAGCTGGAAGTTTTCAGTTTGCAGTACTGAGTCCCTGTCTCCCAGGATAAAAACAAGAGCATAATTATCACAGCTCCCTCTACCTTAAGGCAGTTTCCAAACACCTCAAGTTCCCCAAATTTAAATCCCCTCAAACCAGTGGCTTCCGTCACAGGCAAGGTCCTCTATAGTGACAGCAAGCTGTGTGTTTGATTTGTTGCTACAGACACCCACAGCTTTTATGCTGCTTGACAGCTCATTAAAAATATTTTCATCTTAACACCCTTCTGAGAGTCTGCGACCTGGACTCTCCCTTCTTACTCAGCACTTTGTGAGATAAGTGGTTCCTCTGCTAAAGGCAACTTCACAAAAGCAAAGAGAAACATATGACCTGCAGAAGTATCTATCACATTTTCATCCCTGCTGATTCTGAAAATCTAGGAAAAAAAAATTTCATACCCTGTAGCAAGGCTGCATTTCTGTGCTCATCGTTCACAGCTGCACTGGGCATTGCTGAGGCTCGTCCTTCACCCATCTCAAGTCAACAGAAGTTGGACTGGAAGGGATTCAGACACAGCTTGTTGTGTGTGGGCAGGCAGAGGGTGAGCTCTGGCATATATTCTCCAACAATTCCCACTTACACAGTATTAATATGGAAAACTTCTCACCTCTTTTGAAACAGTGTCCATCTGATACAAAAGCAAGCAAATTGAACTCTTCAGCATACATTTATATTTTTGTAAGGGAACAGACGGGTTTTATTTCTAAAACTAAAGAAAATGCCCTTAACATGAAATTTAATTACCTCAGAAGTTTCTGCTGGTATATGATGAGGCTCAAACAGTTAAAGCAGAAAGCTTTACAAGCAAGCTTTTTTTTTTCTTTTTTAAACAAGTATTAAGAATATGAAAAGTGAAGGATTCTTCCATACATCACTCAAGTGTTTACACAGCACTGGCCTAACACTGTAAAGCTCCAATTCTCTTCATATTCCCGCTATCTTCTCTCCAGTACAATTCACTGGCTGAAAAATTCGTGAATACATTACAGACTTCCCTGTAGATGTTTAACCTCAGCTTCAAAGTCTCAGTGGTAACCTCAGGGCTCCCAAGAAAGCCTCCTCTACCACCTCCACGCTTTGCATTGCATTTACTGCAGCCACAGCTCCACTTCTTGAAGCATCTTGTCATTCACAGGAATCCTGCACCACTTATGCTCAGACACATCATCACACACGGGGTACAAGGCAAAGAAAGAAAGAGTCTCGTGATTGTCACTGACACTGGCACAGGTTGCCCGGAGAAGTTTTGGGTTTCCTGTCCCTGGAAGTGTTCAAGGGCAGGTTGGATGGGGTATTGAGCAACCTGGTCTGGAGGAAAGTGTCCCTGTCCATGGCTGGGGGATTGGAATTAAATGTCTTTAAGGTCCCTTCCAAGCCAAACAGAGGATGCTCTTCCTCTGTAAGATTGTACAGAGGAAGAGCATGAACACAGTTGTGGTTTCCAAAGAGTTGCCCAGCAGGCCAGAAATAAAGACAGAAAGACAATTATCCACACATATCTGGAAACAAGAGAGGAATACAGAGTCTTAGGACAACTGTAAACTATGTGCCTGTGAATGTATGCAGAGAGATTTATCTCCAACCAGTAACCCGTCAGAGGAGTTTTACGGTGGTTTTGCTATTACCTTTTTCTCTGGTTGACCTTCCCAAACACCAAGACAGGGGAAAAAATGGTATGGATCTAGTCAGAGTAGCTTCATTTCACAGGACTTTCTTTCTATTTTGAAAATCCAAATCATCTCTCCCTTAAGGAAACTCCTGGTGGTTCTGTGTCAACCCACAAATAACAACTCAAAGTGGCAAATACTCAAGTCTGCTGTGTCTCAATGAGGCACATGAGTAAAGGGACTAAACATGTCACAGAACCTGTCTAATTCACAGGCTTCATTTTACCAGCCTGTTTACAAAGGCAGCTAATTGACACTTGTATTAGTAGAAATTATTTTTTAAAATAGTCTAGTTAATGTCTTGAATAAAAAGCGATGATCTTAAGATAGGAACTATCTGTGCAGGTGGTGACAAGGACAAATATTTTTTCCGAGACTGTGTGGGATTTCAAAACTCAAAGGAATTTTAATAAGCAAGAGGCAAATTCCTCTAATGGGCAAAGGGGAGAGTCCTTCTGAGCAGCAGTACGTTCTTCAATTTATTATGAAAATTCTTCACAGACATGTGGAAGTTTCACTATTCTCTTGATCCTTATGAAATGAATAAAAATGTCTAAAATTTCTTATGCAAAGACCACTAGTTCTATGCCACACATTTAGTTTGTCTTTTTTTTTTGTCATTGTTTCTCTTATGCCAATTAATTAGTACATTTTTAATTCCTATAATTTTAAAACGTAGCTTTGCCTTGTAGAGGTTTCTCCCCCACTACTGTTGCTACCCTTTGGTAAAAAAGAAGAGATTTTAAAAGCAGAATTTCAGAGTTGGCAGCATGAAAGAAAAAGCAGCTTACATGCCTTTAAGTTAGTCACGATAGCAAAGATCTTGAGACATGCTTCCCAGAAATAAGAAGTATAATCCAGATTTAGCTGCTTAAATAAAAAAGGATTTTAACTGTCAGAGGTGCTATGCAGGACAGCATCATATACTGAACTGACTTCCTCCACTGCTTGAATCCCATCTGATCTGCTCCTCGTGGCAATGTCACATTGCACCTTTTCTGAGAATAAGAGAAGCCCTTTGCTGAACTACATCACCATTTCTGAAGCAGAGTATTTCCATTAGCTGACAGACTTTATCTCAGCCACAGAGACCTTTTCAAGCCTTTTACATTTTTTTCATCTTGAGTGGCAAAATAAAGAACTGGCTGACCCAGATATGTCTTTGGAATGAGATGCCAGGTGTGCTGCTGTAACATCTTCTGTAACAGTGACTCCTCCACTCTGAGGGGAATTGCTGTTGGGACACAAAACACAAGGAGCCTGGACTTTCCAGTAGAGCGTGACATGTGGCAGGAATTGAATACAATCTACAACAGCAAGTTAGATCTTTACAAATAGCTTGGAAATGATCTGTAAATAAATCTGCTTGTCCAGACACGAGGAGGCAGGAATAGGGATTATTATTTTGACTTAGTGAAATTAATAAGAGGAATATACACAAGTAGTACAGTAAATACAATAAACTCCCTTTCTAAACATGACAGAATCATAGAATCATTAAGGTTGGAAAAGACCTCTAAGATCACCCATTCCAAACACCACCACTAAACCAAGCCCATAAGCAGCACATCTACAAGTTTTTTGAACAGTTCCAGAAGTGGTGATTCCACCTCTTCCCCTGTTCCAACATCTGACCACCTTTTCCATGAAGAAACATTTAAGAATACCTGGATGTCCCCTGGAGAAACTTTCTTTTGCCTTATCACTTGTTACTTGGTAGAAAAGACTGACCCCTACCTGCCTAAAACCTCCTTTCAGGGAGAGGTAGGGAGTGATAAGGTTCCTCCTGAGCCTCCTTTTCTACAGGCTAAACACCCCCAGCTCCCTCAGCCACCCCTCATATGACAAAATTTCTGGAATTACCTTACGGAATGCCAGTCCCATTAGTAATTTAGTCTCTATTACAGGGGTGTTTAGGGGTGATATAAAGGAGAAAAGGGGTCTGTTATGGTGGGTGCACTGCCCATTTATACTTTTCCTATTTCTAGACACCACTTTGATCTTTTTATTTCCTTAAATCAGTGAAGTCATTATTGTAGCTTTGCTATCATACAGTTAAGCTACTTAATCTTCTTCTCGAGATTGGACAACGAGCATCTGCATCAACATTTACTGCAGATCAAAGCATCATCAAGTAGGAATTTAAAGCCTGAAGTAGTTGCCTTATGATTAACTTAGACTCCTTGCATTGCTGATTAAGGACTCATTCCACTTAAGTTAATTCCCTTAATTCTCTGAAGTTAAGAAGATGCAGAACTCCTAGAGAAGACTTTACACATCTTTAACTATCTAATCCATCTTAAAACAAGAAAATTGTTTCATTTACTATTTTAAAGCATTAATCTACTCCTTAGTTTTACTTAGGGTAATTAAAACTGCCAGACATTTTTTTATTTTTTGCATTAAGCACATTGATGCAGTTTTGTCCTGCAGAATGGAAAAAAAAACCCCAAACAAACTAAGACCCAAACAAAAAAAACAACATAACCCAACCCCCCCACAAATCAAAAGTTCCCTGCTGTGGTAAATTCTTGGGAGATTGTTTTGTTTGTTTGTTTGTTTGTTTGTTTTAAATATGTGATTTTAATATTTTATCAGAAAATCTAACTTCAAAACTTTTGCTTTTAGAAAGAGGTTGTTTTCCATTTTCCACTGATAAAGGGTGTTGATACTTGTGTTCTATTTCAATGAAAGCAGAACCATCACATGTTATGTCAGACTAGTATAGACCATACTTTTTCCCTTATAAAAGGCATAATCTACAGAAGGGATCAGGCCTGAATTTCTTTCCCATGCACTGTATTTTCTGGTGGAGCCACATCACTCTCCTTTGGCCAGTGAAGTCTGTGACTGCATGCTAAATGATCCCAGGCTGCTGAGGGGACTGCTGGTCACAATATCCACATTTTAGGGAGTTACCTCAACAGAGTTCCAGCCTGGTACCTTCAACAGATGGCCCATTTGTGGCAGGGGTGCTGTGGCAGGATAGTCCACCCTGACCAGACCTAAAGTCCAATAATGCACACTATGCAAGCCATCAGGCAAGTTCAACTGCTGGCCAAGGTTGCTGTGTTGGTGTTAAATTATGCTAAGACCATCCTGGTCCCCCAGACTTTGAATATAGATCCTTTTTTTTTTGTAACAAGATGTGACAGATGAGCGAGTCTGAGCCTGTAAATCTGTGACTGCCAGTCCATCACTTCATAGCTATAAAAGCCCAGTCCAAACCTCCAATGGCAGATTCTTCCATGTACTTCCTTGAAGTGTGGAGGTTCTCCTGTGAAGCAGGGACATCTCTTCATGGATATTCCCCAGGGGTTAAGAGAGAGTTGTATCAATCTGCCCACTGTCTCATATGGTGAGCTGTATCAATCTCTACTTAATGATTGTTTCTTTTGCTAGCTTTGATACAGTTGCTTTAATATAATTGCTTTGTTACAGTGCACTATACCACTTTGTTATATAATACTCTGTTGTGGATTTTTTAGCTTTTACACTGTGTAGTAAATAATTCTGATTAGGATCTTTCGCCTGTTCACCTGTTTGTTAATTTGTCATCATAAATAATTCATTTATATGAATCTTTCTGTTCTGCCATCATTAAACCTGCGGAACAAAGGGGTTTAATCATACCTCTATAATTCCTTTTTTGTGCCTCCAACTGGAGAGGGGAGAGGGAGCAGATTAGGGGCACTGAATTGAGGAGTACCATTTCTAAACCATGACACATGATTATCAGAATTACCAATGCTTCTGCCACAGTCCTTGTCATATTCATTAACCCATGATGCCAAAAGCCTGGAGAATGATTCCTGGGGTCAGGTGAAGCTCACAGTTAAAATACAATCTTTTTTTTTTTTTTTTTTTTTTTTTTTTTTTTTTTTGGAATTCAATAGATTTGTATCTGGGAACCAGTGAGAGAGAATAAATGCGAAACACTGAAGTGATGCTTTCCTTCAGAGACTCACTCTTCAGATATGCTCTACATGCACAGGGGTTTTATTTATCACAATGAAAACTGGCAGTTGAGTAACATTAACATGTCTCCAAAAACTCAAGTACACACTCCAGTGATGTTGAGATTAATGGACCAGATACTCACCCTATGATGGTTTCTTCACTGCTCAGCCAGCAAATCTAAAGAAAAGTCCATTCAACAGGGCAACTGTGCATCACTCATGCTCTGTATAGTCTGAAGGGCACTTCAGGGGTCCCAAAACTTGAGCAAATAGAAAGAAAAACACCTAAAACCAGAGACTGCTCATCTACAGCACCCATCCCCACTTTTATTTTTTTCTTCAATCCATTTCAGGCAGAGTCCATAATTTATCCCACTCAGTCTCCTGCACTCTGATTTTCCTTTTTATTTTTTTTTTTTTTTGGGGGGGGAAAGAAATATATCACTGCAGGTATTTTGTAATTCCCTCAAACTTTAATCAAACACGTCATGTCCTTTTTCAGGAAGTACAGTCAGAAATACTGTCCATGGAATTCACATAGGAGGAAACATTTAAAAGGTTGTGATTATTTTAACTGTCAGTCATGTTAACCCATAATGTTTCAAATGGCACAGAGATCTGCCAGTGAAGGCAGATACATTTTATTCCAGGTTCTGCCTCCTATGCATTGCCCCATGCAGGATGCTTCACCTGTCCCTGCCTCGCTCTTCTCACCAGCTAAATGCTGCTCCAGTCATTTTCCAGCTCCCCCAGAGAACACAAACTATTTGCAAAGTTGTCAGAGAAGCACAGATACAGGTCTGAGGTGCACGACTGAGTTTTTTACAATCCAAAGCAGACACTGGAAGTGGATGGGAGGCGGTTTTCTTCTGATAGATGAACGCAAGAGATACAGAGAAAATTAAAGTGTTCATGTCTTCCGTGTCTGAGTGATTACTGAAGTATAAATGTTTTTCTGAAGATGCCAACCCATTCAGACAAGTTTTTCAGATCCTGGTTATTCATAAACTGTAGTCCTAAATTCTTGTTGTCAAGATACTAATGCCAAATTTGAGAAAGCTGTTACAAGTACTCTGATACATCTTGCTTGTCCCATTATTTCCAACTTACAGAACACTTCCATTTCAAAATCTGCATAGCTGAATTATTTTCTATAAAGGATCCAATATTTATTCAAGTTTGAAATGTTCTCTGTCTGTCTCAAGTGAAATTTCCAGTTTGCTCCAACTACTGCAGGTATGGAATTGTATCAGCCCACAGACACACAGTTGTACCAAGGCTGGCACAGGGATCACTGGAAAAGTTTGGTCTCTGACCTCATGGACTTTGCTCCAGAACTGGCACAGTGCAGTACAGGTGCACCCCTGCCTCCATCCCACATTCCCCCCGGGAAAGGGCTACAGGGACACCACAGGCTGCTTTGCAAGCTGCAGGCTTGGGGTGGGGTTTCCTTTCTCCTCCAGATCCTGCGCTTCACCCCACTGCCGCAGCGGGGACAAGGCAGTGATCCCAAAGCCGCAGCTTTTCCCCGCCTCTCAGCTTTCAAACCAGAGCACCCGGATAAACATCAGCCCTTCAAAGGCAGAAGGCTTGGCATCTCCTTCTGCAGAGGGGTTAACGCCGAGCAGCTGATTACAGCTCCCGCGAGAGCCTCGCCGCTGTGCTTAGCAGTGCCCTCTGCAATCTTTGTATTAATTTCTCAGCTGTTCTCCAGGTAATGAAACTGCACTTCAGCTTTTATTATTAGGCCAGCCCAGCTGTTGCTCCTGTTCTCTGTGCCTGCTCCTCACAAGGGAAAAATTTTTTTCGAGCCAAAGTGTTTGAATATTAAAAAAAGTCTCATGACGAGAAGAAACGTCGTTTTGCTTGTGTGGATCCACAGTTCTCAAATGTTTTTTGTTTTCCTTTTTCTTCTTTTTTTAAATCCAGGCACGAATTATCTCCATTTTCTTTTGTTGCCAGAGTAAAAAAAGAACTCTGATCACTGCATATTTTGCATATGCTCTAAGTTAGATTTCTTCTCCATACTTAGTTAAACTGAGCACTTTTTAATTTATATTTTAAGCAGCGTTACTTCATTTATTAAGAACAAATGTTTGAACCCACCTAATGACCAAGGGAACAAAAGAAAACATGATGTATTACTTCTCTTCCTCAGTAAAAATCTCTTGAAATTCATCTTTATTTCTGCGTTATAAAGAGCTTTTTGTGTTTTTGTCTTTACAACTGGACTAGACACCATAAAGCAGTTTGGAATTGCTGCCTTGTTCCACATAGCAATTTTTATGCACAGTAGAAGGATGTTGTCACTACACATCTGTTGCAAGTTCCACCTCTTTTCCTGAATCCAGATAGTGGACTGAAAAAATTGTGCTTATGCTTGGGATTCTAAATGATATTCTTTACTGTGGGGTAATTTCAAAGCTATTGCATTCCAGGGAAGGTATTACCTGGAAATACAAGGACTCTTTCTCCACGAGCTTGTAGCTTTCCAATATTAACAACTCTAGCCTCTGTTTCTATGACCAGTTTTATGTCATCATCATAAGTTTAACTTGAAATAAGAACACAGAGAGTGACATGGTAGAAGAACATTTGAGATGGAATATGGAAAAGTCACCAGTATTACTAAAGTTATGTGATTTTTGAGTATTCATAAACACTTTTGCAACATTTTGCCAGAAACAGACCTTGACTTGTCTCTATTTATCTGAGTGCTCTGATTCACAAAACGTTTCTGTTTTCTGTGGTTCAGTGTTTCAAGAGTGTCTAAGCAAATCATTTGTGCCTAATTAATATTTAAAATGTCAGCAAAATTACAGAAATATGAATCCATTTAGATAGTGCTGAGACAGAAATCTAATCTTGAAAATATCTATCTGGTTCTTAAAATTGCCAGGTGTTCACAATTTCTCACAGAAAAGCATCTCTTTTATCCCTAAAACACTCCTTTGAGACAGAAAAAATTATAAACCTGCTCTGAACTATTTGTTTCACAGAGGTTTTTGCCATCATGACACTGTTGAACTGCTTCAGTTTGCTTGGGACTACTTTCTCTCACAGTAACAGTAGAAAGAACTGTGGGATGAAAAAGTTTGGTTGGAAGCCAAGACAGCTCATCCCAGCTGTACAGTACAAGGGGACTTGTCCAGCTACCTCCACTTGCTGTGGGCCCGTTTATATTTGTTATGCAAGTCTCAGAAGTTAAAACTTCTTAATCATTGTGTTGAGAATTTTAATTAAAAACGACAGGAGACAGTAGTATTCAATTATATCTGCTCCCAACTGCTCTCTTTTTTTAGAAACAGGATAGGCTTCCAAAAGATGAAAGTACATCTTGTTCCTCTTGTGACTGTAACAGCATATTTAATTGAATTTCAGTCATTTCCAAGTAGATAAATCTGACGTTTGTGCTCAGCACAGTGTGTTTCAAAAGAAACATGAATAAAGATTAGGTGACTGTGAGGATCTCTCCATCAGCTGCTCTTCAACAACATTTTAAGACAACAGGACACTAATGCCAGTTTATCATAAACTTTGGTATCCTAATCCAATATGGTTCACCTAAAAAGTTAAGTCAGTTTATTGAAACTTCTCCAAAATTCCTAATTCACCTGCTTGCATTGCAGATTTTTCCAAACATGCAAGGTGTATTAATGTTTATGGATCTTACGATCCCAAAGTAATTTCATTTAAGAGTTTTCAGCTTGAAATGTGGTTACTAGCACACTCACTCTTACTTTGTACTTTTGTATTTTGCAAAATCTACAGCTTCATGACAGTTCAGATATTGTAATTCATTTAACAGGCAAAGGGGTTTGTATTTTTCTTTCTTATCATGAGTGGTCCAGTAACATATTTCATTATGCAGAGGGAGAAAGCACATATGCTAAGTAGTTTTTTTAATTTAAAAAGCAATATTTACAAAAGCCTGCTATGTAGGATAGCCCTATTTTTACTTGTCTTGTAATGACCCAATATCAAAGTGCCACATTTTTCATTAGAAACAAAAGACAATTAGAGAACTTGAAGCCTACATAGAGTAAGACAGGTCAATCAGCAGCTTCCCTATTTTTAAAAGAATATACATTTCAGTTACATTATTATTAATGTTTAACGAAAACAATCACTGATTGATGCACTGAGCCAGTTTCTTGAGATCTAAAGAGCACACAGAAAATGGAGCCCAAAATCCACATTGCCAGAGCAATCCAAAAGCTCTCAGCAGTTACCTTTCCATCCAGACTAAGCAGCAACCTCTTTCACCAAAAAAAAAAAACAAACCCAAACAAATAAACCCCAAACCAAACCGAAAACCCCCAAAACATCAAACAAAAAACCCGAACAACAACCCAAACACAAAACCACAACACAATCACACACTACAACAAATAAACCCAAAACAAACAAAAAAAACCTGACCAAGCAACAAAAAGAATAAGAAAAAAACAAACCCCGAACAGATACCTTAAAAAGAAGGGGAAAAAAAAAAGAAAAAGAAAAAAGAGAGTGTAGACCTTAATACACGCAAACTTCAGAAATGGAACTGCTTTTTGCAAAGTGAATTTTCAGAGTTTCCCCAGTCTCTTAGCCAGCTATGTCAGAAGAAACGGTTTCACTGAAATCTGAAAAGGCACCAGAAAAATTCACCTACATTTCTCACCTGGAGCAGAAGAAAGCATGAAAGACATCAAGTAGAAGGCCAGTTTTAATCAGTATTTCTTTGTTTGTCTTCAACCTTAGAATTTATTCAGTAAGATTTTAAAAGGAACAAAGCATATTATCAGATTTCAAAACAATGAGGCATTTAAATACTTGAGAAAAGTCTCCTAAACGACTCTCTGCACTTTTATATCCCTCTTTTTCCCTTTTAAAAAAATATCACAGAATCACAGAATGGACAAGGTTGGAAGGGTCACCTGGTCCAACCTCCCTGCTTTTGGAAAAAGTCTTTTTGTCCTTCGTGAAATAATTTCAGAGGCGGGCACAGAAAGTCTGGGCCAAGGCATCTGAATGATGTGCAACCATCACCATCATCAAGAACACACAGACCAATCTGAATATTATCATGCAGACACATGAACTAAACTAAAGGTGTCCAAAATCAGGTTTTATTACAGATGTACCATGCTCACTCTTATTTTTCTTTACCCGCTGCAGAAAAGAAAATAGAAGAGCTAAAACGAAATAACATCTGTGGTTTATACTGGGATGTCTCCTGATAGGAATATTCCATTCCTCCTAGCTGGACAAACATGGTTTAGTGGGTATTCGGTGGTATTGAGTCAAAGGAAATTATTTTGTTAAATGAGAGAATATTTTAGAGAAGAATATTATTTCAGCTGATTAATATTAATGCTGTTAAAGTCATAAATGAATTCTGATTCTGAGAGAAGCTAATTCAGAATAGGGCATTCTAATTTACTTTTATCTTTAATCAGTGGGAAATTTTACTGTTCTAACCCTTGAAGAAATAAGCTTCAAAGAAAACCACTTAGTTTCCAAGGGTTGATCTAATCAGTAAAGAATACCTATCCAGCTTTAATTTCAGTACTCTTCCCATTCAGGATTAGTGTTTACTGTGGAAATAAGTGGTTCAATGTATTCATAAATCTGGTCTTGTACAACAATAATTCTTGCACTGTAATAAATTATGCTGAAATTGTTATTATTACATTAATTAATAAACACTTAATTGATAGATTAACAAAAACCAGAAATGGAAAATATTGAAGTATAATTGAATCAAGGCTATTTGAAAGAAGGTCCCTTGGCAATCTATTCTTGAAACAATACTTTCATTTTCTTTATGAATCCTGCAGAATAGGATAAAAATGTGAGACTTGTAAGTGATGTAGTACAATGCAAATGGGAGCAAATGTAATCCTTCAGTGACTTCAGAGCAGAATATCAAACAAAGAACTGTTAATGCCATGACATATCATTACTGAGACATTCCCAAAGCATGGTATCTAATAAGTGTCCAGATTTCTATGAATTGTTGAATACAAAGGAATTAGGAAATACCTTTTCAGAACTCAACAGATACGGCAAGATGTGGGTTATTTTTAAAAAGCATGTGGCAAATCAAATAAAATGATATGCCTGTTAAATCTCATGTACTCCTCAACACAGCCCTTTCTCAACTATTTTTCTCCACGGGGATAGGGTGTACCATTTTGCTGTTTCTTAGAATCAGAGTTCACTAGGTTTATTAGGGACCACAGGTTATCAAGGGCTCAGTTATATGTTGTGAGCTTCATGGCTGAAGCTTCCTGCTATTTATTTATCTCTAGGAGTACTGGTCCCCAGGAGTTAATTTGCTGGTTACCATAAAAACAAAACAAAAACAAACAAACAAACAAAATTATTAAAAAAAAAAACAAACCAAACAAACAAAATCAAAGCCAAACAAATAAAAACTTCCACCCAAAATCAAGAGTGATTTCATAGAATCACAGGATGTTAAGGGTTGGAAGGGACCTTAAAGATCATCTAGTCCCAAGCCCTCCTGACATGGGCAGCAACACCTCCCACTATCCCAGCTTGCTCAAGGCCTTATCCAACCTGGCTTTGAACACTTCCAGGGTTGGGGCATCCACAGCCTCCCTGGGTGACCTGTTCCAGTGTCTCACCACCCTCACAGTAAAGAATTGCTTCCCAATATCTAACCTAAACTTCCCCTCTTTCAGTTTGTACCCATTGCTTCTTGTCCTATCACTACCATTCCTGACTAAGAGTCCCTCTCCAGCTTCTCTGTAGTCCCCTTCAGATCCTGGAAGGTTGCTGTGAGGTCTCCAGGCAACCTTCTCTTCTGCAGGCTGAACAGCCCCAGTGTTCTCTGTTTTGGGGAGGTGTTCCAGTCTATCAACTTCATGGCCTCCTCTGGACTTGCTCCAAGAGTTCCCCATCCTTCTTATGTCGGGGACCAGAACTGGATGCAGCACTCCAGGTGGGGTCTCATGAGAGCAGAACAGAGGGGGAGTCACCTCCTTCAACCTGCTGGCCATGCTCCTTTGGGTGCAGCCCAGGAAGAGTTTGGCTTTCTTTGCTGTGAGCACGGGGGAGTTTTCCAACAACCATCATCCCCAAGCCCTTCTCTGCAGGGCTGCTCTCAATCCGTTCTCCACCCAACCTGTAGCTGTGCCTGGGATGGCAACGACCCAGGTGTAGGACCTCATCCTTTGCTTTGTTGAACTTCATGAGCTTTGCCTCAGCCCACCTCTCAAGCATGCCCAGGTACCTGGGGATGGCACCCCTTCCCTCCAGTGTGTTGTTTGTACCACACAGCTCGGTGTTGACAGTGAACCTGCTGAGGGTGCTCCCAATCCCACCGTTCCCGTCACTGACAGAGGTGTTGAACAGTATCTGATCCTCCATGGACACCACTTGTCACCACTCTCCATGTGGACAATGAACTGTCAACCACAACTCTTTGCATGCAGCCATCCAGCCAGGTCTTTGCCCACTGAGTGGTCCACCCATCAAACCCATGTTTCTCCAATTTAGATGATTTGTGCTTGACCAGGCATTCAGTCTTGTGATAATTCCCCTTTCTGTAAATTACTGGTGAATTTTAGCCCTTGGCTGTTAACCACACAATAGAACACGGTCAATGCTTCATTTAAAGAGACACCTGCAATCATGTCCACTAGCTTCCAAAAAGCAAGCAACTGCAGAGCCATGGGATGCCTTGGTGGCATTTAACCAAGCAAGCATTCCTGCAGGAACAGTAGCAGGAGGACAGAAAGCAGACAAGCGCGATGCTTGGCTTACTTTCCTTCTACGTATGGTGTTTTATATATAAATATATATGTATATACAAAAAGAAGATGCAGAGACAAACACAAGCTGCCTTTACATTAATATTTTAAAGGAATTAATAATGTAAAAGAATAATTACAGAACCAATTGGTCCATTTAAGGCAAAAGACAGCAGGAGAAAAAACTCACCACGTTACACAGACTGACTGAAGCACAGAGTAGGAGGCTGCACTCAGCACCTCACACAGAAAATGGAAATGCACTACCTGTAATGCAGGAGGAGCATCAAGAGCTCCAGTTTAAAGGAAGCCAGATGTGGTTGTTTAACAACAACCAGAAATTAAACCCTAAATAAGCCACTCCCCTTCCTTCCCCTCCCCTCTGACAGTTACAGTCAGTCTGGGGCTCCATTTCAAAGAAAGGAGGGATATTTAAAAATATTTCCTCCATGCACTTCATGTTTTTACCTTCAGCCTGAGTTATAGCACATCTCTTCTCACCACTGCTTTGAAATAAAAAGAAGTTCAAGTGGTACTTATACCATATATATTCACCCTTGAACTACACACTGAGACAGTCCGTCAGCTGCCAAATCTTTATTTTATCAGGAAGTCTCAGGAGCTGTTTTATTGTCAGTGGAATTTGCTTGGAAGGGGTTGCTGCTTTTAAAAGAAAGGAGGATTGAAAAGACCAGCAAGGCCAGGAGCTAAAAAATAATAAACTTAGAAGTAAAAAACCCCAAAAACTAGTCCTAATAAGAAAAATTTTAGACAGACAAAAGAAACAACCCACAAATTATCTCTCTAGACTCTTCCTGAATGTTTGTAGCCTCATAAATATCCAGCAGAGTGGTTGATCAGGAGGGATTTGAATTTTTACAGGATAAGGGATGTGACACATATGAGAATTCAAGCAAGCTTCAGATGAGCCTTGCAACACTGCAAGAGAGGATAATAAAGAGATGTGAGTGCAAGGGTTATGAAGAGCTACAACTGACAGAAAAGAAACATCTCTGACCATGGCAGAAAAGGGAGCCAACACAGGGATTCAAAGAAAGGCCAAGCACACCCTTGGATCACTGCAGGTGGAGAGCACTGGAGGGTGTTGGATACAGCAAAGAACATGGCCTGAGTTAAGATGGAGATGAGGACAAAAGTGACAGGGGTATGGAGGAGTATGAATGCTGAAGGTGTGACATATAAAGGTATGTGGGAGTAGGGAGGACAGGGAGAATACAGGTGGAATGGTATTCTAAGAACTAAACTTTCCTTGGCTTCCCGAGGAGAAATGATTTAGCAGTTAAAACACACGACTGAAACTCTGGAGCTCTTTAATCTGCTCTCATCTCTGCTGATTAGTTGCTGTGTGACCCCAGGCACAGACTGCTCTGTGCCTCAGGATTTCACCACAAAAATTGGAACAATTCTGTCGAGAGCAAGTGACCCTTCAGGCTGCCCAGAGCCACCCACTCCCAGGGCGCCAACCCTGAATGACTACTGCTGCTGAGGCAAAGCCGTTTTCCAAATGAGTACATAAATCATTTCACATTTACCTTGTACAACCAATGAGGTAGTCTCACTGGTTTCCAATTTAAAGAGAAAATGAGTTAAAAAGTTCTGATATAGGACTTTAACGTATCCTGGGATGCATCCAAAGCAGAGTGGCCAGCAGGTCGAGGGAGGTGATCTCTGCTCTGGTGAGACCCCACCTGCAGTGCTGCCTCTGGCTCTGGGGTCCCCAGCACAGGAAGGACATGGACCTGTTGGAATGAGTCCAGAGGAGGCCACCAAGGTGATCCGAGGGATGGAGTACCTCTCCTACAGGGAAAGGCTGAGAGAATTGTGTTTGTTCAGCCTGGACAAGAGCAGACTTAGGAGTGACCTAATTGTAGCCTTTGGTAACTGAAGGGAGCCTACAAGAAAAGCAGAGAAGAACTTTTTATAAGAGCGTGTAGTGGCAGGAGAAAGGGGAATGGATTCAAATTAAAAGAGAGTAGGTTTAGATTAGATGTTAGGAGGAAGTTCTTTGCTGTGAGGGTGGTGAGGGCCTGGCACAGGCTGCCCAGAGCAGCTGTGGATGTCCCATCCCTGGAGGTGTTGAAGGCCAGGTTGGATGGAACTCTGAGCAACCTGGTCTAGTGAAGGGTATCCCAGCCCATGTCAGGGGGTTTGGGAGCAGTTGATCTTTAAGGTCCCCCCCAACCCAAACCATTCTGTGATTCTGAGATCCAGGTACTCAGGATAAAACCACAGGAAAAAGAAATCCCCACAGTTACCACTAAATTACCTGAATGATTCATGTACTTCAGCTCTCTTTTCAAAAGTGCTTTGTGGAGTTATACTTAAGTTTGCAGTAAAATTTTAAGATCGTTATTTTGGTTATTTTTCACTCAATAGCAGGGAAAAAGTCCTTAACATAACAAACTTATCAGGAAGCTTATAAAGATCCATAATCCTGTTTCATATAACATACAGAGAGGAAGACTACATAAGCTCTTACAATAATCATAATATATAAACCAGGACATGAGAGTCCCTAGATTACACTAGAAGGCACAAAAACTACCTTTTCTGATCCTGATAAGAGATTCAATATTCTGCCATCACAGAATCCAATTGATTTGGCTGCTTTTGCCTACATGAAAAGATTGAAAACTCAATTTTTCTCTTATTATTTGGGCTAGTTTGTTTATGGTTCATTCATATTGATTAGCTGTGATATCTTGCAGCTAAACAACAACAATTATTTCTTCCTTCCATACTGGCCTTATATAGAATGCCTGCCATGGAAAAATTCTGTGGGTGTAGAGGGAGGGCAAAGAGGCCACCTCCTACACCCTTCTAGGGTCTATATAAGGGATTATTTTTGTTTAGAATTGTTTCTTTTTTTCATGCCTTTTCTTCTTGTGCCTTAAGTTATTTAAACCCACAAACAAAAAAGGAGGGGAGAAAAATAATTAGGAAGGCAGGCCCTTTCTCACCATATACCAGAGGTATTGTCACCAACACTTGCAGATCAGAAAGCAGCAGGAAACTGAGTAGAGACAGTTTTATTCTGTCTCTCATTTTCTCCTTCTTTTTGATGCCTTGAGCCAAAATTGAATTACAAAGGACCAGACAAATCAGATGAACTCAACTTCCTCCCACGAGCAATATTGCCCCAACCTGAGTCACCAGAGACTGGTGACAAATGCTGCTTGTAAACATCCTTCTGCATTTGTTCCACTCGGTTCGTTCTTGGATGTACCTTATTCAGAAGGACTCTTACACATTTCCCCCCTTTTCTATGAAAACTAAAGGACTCCCTGAACCCAGTCTTCCTGTTACAAGCACTGCTGGCCAGCAGAGATATTAGAGTACTTTGTCTGAGCTATACAGTCCAATAAATGCATGCAAGGTGTGTCAAACTAAAAGCTTTCAGGGCAGGGTTAATTTTATACCCCGGCCTCCCAAAGTCATTGTGCTCTACCAGAAAAACAACAGAAACACAGAAAAGATGCCTCCACACACCTCTTGATGCTGGGATGGGCAGAGTTGCTTCTCCTCCATTTATTTAAGGAAGGTACAGAGAGCCAGTAATACACCTCCCCCTGCTATGTGATTTGAAGGTAGCTGTGGAATGACTTCATTAAGACTCCCTGAAATCCAAGCAGAAATATCCCAGACTTTTCTGTGCATATTTACTGCAGTTTGCTTTTTTTTTTTTTACAGATTATCATAAAAATTCCACTAGACACAAAAACTTGATTAAATTGGGATTTTTGTACAATGAGGTAGGATATTTTGTTATGCTCAGTAATAGAGGGGAGAAAGAGCTTTTACATTTTTCTTTTTACATTTGACCTCACACGTCCAAAATTTTGTATTTTCCAACCTTATCTGTCATTGCTTCTCTCATTCATAGGCATCACCTGTCACAAAATGACAATATTGGTGCACTATAAAACTTATGCAAACCAAGAGGAGACCTGCAGAAGTGCAAAGGAAAAGGAGTCCCACCTCAGCTCTTCCATCAGGGTTATAAAGCAGCATGTTTGTCATTCTTAGGTTTCTGGAGCAGCTTTGCAAACCCAAAAAATATGCTTATGCATCCAGGTTTTGGTTTTTTTTTACACACTTATCTGAAAGACAGCTTTCTTCACTTGGCTTGCTACAGCTCTAACAATTTTAGCAACAAAATATGTGCACTTTCATTGACTTAGAGAAATGATAGTAAAGTTCCCAGGGTATTCATCACAGCTGCATCTTCAAACTCAGACACTTTGTTTTCATAAATAACCAATATCAACATCACTGCTAGTGTCACTCCTCCAGCTCAGCCCTTTGAGAAACCCTGCTTCAGAAAAACATGAAACAAGCAAACAAAAAAACCCAGGGTACAAGAAGGAAGGCACTGTGATGATTAAACACAGCAATGCTGTTCAGCAAACTCAAGCAATCGTGATCCACAGAAAAACACTGAGGCTGAGAAAGTACCCCCCTCCCTTTTTTCAGAAATGACAGGTTGTTTTTAATGCCACGCTGTTAAATGCAGTGGTTCCAGCCCCATCCCTGTTGTAACTGTACACCCAACCCATTTTGGAGGGTATCTGGTATTTACAGAGAATCGCCTCTGACAAATTACGAAGTTTAAAAGCTCACAAAAGACCTATGTATATTGTAGCCTCATCCACTCACAGAAACATGTGTCTGTTCAACATGACTTTAACTTGTTCTAAGTCTAAGCCTTTCCTCCTAGGGACTGCCAATATTGGTATTTCAAGGTTTTTCATAAAACAAGATCTGAAAATATTAATCTCACGCTCAGGCATGGTCAGTTGAACTAGAATTTTAGATAATAGTCATTCTACTTGTTAATCACACTACTGCTCTCATCATAGGTAACAGGCAGAGGAGGAAGATGCTTTCACACAAGAACAGGTTTCTGCACATCACTGCAGACATCTCAAAGCAGTTCCTGGGATTGCCAAGGGGTTTACATTCCAGGCACACTGCTGAGCCTTGCTTAAAAAAAAAAAATTGAAAAGGATTTGCATGACTATACAGCCTCCTTGTTTCCCATTTAATTGCTTCCTTTCCCATGAGCCAGCTGGTCAAACAAACCCACTTCTGGTAGTGCAATAGCAGAGAATAGGTGGACAGTGCTCTGCAAACAAAATATTTTACTTCTGAAGGTGTCTGAATGCAGTAATGGTTCAGGGCCCAGGTGACTTGGGCTGCAATTATTCTTTTCTGCTTTAAATAGTGCATGTGCAAAAACACAAAAACCTCTTCTCTATTGCCCTTTCAACGACTAAAACATGATGTCACCTGTTCCTCTGAAGAATAAGGTCAGACCAGAAGGCAGTAAGCTTGCAAGGATAGGTGTAGAAAGCCATTCTAATAGAATAGCCACATTGCTGCCTAAATTAGCCATGAAATCCTTGTGGAGTGTGAATAATCAAAATGAATTAAAGCACCTTAAATTTTTAATTTTTCCCAGTTATTCGTATTTATCAAAAATCAAAACTCACAACAAAACAACAACAACAACAAAAGAATGTGTGTTCCATGCATGGAATAATATTTGAAGCAAAGAAGTCAGTTTAACTTCACCAACTCCAGCAATGCAATGATGCTTCAAAAAGACAGACAGGACACAGATTTTAATATTAACCAAATTTTATTTCCTGTAACTTGTGCTGATAAGCCCCTGACAAGATCATATTTAAATGAAGCTTTTTTGCTAGGAAAAAATTGTCTGTATCTTCCATATGCACATCAACAGCCCAGTAATGAAAGAGCGAGGAATTGCAGGGACATCAAGAAATCCCAGGATATTATTTATAAACCAGACAGTTGTGCAATTATAACTACAGCAATTTCAGTTGCTACAGTGTTCAGGCACACCCATATGATCATCAATATAATATTTAGCCAACAGAAATCCAGCCACATTACAGACTGGCTTCTTAAAGAAATAACTATTTCCTTAATGTGTGTTCACAGTGTTTTCCTAATTTATGTCTTTCAAGCACAGGCTGTCTCAAAAATATGGGGCATTAGATATTTTAAATCCCAGCATAATTTCTGGAACTTCACCCAATATTTTTTGCAGCATGCTATAATTTCTGACTGAATTAAACATCATTATTTTTAAGTGCCTTAGATCTTGATTTAAAAGTTAAGGGAACCGGAGAGCTCATGATTCTTGCAGTCTCCACACAAGCCCTCGTTTCTGTTAAATCCATCAGTGTTTCCTTACATGATCCTCCAAGGTGTTTATCAGTTGTGGTGTCAGTAGATCAGTAAATTTGTGAGTCCACAAAACAACAAACAATTTTTTAGCATTCATTTTCATTTGATAAAAGTTTCTGAGAAAATTATTAAGAACTTAACAGATATTATTTATCTGTACAGTGCATTTCCCCACAGTTGTCTTCTATTCCTGTTCTATGGGAAAAAACCTGTTATTGTAATTGAATGCACCAAAATTCCTGGCCAGTCAATGTAAGCTAATCCATATAAAACATGAACAGTGTCATGTATCCATAGGTTAGATTTGGATAGGCACATAGACTCCTTCAGATGTGATCTGTATAAAGAGAAAGGAGAAGATGCTGGAAAGCTGTGTGCTCTTCCTGAGCCAAGCCAGAGAGACAAATGTGCTGCAGCCTGTTTCAAAAATCTTTTTATGACTGATGCCTCCGGGTCAGGGTCTGTTTTTGCAGAGCAAAGCAGATTTTGACAGAACTGTATCTCTTTGTGGCTGTAATAATGTATCGAGTTCAAGAACAAGGCAAAACGGGATGACATTATTCCAAGTTCATTGAAAACAATTCGGGGCAAGTCATTTCACAAACGAAAAACTCAGAACTAAAGAACACAAATAGGGCAAAAAAACCCCTAATGTAACCTTGAAATATCCTCCTCTGTAATCTACACTCTTACAACAGACAAACCCACCAAGGGAAACTTTAAACACCAAGTATGACTGGACTAACTATTAGGTGTAACTGCATTTCTCATTTGTTAGGCAACAAACAGTCTGGTGTTTAATCATTTATTTTATGTGTAGGAGCCATCTGCAAACTCCAGAAGGTCAAAAAGGTGTTTCTGAAAAACACAGAGGCAAAATAAGAGATCCTGTATTCTGCAAAAATACAGCACATCAAACATAAGGAAGCCTGGGCACCTGGCAAGGGTCATGAATATTTTCACAAGCCTGCAGAAAACAGGAGAGTGACTTGCTGTGGTGTGTTGCCACAGGATTCTAGCCTACTTCCAAAATATCTTGACTCCCAAGGAAGTGCTGTGGCATTTAATCATATATGAACTTGCATGACTAAGCATCCTTTATTTTTTTTTTTTTAAACACCCAAACAGTACAATTTTGACTTTAGGTTTGTTTCAAGAAAATATCGATCTGTTTCTATTATTCCAAAGAATAATTAGAAACCCCTGATCACCTCCAAGGATAGAGAAACGTGTGCTTAACAAAAATTTTATGCAGTTAATAGGATGCATATTTTAAAATACTTTTCAAAGCACATATGAAATGTTTTCCAGAGAAAGCTTGCTCAGCTGTCCTGATTAGGTAAATGCAAATGACCCAAGAAGTATTCTCCTGCAGGAAAGGACCCATGGATCACATCAACCCAACTCCACTTAAATGTCTGAATATTTATAGAATGCATATTTTTATATAAGCACACATATAAGTGTTTATTATAAAAATATGACATCTAAGGCTTTTAAAACATTACGTAATATTAGAGAGAGAAGGATAACCCAGGAGCTGGAAACAGAAGGCAGCATTACAGAGTGTAAAGACATAAATTTAAAAGGACTTAGTGAGATTTTTGCCGCCGTCTCTCAGTTACACTCCAGAGCTCCAGCACAATTTATTTTCTTGCCTTGAATAGGAAAATTAGAGCATTGCAACCACCAGAAATGAATGTTTTTCTCTGGTCTGCTTCACTGCTGAATCAAAGCTCTCTGCAAACCAGCTTGAAGAAGTGTGTTTAGCTGGTAACATGCATCAGGAGGTACAAGCTGTCACTTTTTATAAAAGGCTTGCACACATAATTTAAGATATATAAACTGGTTGTGGCAGTATTTTGGGATAAGGCTTCTCCTCCACTGTCCAGTATCTAAGTTATATATTGCATGTTTATACTGTCTGTTTTGTCCAGTTGCATCAATAAGTATCAGGAAGTTCTACATTGCCTCTCCCCCCCCAAAAAAAACCCCAAACAAACCTTAAAACAACTACTTAAGTGTTAGGTAAAAGAACAGAAAAGAGAACTGTGTAAATAAATTCACTTGTGTGTAATGTCTCATTTAGAGGGCGAAGAGAGTAAAACTACTCAAAACCTCCCCACTTGGCTTATGCTGTCTTACAGTGGCTCTGGAAAGGGTAGGGGGAATGGGGTGCATGTCCCATTCTATAGGGAAGGTTACAAACATGAACTGTTGGGGGAATGAGGCAGAGAAAAGTTTAGATACCTGCCACTCTAAATTTCCAAACAGCACTCTGCTATAGGGCGAGGTTTTATTTCCCTTCTCTGCTGTTCACATGTACCACACATAATGCATTAATTCCTGGTAATTTTTGATAAGATACAAATGTTTCATCATACCCCAGACAATTCAGTACTAAACCTAACGAGAAATGAAAAAAGTTTCAGAGAAAGAATTCCACTTTTTTCCTTTTAATATTTTCAAGCCTTTTCTTACATACACAAACAGCATCTGCCTATCTTCTTGACAGCTGTTACTGTATGACACATAACCCAGCACAGTGCTCCCATCCCAAAGGGAAATGTACAAGCATTTAATGAAATAATCACAACAAGATTAGTGTTTACTATGAATATTTTCCAATGAATTTCCTCTGTTTAATATTCTGAATGAGTGTAAGTAGATGAGTTACATCCTCTAAATTTACAGCTGCAAAAGCAGAATTGGTCCTTCCCCCATATGAGAAAACTAAAACCTATTACTTCTCTGAGCTCTGACAGTCTGAAAACAAATACTGAATGGTATAATTCAGTATCAGCTGAATATTGAATACTATTCCCACTGAGAGTAATGGCTTTTGCCAAGATAATGCAGATTCCACAACAGTGTGAGGCACTAACACAGAGGAAGCCAAAGGAAACCCAAGGGGAATTCCTGCTGAGCAAAGTTCCAGTTTTTCCTTTCCGGATCCTCCTCTTTGAACCTGCACTTCTGAACCTGTGAAGGTTTTGCTCAAGTTGTGCAGGAGAAGCAAGAATATTTCTTCCCTGTTTGTGCACACTGGACTCATCTCTGTGCTGCAATCAAACAGCCTTTCTGAAGCTACAGGACAATAGTACCACTAAGGATGGAAAAGACCTCCAAGATCATCGAGTCCAGCCTTCAACCAAATACCACCACGCTCACTAAACCACAGCCATGACGTACCACGTCTACTTGTTTTTTGAGCAATTCCAGGGATGGGGACTCCACCACTTCTCTAGGGATCCTGTTCCACTGCTTAACCACTTTCAAAGGAGACATTTTTTCCTAAGACTTCACCGTTCATATACAGCATCTGCTTTCAGCCTTCCCTCCAAAGTGACTCTAGCCCATACAGACTTGTTACGACCCTCCCTGATCAGTGAGTTCATGCTGAGTTCTATCCCAAGTCTGAAGCTTCCAAAAAGTCTCTCCCCCCACAGCAATTTGCAAATGGATTAAAAGCACTTTTAACTGAAGCTGCCAAAGAATTACACAGTTACTTTAGTGTACACCGAACTAGAGTCCAGTTTGTTTTGCAGTACAGAACCAAAGTAAGTCTTGACATTGCTGTCTCATTTTCCCCTTCCCTCTAGAGTAAGCAGAGATAGGAACCCTCTCGGTAGAGAAATGAGGTTCAAACACCACAAACTGAATCCACACAGATGTTTGTCCTCAGCTATTATTCAATTGCAGAGTCATTTAAAAACCCACAGGACCTAAAGTTTCCATATTAAGAGTCTTCATGCACGTAAAAAAAACTCTGCCTAAAATGCTTCCAAGAGCTAGACACAGGTTCAAATGTTGCTCATCAGCAAGGGTCTGGGTTTCTAAATTCAGCTGTGGCAAAACTGGGCTCTCTGACACCCACTTTCTTTTCAGGACCCATATTTGGCATGTGCTTGCAGATCTGCAAGAGCCTCTGGTGGCAGAGGTGCCAGAGAAAGAGATGGCAATGGTGCTGGTCTGTCTTCTCATTCCTCTTCATTCCTCTTACTGCCAGCATTAAAGCAGTGCCAGAAGACGTGGCAGAGGAGCTCAGTTCCATTCTTAATCTTATTGAAGCTGCCACCTACCATGAGAAATGTTTAAACCTCCAGATACAAGACAGTCTGAGGTCAGGAAGGCAATAGTATCAATCTGTTTCTACCCAAGCTAAACTGCTTCACGCAGAGATAAATTTAATATTTATTGAGCCAAGAAAAGAAGAAAAAGGATTCATAGACCACTGGTTTGGGTATCTGATTGTTTTCCAGAGAAACACAGTTTTTTGTGTTGCTCTATTGACTGCTTAATGCAAAGAAAGTGTTGAACAGCACTGACAAGGGGATGGATGACTCCTTATCTCCCAGCAGAGCTACTGGGCATAAAGTCTCCCCAGCTCTATTTGCTGCACCAACAAATATTTAATCCTTCTGTACAAAGGGAATCAGGTTAAGGACACTGAAGCTCTTTCTTATCTGTGAGGTTTTATAGATGCTTCAGTGTGTAATATCCCTGGGTCCGACAAAGCCAAAAAATTTCAAAACCAAAGTGAAGCCAACAGAACACCCCCAGACAAACTGAACGGGCTCATTTAGGAAAAGTTGACATACCTGGTCACAGTGCAAATTAGTAGAGAATTATCTAGTTATTTTTATTACCCCAAATTAAAAAAAAAAACAACAAAACAAAAAACAACCCCCCCAAAACCAAACCAAAACAAACCCAGTTATCTGCAACTCCGAAACGTGATTATTACCACAAAATAATATTTATAAGCAATGGATGACACAGACTGACATAATTATTTTGTGAAACAGCTGTTGTATTTTGGGGATTATCTCTAGAAATGTATACCACAGAAATTAGGTTCTATAAGATATGTTTTGCCAGTGGGCAGATTGCTGGAGGAAAAGCTGGAGTTTCATTAGTTCCCATTATCTGTATTTGCAAGCTGTTTACAAATAGTGAGCCAAATGATAGGAGATTTTCAATAAATATTCACTTCTTGTTTACTGAAAAATACCAGTGGTTTGCTATCCAAATTTACAGTAACTATTTTCTCTAGAAATATATATCTTGATAGGAAACACAAGCAGAAGGAAAGCTTTTTTGAGTAGAGAATACCAGAACTCCTGCCAAACTATCAGCTTTGTATGCAGACCAGAAAATGCTCCAGTGCACTGGAGCATTCAAATTTTATCAAGTTAGTCAACAGATTTCCAATAAATGTCATTTTCATGCCCCCTTTTTGCATTCTTGTGCAAACTAGGACCAAACAGTATAATACCAGTGAAATCAGTTAAATAAACTAGAAATTACGTCCCTTTTTCAATTTGCAGTATATCTCCAGGGTATCAGACATTCAGCCATGGTGACTAAGGACTCAAACCCATTAGAGTGCAATACATAGTTCAGCAAGGAAAGCAGTTTGGAGGGATGCAGTGAAAGGACTCTTCCTCCCAAAGGTATTCAGGAACAGCTTTGTTGGCCAACCAGACCATTGGACCACTCGATTTGAGCACACGGCAGTTTTTAAGTTATTCACAACAGCATTTCAGAAGAGCTACAGTAAACACAGATATATAAAATTTTTCTGGCTCTGGGTGATGTCAAGCTGGTGGATGAGAAGCTTGATATGACCTGGCAATGTGAGATTGCAGTCCAGAGAGCCAACTGCATACTGGGCTGC
This sequence comes from Lepidothrix coronata, assembly GCF_001604755.1. Classification (NCBI taxonomy): domain Eukaryota; kingdom Metazoa; phylum Chordata; class Aves; order Passeriformes; family Pipridae; genus Lepidothrix; species Lepidothrix coronata. The sequence goes on along the minus strand of NW_016690310.1, from coordinate 2,494,463 downwards.
ATCAAAAGCAGGTCTGGGGAGGTGATTCTCCCTTTCTGTTCTGCTCTGGTGAGACTGCACTTGGAGTGCTGTGTCCAGTCCTGGGCTCCACAACTTAAGAAGGACACAGACCTGTTGGAGTGAGTCCAGAGAGGGCCACCAAGATGCTCAGAGGGCCGGAGAACCTCTGCTGTGGAGACAGGCTGCAAGAACTGGGGTTGTTCAGCCTGGAAAAGTGAAGGCTTTGGGATGACCTAATTGCGGCCTTCCAGTGCCTACAGGGAGACTACAAGAGAGAGGGATAGAGACTTCTTACAAGGCCATGGAGTGATAGGACAAGGGAGAACAGCTTCAGAGAGAAAGAGGGTAGGTTTAGATTAGACAGTGGGAAGAAATTCTTTACTCAGAGGATAGTGATGCACTAGAACTGCTTGCCCAGAGAAGCTGTAGATGCCCCATCCCTGGAAGTGCTCAAGGCCAAGCTGGATGGGGCTTTGAGCAATCTGATCTAGTGAAAGGTGTTCCTGCCCACAGTAGGAGGCTTTGAACTATATGATTTTTAAATTCCCTTCCAACCCATATCACTCTACGATTCTCTGATTTGGAGAGAGATGGATCCTAAGCTGTTACAAAGCACTGTGATTTCATTGATCTCAATGACACAGTAAGTGTGAAAGTTTAGCCATGGATCTAGGCTACAATGCCAGGCTCATCCCCACTGAACAGTTCAAAAAACACTTTTGAGTGAACACATAAAGCATCGCCCAGTAATAAAATAAAAAATAAAATAAAATAAAAAAATCACTGCTGTCCTTGTTAGTATATTATGAATTTTGCCTTGAGATTAACATATAAACCCAAAATTGGAAGGACAATAGTGAAAAGGATCACTGGTGCATAAAAGCAACTGAAATAGTGACTTCCACAACATGCCCCACAGGCTTCATTTAAAGCTTGGTTTTCAGGATTAAATGGTCGGTATCTGGTGTTCAGAGGAACAAAAGGACTCCAAGAGCAGGGGACGGAACAGCAGGAGTTGAAAAGTTGTATTAGTGGCAATGTTTTAAATGTGTAGAAAGTATTGCTAGTTTGTAGTCAGGTTAAAGGTAAGGTAAGAGGTTTAATATTACCAATATTTATTTTGCTTGAGNCAGAAGTTGCATCCATAGCAATGTTTTAAATGTGTAGAAAGTATTGCTAGTTTGTAGTCAGGTTAAAGGTAAGGTAAGAGGTTTAATATTACCAATATTTATTTTGCTTGAGTTTTTCTTTTTTTTTAAAAAAAAAAAACCTCTTCCTATGTTTTCACATGTATAATTTTACACATATATTTCTAATACACATACACAAATGTGTGTGCTTATGTGCATATAAACTGTGCAAAAATCCAAGTAGGGACTACTATGTAAAATTATTATGCACCACAGCAAGCAGGGCAGTACTGTTTAATCATGAGTGTATGTGCTGTCCACTTGAATAGAGAAATAGAGAATATATATAGTTAGTTTTATCATTTCAGTCACTACAAGCAAAAAGGTAGCCCAAAAAAAAAAAAATTGATAGAGTTGATAGATTCCTTTAATCAGCTTGTACTCTAAAAACCACCTGAACCACGAGTAGTGTGGGGCAGGGCAGGAAGCTGCCTTGACAGAAAAGGTCATGCAAGCCCTGAACACACAGCTAAATTGAGAAGAGATATTAGTTCATTACCCTGACCTCCTGTAAGGCCAAAGGCTTTAGTCTTTCACACAGTTGCTCCTGCACTGAATCCACTAATGTGCATTTGCAAAACTACTTCTTCCAGGAACACAGACAGTCTTGATTTAAAACAACAGTCAGATTATGGAAAGAATTACACCTTCCCTAGTAATTAGCTCCAGGATTGCAATGGAGAGGGAGGGAAAAACAACAACAAAATAATCCAATTTCAAGACAAACTCGTCAGACTTCAGCTTCCAGCTGCTGGGCACCACTAGACTGGTAAAGAGTAGGTGGGTTATTTGATGCTTATCCTTTTTCCTCCTGTTTGATTTCTGTGTAGTTTTGTCACATTTCACTTCCTCTTTCCTCTTTGTTTTTAAAGTATTAAACAGCTTGATCCTCCTGTCATTCCAGTGAATTTTCATCTGCCTTCAAAAGCATCAGACCTCTTTCCCCCCCCCCTTCAGAGCATCAGTTGCAGGTCACATTAAGAGAAGCCACTGAAAGCTCAGCACCATATACCAGCATAATCATTCTTGCTCGTGCTGTGACAAGACAAATCACTTCCTTGCTTGTATTTACTACTCCCTTACTCATCTGCCTGCAGAGCATCTCACCTTGTTCTGATGCAGCACATCATCTGTTGCTTGCACACTGCTACCCCAGGTCCTTTTAGCTGCTGCCTTCCAGGCTAATTTCTCATTTGAAGTAAGCTCACTCTCCTTATTTCTGTAAGGACTGCTTTACATTCGGTATATTTAAAGCTTATTTCTGTTTCAATGAACATCTCTTCATCATTCTTTCAACTGCTGATTTATCTAAATGCTTTTTCCATATTGATTTTATGGTTAATGTTGCAAAAGTGGTATAGCTGAGCTGTGATAAACTTAATAGGATGATTCCACATAATCAATCCTGGAGTCCTGGGGACTGCTAACATCCATTATAGCACTGCTGGAAAAGAAAGGCCATTCCAGCAAATTTACTTGGGTGGAAGTTTGGAGGGGGGAAAAAAAACTTTAACTTGATGTTTTTTGTAAAATAAAGTAATGGCAAGAGAGCTCTCTGGTGTACAGTCAACAAAGGTTCATGAAAAAGGAAGAGAGTTCATGATCTGAGAGAGGTTAGGCTACCAAAAGTGCACTTCATCATTGGCAAAGGGCCCATTGAAGACCCAGCTGCCACACTGACGCTGGTCTTACACAATTAATAACAAGAATAATTTGAATTAGCTTTTTTCCAAACAACTGCAGAAGATTTCAGGCTGGATGGACTCACTTTGTCACCAAATTAAGCCATGAAACGTGTCAAGGGGAAGGTGAGGAAGATCATTTTTAGTCTAGCCCACAGTCCACCTTGTAGGAGAGGGAATGACTGATATCCCAGGCTCAAAATACAGCCAGCCACCAGATGAGCCCAGCACCACACTGGGACAGTCAGGCACAGCCTGTCACTGCCTAGAGACATCAGCAAGGAGCAGCATCTCAGTAATTCTCTTAATGATGAACAGAGAAAAGCAACTTTCTCACCGAAGGGAAATTCATCATCTGACCTGCTAAGAAACTCATCACCTGACTTTGTGAAGGCCCGAGGGGTGACTCTTTGGGTGTGTGATGCTTCTCTCCTTCTTTCTCTTTACCTTGAGTGCTCTTTCTCTCTCTCTCTCTTTTCCCTTACATGTTTTCTTGGGTGCTTTTCTTTATGCTTTTACATTGCTGTATTATAACCAAAAATAGGCTAAATACCCGTTTTCCTTTGCAACCAAATTGTTAAGTGCTTTGCAGTGAACGAGAGATAATATTAATGTTTGATAATCAAGTGTTTAAGGAAACTAAATAGTGCAGGAAGACACTTGTACAGACTATATTTTATTTGGATTGATGTAGTCTATTTTGCTTTATGAAACAGTTGCCTATATTAGAATAAACCAAGGGATTAATGCAGTGTCTTAACACCCTGATAATCTCAAATTACTCTTTACAACCTTTTTTTTTTTTTTCCTGTGGACCATGGACCTTCAGAACCATTTCTAACAACTTGAAAAATGTTTCTGAGCAGAGTCAACCTGCCTCTGCTCCAAGCTCTGCGCCTCCGTTTAGGACTTGCTTCCTTTCCCACATTATTGCTGCAAATAGAATGTCTCCTACAGTAAGAAATCCAGCATAAAAAGATACTTCATTACTCCATATGGTGAAGAATACTGATTTTCCCTCGGGCTATCAGGAAGTGGAAGCGTTTTTATCTGGGTATCAAAACACCAATTGGATTTTATGAAACCTACTTACAGAGAATTTTTCCTCACCTCCCAGAAGTTCTTTCCAATGATTAATGCTTCGGGCCAGGGAGTGGAAGCAACACTATTTAAAACAGTTCCATTCTAAAGGTGTTGCAGCCACTGTAAGGAATGTCTGCTGCCAAAAACAACTTACAGGGGTTATTTTTGAATACTATTTATCTTTATTGGGACTTCAACGTGGTTTTCTATAGTATTTAAATAATTATTTGCCTTGATGATGACCTTTCATGAATGAATCAGCTTATTTGTTGCTATTTACTGGGTTCATTCACACGCTGGCTGATACGGGAAAACGGGGTTTTCATTAAAAACTTTATTTTACTCATTCAACTTTTTCTAAAACAGAATTTCTGTCATTCTGTCATGTGAAAAGAGGAGATTTCCTCAAACCCCGAGTGTTTGATCAGTCTGCCAGTGCCCCAGGAAAGCTGAGACCCTTGTGCCCAACCAGTCTGTCAGCATCCCATTGTGGGGACCCTTCACTGGTTGAACTGACTTGTTCAGGGTCACACACCAAGCAGAGGAACCCCCTCCTGGGGCTCTACACCTTTACTCACTGCCAGCAGCTTCCAGCACCCTTCAGGGGCTCACATTAACAGTTTATGGAATAACACTCTTTATTAATAAAAAAATTGTGACAGGTTAATGTTGGAGAATTGCCAGTGATTGTATCTGACTGCAAAAATATGTTCTGAGAAATGTACTAATTCAAAGCAATACACAGACAAGCTCTAATCCCCCATAAAAGTCAGCTCAAGACAATTATTCAGCGTGCACAGAGTACAGTTCTCACCCAGTAGGCATCCCTAGGACTTGAAAATATTATTACCATAACGATCACAGATTGGAGCTAGAAGCTTATAAAGTACCAGGAAAACATGACAAATACAGAATTATGATGAGCAGGAAAGCTTCCCCTGAAGTAAGAAAGAAGTTGGCAGATAGTTTCTACGATTTCTATTTGCCATGCCACTCTGATAGAGATGAAGACTAGTGCTTCACAATAATTATATTCCAGGTCACAATTTATAGTCACATATAGACCTTAGATTTGCATCGGGCTCCAGAAAACACTCCATCAATACACCATCTCCTCTGCTTAGCAGGGATTTGGGTCAAAAATAAGGACCTACACTGCACTTGAACATAAGTTTGCTGAACTGGCCTTGCCCATTTGTACTGTGCTCTTAGTGCAAATAGTAGATAGAGGAGGATCTTTAAACATGGTCATTAAAAACTCTGAATGTCTCTGGTCAGCTGCATGCCCTGTATCACTGCCATGTCTATCCTACACCCTGCTAGACAGCTAAGACTTCCAAATGCACTAAGAATGTATTAAAAAAAAAGTAATATACATACAGTGACTATTTAGAGAGAAACATTGAATAAAATAATCACGACTTCCAAGGTGTGAACGTTTTCCTCTTTGCAAGAAGGGAAAGGGAAATGCCATCATGAATTTAGGGATTAAATGCTTCTGCAACACTCACCAGAAAAACTGATTATCTCGGCGCATGTCCAAGATAAGTTTTCACTTACATCTTACACACAAAAGCTCAAGCAAGCAAGTTCACAAAACTGTAGTAAAATTTTGGGTTAATGATAGTCGCGTTTAGACAAATGTAGGTTAAGAAGGCTTCTCGTTTCCTGATGCACACAAATTGTTCTCTGTGATTTAAGGACCTTGACACATAAATACAGAATACAGGAGGAAAATCTTACTTTGATATCAAAGCTAACCTCCTGTATCAGAATAATGGAAAAAACAAGATCATTTCATCATCTGCTAAATATGAATCTATGGTGATTCTTGTCTCAGTGCATAAAACCCTATCAAGCTTTCTCCTGAAGTGAAAAAAGAAAGATGTAACATATGCCTACTCACCAGCGAGGGGCAAGTATTCTGAAAATTCGATCATGAATCATGGTGTCAAGTTTGCTCTCTTTCAAAATTCACTAGAAAACCTCTTTTATCTTTTTTTTTCCCCTGATGATAACAGACAAAGAAATATTTCCTTCACAACATACTCCCTATCAAAATGCATATCACTTTTCCCCTCTCTCTTTAGTGAAAAGTGCTGTTCTCTGACAACCTTTGTAAACATCTCATGTATAACAGAATTCCCTAAAAATCAGTCTTAACACTTCCCAATCACAGTAGTTAACGCTGGCAAGACTTGTTGATGACACCCCTGCTGTTGTCCTTGATCTTGTTGCAGTCTTAGGCTACATTTATATCACTAGGATTATTTAGATTTGCTCAAAGTTCCTTTTCTATGAAGAAACAAAGAACATGTATGATCTTTCAAAGAACATACCATGACAGACAAAATGAGACACAGCATCAATCTAGCCACGTGACTCGTTGAATTTATCCTCAATGTGAGTAAATTTCTTCAGGAGGGAGTATCACAATAAACTCAGCTCTATTACTTCCAGGACCCCAACTCTTTATATCCCTTATTATCTATTTCTAGGTACTACATCATTATAAATCTATTTTTACTGTAAAATGCTCCCTAAGTACTACACGTTCCCTTCACAATTCCAATGACCACAAATCCAAACACTTGTGGATGGAACTCTAAAATCAAGTTCTGTCTTAAAAAAATCCCAAAACACCCAAAAGAGCATGCCCTCAGTTAGAGCAGTTTTTATTTAAAGCAGAGCTCTGAAAATCTGTAGCATTTGGCTATCAGTCTCAGAAAAACAATCCGTTGAAAGATTTCGCCTTCCTGCTTCTAAGCAGACCAGAAATACACACAATCTGCTTTGCAGACACTTTTTCAGTGTTTCTAGACTCTGCTACATGAAAGTTCATTAATATATTGAGGCATGGTACAATAGGTCCTCAAAAAAGTATAGCTGAATAAATTTACACACTGGTTTAATAGCAGAAATGAGGCAAAAAAAAAAAAGAAAAAAAGTCATCACCAAGGGATGATTTAAAAACTAAAACCCTGATCTTGCAAAATTGCAAGCAGTGCTCCCAAATAATAGGAAATATGCCTTAGAGCTGGAGACCATTTGCAGCCTCAACAGTTATGATTGCCCCAGGCTCTTGAACACTTTGAAATAATTTCAAAGTTTAAAGAACTGTTCATTCCACAACAGAGTTAAAATATTTTCTGGCAGAAATCCCCTTGCTAATGGAAATACTGGACCTCGTCTTTTAAAGGCAGCAAGGGCAGGGCAAGTGAACCAAGTAAAATTGCAGCTGAGGTAGGGAATCTCCAGAGTGGTGCTATTTTGACAGCTCTGAAAATGCAACAGATCAGCCAAGGGCTGCATGATTAAATTATGTCATGCCAAAATTATCACTACTACAGCACTAGAAAGCCCCGGGTATATGGTCTCTTAACAAAACTCCCAAAACACCTATAACAGGAAACAGTTAATTTGTTTATAGATGAAGTGGCGACAGCTGGCCAAAGGTAAGGGTTAAAATATCAGCACTTGCAACCCTTCAACTGATTTGATCTCAGGACAGCTCTACATGCCTGATTTGACCAGGTCCCACAGCCCAGGCCAAGAAGCACAAGCTAAATGCTCTGTGTGTTCTCCCCACATCACCATAAGCCTGGACTGAATTGCCAAGGACTCTTGTGAGACGTGGGACTGACAGTTCACACACAACAGACACCACCACCGAGCAACCCAACCTAGTGGAAGGTGTCACTGATCACAGCAGAAGGATGGAACTAAATCACATTTAAAGGTCCCTTCCAGCCCAAACCATTCTATGGTTGTATTAGATACAGGCTTCTGAATGATGTCAGGCATATAAAGACCACGCTTCGTTTTTTCCTCTCGAAAGAAAATTCCTGCGTTTTTGATTACCAAATTCAAATCCTTCATTAAAGAAACAGCAAACTAAAAATTTAAACTAGATGAGTATATTCCTCCAGAACCAAGGCAGAGCCAAGTACATCGGGGTCCTTCCCAACACAGTTCCTTGTCTGATTCCAGAGAATCACAGAATCACAGAACATCCTGGGTTGGAAGGGACCCACAAAGATCATAAAAGACCAACTCCTGGCCCTGAACAGTTCAACCCCAAGAATCACATCACAAATGACCACCAATATGGGAATCTGTAAAGAAAAGACTTGCAGCCTCACAAGGTCTGACACTTTTCCTCCTTTTCTGGAAGTGGCAGAATAAGGCTGAAGAGCAGCCTGTGCAGCCTCCAACATCAAAGCACATTCACAGGCAGCACTTTGGGATATGTCTTTTTGCAGCCTTTATTTCATGAAAGCAGCTTCTCTCTGGTGCAGAGCTGGCTGGTTTCAGAGAATGCTATAGAAATGTGCCTGCCCTTTGACTGACTTTGTCAGAGAGGCTAAAACATTTAGTTTTGAAACCTGACAATATTTCACAGCCTTTGGAAGAGACAAGCTGTCAGGTTTCCTTTGGGAGGAAGAAAGGAAGGAGTGTACATCCACTGAATGAAAATAACTAACACAGAGCTGGATCCAGCCTCAAATAAGCAAATCTTTCACCGAATGAGTGCTACAGGTCTTGCCTTACTGATTTTAGCTGAAAAACAATTCTAGGATTTGGCCTTTACATTTAAGCATAAGACTTATTTTTTAGGATTTAATTGCCTAAACCTAGTAAAAGACTGCAAATCTACATGAGCACAAGATGCATACAGAACAGCCTCAAGACCTGAAAATTAACTCTGCAGGCACACAAGTGTTACACAGACAAACAACAATTGCAAGCTCTATTGTTCAATGCAACAGCAGCATCATTCAAAAAAACAACTTGCAATGGAGCAATACATCACAGAGCTTTGTGGTTATACTTGCTCTGATTTCTGATTGCAAAACCTATTTCTGTTACCTGTAACTTTGTCAAGCTGAAGTTTATCAGCATGAGGCAGCACCCTGACACAGCTGTCACAGGTTTTTTTGGCAGAACCAACTGAACACTGGATTCACAGGAAGAGGTGGGATATATCTACACCATACATAGGTGTAGAAAAATAATTTCAGCAGGTGTTTTAGTGCAATGTTTCGAAAAGAAAGTCTCTACATTCATTGTAAGGGTCACCTTTCTTATCCAGGAACTGGCTTGTGGGGAATATTCTTTAAGTAGGAAAAAAAAAAAATCCACAAAGATAAGGAAGAAATGAGCTGCTGAAAGAAATAATCACATCAAGGCTTACCACAGTCTCTCAAAAAACATATGTTAATGCACAACTCCTCCACTGTTAATAAAACCACATCAGCACCAATCTTTTAAACTAACTATGCCCCATCACAGGAGGGCAAGAGCCCAGCAGCTGCCAGGCACAGATGTTCATAGGAAAGAGGCTATTCCAAGGGTTTCTGCTAGACATAGGAAGAAAAACAATTCTTTTTCTCATCACATAAAAGTAAAGGTTATAATAGTGGAGGGTTGAATAATAGCAGGAACAGCTAGGGAATAAACTGACTAATCAGGAGACAGACCTGCTGCTGGGGCTGTAGATTTAGGAAATCTGCATGGGGCAAAAATTTCCTACAGTGGGATATCAGTTGCATGTGTGAGAAACAAGGGCTGACATGCACCATCCAGGGAACTCCCACAGACACCAGAAAAATGGAGTCTTTTTATCTGTTGTTGCCTTTTGTTGAGGGAGAGTACAGCAGAAGGCCAAAATATTCTATCTGAAATACTAAATGCTATGCAAATGTCCTGCCTTCTGTGGCCACAGGTGATTTCCATTGAAATGGAGAGGAATTATTCAGTTGTAAAGCCGTGTAGCTCACTTGGTTGACTGCACCCTTGTAGGTTCGAGTGTGAAATAGTAGATGCTCTGAAAAGGGTGGATTCTTGGCTCAAGGAAGCTTGGAGTACTTGGAATTATTCAAATTACTGGTCAGGTGACACGCATCTGTAGGCAAGTTCACGCAGTGTTACAGCTGTAACTTTGAGCCTTCTTTCCAAATCTGAGGATTTGTCCAAATGATTCAGTCCTCCCTTCCTTATAGTGGTAGAATTGCCAAAATAATGACAGGACAAGGGAGCAAAGGTCAGTCCGGGAGCAGGAGACCACCTTTTTCCTGCCTGCAGCCCCAGGGTTTGAAAGGATACAGGTGCTAAAGAGAACCATATAATAGAGGTATTAAGCATTCCTACGTTGTAGGATACAGTGCTAAGAGAGAGAAAAGAAACAACCAAAACCAACCCCACAGAGCAGGTTACAGAAGACAAGTTTACAAGGTCAGAATTTCATATTAAGGGCACATTGTTCAAAACCAAAAAAAAAATGAAAGTTTCTCTTTTATTAAAGGTTAACACATCTCTGGTTTGAAAAATGAACCCCAAAATTATTGTTTGCACATGGGTACAAAGTATTTTGCATCAAGAATACTCAAAACAACCAACAGAAATTAGGTTGAGGGGAAAAAAAAGCAGTAGTGAAATGATTCTGAAAATTTCTAACTTCAGTTTATGTTAATTTTTTAATCATTTGATGGGATTGCTATGTCTTTTTTAATTTACCAGTCAAAATTAAATAGCATAGTGATCACTTCTCAGGTCTCCTGGACAAGAGTACTCCAATATTCAAAGACAACAGGACTCTCTTTTTTTCTATACTGATCTTCAAAAATATTTGCTCATTTTGTCTGCTAAGTCAAGGCACCTCAGGTACAAAAGATGCTTACAAATATCCTAAAAGAAGACCAAATCCAGTCAGGAAAAAAAAAAAAAAAACGAACTCTAAATTGAAAGAGTTTTCTCAGTTTCAGAGGTCAACCACAGTGGTGGTAAAGCAACCAGAGGATGCTGCATTCATGAAAGATTACAAATGTTTAATATGCAGAAGAATTTTCCTACTGAATGCACAGGGATGAAGATGGAGACAGGTAGTGACTTGGTCTATGTAAAAAGCAGCAGAGTCCCGTGCTAGGATGTTGACAGGGCACCCAGAAGCCCAGGGCAATGCTCTGCCCAGGTTCCCAGGCATGAGAGCTCACAATAAAATTCAAGTCAGCCCTCTCATTCTCTCACCATACATCTCCCTGGCTGACAATAAAGAACAGGTCTGTCTAGCTGTAATATATTATTGTGTAATTTTCCCACAATACCAGACACAGGTCAACTCTGGAACAAATTATTCCAGAACAGCATTGATTGTTTGGGTCCATGGACTAAACTCCAATAACATACTCATATACAGGAAAATCCCCTGTATTAAACAGATAACCCAGATTCACCCTAAGTGCCTAATTTGCCCACGTGCTCGATTTGGCTTCTAGTCCTCCCATTTTCATGAATATTCAGTTCAGCTTCTTAGTAGGGCTCAGGGTGCTGCTGGAGTCCTGTAGCTTTATTATGCAATGAACAAACACGAGGGAGTGATATTAGATATTGATCCAGGACTATGGGTATCAGCTGCAGCCCTGCTCCCCAAGCATGCCATCAGCACAAGCTTCCTTCACCAGGCAGTTCTGACCAGCAACCATCTGAAGGCCATAAAACCTTCTCTCCTCATTCCAAAACTGACATCTCCCAGGGCTCAAAACTGTTTCCTTTACCCTGGAAAGTTTCCAGAGATGTTCTAGAGAACAGTGAGCTATTACTCAGGGACTATTCTCATCTGTTGATCTTTGCTCTTTAATAAAGAAAGAGCAGCTTGGGCAGCACCCAGGGCCACTGTGCACTTCCTGCTATTCTGACACAATTATATTGCAGATGCTGCAATTCCACACAAGCTGAATATTCAACCCTTACTGCTTCTGGCTTTTTAATAATAGACACCTTTCAGAAAACCCTTGTTATCTCCAGTTTAACATCTCAGACTTGCTGACAAGAAAGAACTGGGAGGAATTCATTTGGAAAGACTCACTAGAACAAAAATTGTTCAATGGAGGCCCCCAGCTGCAGGCTGTCATGCATGTTGAAGTCATCACATACTCATCATGACATTTGAACACTGCATTCAACTGTAATCAGTCTTTATACAGCATAAGAACTATAATTATAAAGTGATTTTGACATCAGAAATGGCATTGCAGTACCTCACTTAAAAATACCCACCCTGAAAATAGGATGCTAAGCCTTGTGTTTAGCAGAGGGACAGTAAGTTGGGCGTGAAATCAGACTCTGACAAGGAGAAACCCAGTCTGGCAAGAGACTTAGCTATCAAAAATAAGGATTAAATGTATGTTGAATTCTGTGCTCTCCGGCATTTCAGCACCTTGCCCTTGGCTTTTCCTTGGACCAAAGATCTGGAACTCTTTCCTAGAAATTTTGAATGCTGCCTCTTCTCCTAAAGGGAGTAAGGGAAGAAAGGGTAGAGGCAGGATGGATTGTCAAACAGCAAGCACCATGCAGTGAGCGTGGGCCAGGACTGAGGCATGTGTCAGGCTGTGCAGAACTGAGACATGATTCAGCTTCTTCTTCCTATTTAAAACACTTCTGACTTCTCAAGACTATTTTCTGCCAGCAGGTCTCTGACGGGAAGGTAAGAGAGGCAGCGCTGATATTCAACATCCGCTCTCAGAAGCGGTGCTTCTGTGACCCAGAGCTATCCTACAACATAATTCTTCTCTGTCCACAATTCAGCTGAATTACTGTAAAAGCAGGACCAAAGCTCTCCCTTTTCCTTGTTACACACGTCAGGCACCAGGTATTTTTATTCATCCCCACAAATTAAATATTTTCTCCTGAAAAGGTCAAAATGTCAGCTACTCGTAAACCTGTAAGCACCTACGTAATGATAAAAAATATTTTAAGGCTGCTCAGCCAAGCACAAACAGCTGTGATACCAACAGACAAGACAATAAATCTATTTTCACAAGCTGACTGGGCACGGTAAAGCAAAATATAGTCATGGCCGGAAAAGGAGTTCCTCTCTTAGGAATAAAAACATTAATTTATTTTGATTTCGATATACGTATGCATCTCATGTAATCTAACAAAAACTGCAAAAGACATTTTTGTTATGTGCTTGGGTGCCTGTTAGTGAGTGAGAGGGTGCCAGGTTCCATTTTCCTCATCTATTACAAGTAAGTGCTTAAATGACTATGCCTGCAGCTGGTAACTTTTCACATAATCAAGTGTGGTTCGAAGCAGGTCATGGTCAGCCAAGGCAATGCACTTTTTAAACATCCAAAAGGTAAGAGTAATTTCTTCCCTTTCCATCTCTGTTATGGTTCTATTAAAATAAACTAAATATTTTCACCTCATGTTTAAATTCAAATCAGCACAACTGACTCACCTGAAAGATAATGTCACGACATGTATTACAGCAGAACATCTTATGATGGTAACCCTTGTGAGAGGTTATATTGAAATATCACAAAGAAATAGTCAACCTAAAGTATCTCCTGGCATTGAAGAAAAAAATCTATACCTACAATACAATTCTGGGGAAGGGTTCAAAGACCTTCTTTAAAAAACAGATAATTCCTATGAAATATGCACATTTCTAATGTAATTTATGTAGGAAACCTTATTGGTTTCTTTCCTGTTAAATGCCATAGGACTCTTCATAATGGAATTAACTTCAGAAGAAAAAAAAATTTAAATTTATTTAAAGCCATGAATTAATAAAACCATTTTCTGACCTACATTTGAAAAGGACAGGACCAGCCTAAAATGAAAACAACTCCTCTGAGATTTTGTAACTCCTTTGGAAGTTTGACAGCTTGCTTAACTAGACCTACAACATCAGACACAAAATTCAACTCAGACTCACATCTTATTCACACAAACTTTAGAGTGTCCAATATATTGAAACAATACTACATTCAATTTTGTCTTCTGGAAAAGTGAGTATAAAATAAAAGTATTCAAACAACTGTGTGCACTTACAAATAAATTAAAATGCAGCACTGGTTCTGCTACAATTCGTAGAAAGTCTCCAAAACAACGGTTTCTACATTGAAAAGAACTTAATATATGCAGTAATCCTAAAAGTCACTATTTAATCAAGTATAGGGAAAGAGGTGAAACTTGAAAGCTCTCAAAACAAGCTCTGCAAATCAGTTTAACAACTCCTGTTAATCCAGAGATTAACAGATTTGACAAATGAGGTTTGCATTGCATTTACGTCTCCAGTGAAAAGAAAAATGACAGTGAAAAGTAAAGCCCCGAATATCTTAGATGAATTATTTTAATCTGCAGGGTGAACAACCATTAACAAAGCAGTTATACTTCATTCTGGAAAAATCTCAAGACAATAAATAATATTTCTGAAGAACAACAGCACCCATCTCTATTCCAACTAAAATTTCCAGCCTCTTCATTATATTCTTTTATAAATATAGGTTATATAAACCCGTATATTTAAAAAATATAGCGTATTTATTTTCACACACTCTCATTTGCAAGACATTAATATGCAAGTCCTATGCTAAACACCCTGATAGTGAGGTAAAAGTGTGGCAGATATGGTAAAGTACCCTTATCTAAAAATGTTAAGCTGACACAGCCAGTGTGGGGACACAGGACTGACAGTCAATCGCTTCATGCTGTAAAAGTCCAGTCCTACTTACAAAGGGCAAGTTCTTCTGAGACATTCCTGCTTGGAGTGTGTGTGGAGATTCTTGCCCTGGGAGGGGATGGCCCTCAAAGTTACTCCTCAAGGACGAGTGGAAGAGATTTACCCATGGTCGTTGGTCTTGGTGAGTAACATCAACCTCTATTTAATAATTCGGTTTTTTGCTAGTTTTAATATAATTGCTTTGATGTAGTACACTATACTATACTAGTCATTTTAGTTTCTATACTGGGCAGTAAATAATTCTGATTAAGATCTTTCGTCCAATCATTTTTCATAATGAATCACTCATTTTGATTTGCCATCCTTAATCCTGTGGGACAAAGTTGTGCAAAGGTTCAGTTACACCTCTGTAACTCCTTAGACTTAAACCGTGGACAAAGTCTGGGGTTAATATTGGATCCAGCTGCACACAAGCTCCTCTCTGAGAAGATCCTGGTTATATTCAAATGTAATGTTGTAACATTTCTGTAAAATCTGCAGTTAACGATGGACACCTGAAAGTGATGTTATTATCAGAGTAAATCATCTTATCATAATTAGGAATTTCCCTGTAAAAGTGTTTCACATGGATGAGTATTGGCATTTATGTCTTATTGGTTTCACCAGGAATGGATCTTACTGTAAATGTTACAGAGACAGTGGATACAAGATTTTATTCCTGTGGAAACATAAGGACTAGGGAATATAATTATTTAGGAGGGGAAAGTTAAATCTTCCTTTCATCACTTGTAATTCTTCACTCAGAGTAATAGCTTCTATTCTTATGGTCCTGGCATTTTACATAACATGGGAGTCAGCTATCCTGTCATTCCAAGATGTATAAACACAAGCTATTTAACATTAAGCAGGATGCTAAGCAAAGAAGATGGCATTCTGCAAATATTAAATTTCAGGGTAATTTATCACCACCTTCCACCCTGTGGATGCACATCAATGCAAAGTTACAGTGAAACTTCCCGAATATCATGAAGGAAAGCACTGGCCTTGGAAGCTTTAACATTGTAAAAATCAACTACTACCAAGCAGAATTATTCTTCAGTACTGCTAAATTAATGCCTTTACAAAGCATGTACCTCTGTACTTGAGGATTTTAGGTGGCAGACAGAAGAAAACACAGAATTTCTCAAGCTTGTGGGGGCTTTTACATCTTGCTATCACTTGGTGCACATGTTATTCCCCATCAGAAGGTATGAAGCTTTTTAATATGCTCAGTTTTAAGCCAGAAAAGCACATTCTTCATGTTCTAAACATGTTTGTGGAAGATGTAGTGTGTAAATAGACCACAAGAAGCTTAATAGAAAAAAACCCAAATCAACCCAAAACATAGCCCACCAAGTAGATATTACTAAAAATAAAAAAATACATACATTTACCCTAATGGTTGCTTTAATGATATGAGATCTGTGCACTGTTCATACTTAACAGTAGGTCTTATATCATGAGGACACTTCATTTTGTGGAACAATAAGCAGAGTTCTGGGATCTTGTTCATTACAAACTTGTTTTTTGCTCAAATAATCAGCTGTCAGCTTTTAGAATTACATGTTGGAATAGAGATAGAAGCTGTTCTTCAAATATCTTGACACAATTCCTAAGACACTCAGAAACATCTGTGCTCAAATGATACACTGACTATTTGCTTGTCATTAAATTTTGTCACAGATAATCAGATATATAATAGTACTGTATTGCTCCTCTTCTGTTTCTTTCATACGAATTTATATTTTCATGGTTGAAACAAACTTCCATTGCTATTTTTCCAAGTCACGTCTTGGCTTTCTGGTGTGTACTCACCAGCATCCCTCTTGGTTTGCTTTAATTTGTGCTCTTAACAGCACCCAACAGAAGATGTGCTGCTATGACAGCACTTGTCATAACATCACACTTGACAATCATCTGGGGAAGGGGGGGAGAGAGAAAGATGGTAGGATGCAGAGATTCCCTTACAAGATTTGTACATTTCTATGTCGAGCACTGAATATAAATATATTCCAAACCTTATTTAGAAAACTATTTTTAAAAAGGCACCTGGCTGAAAATGTTGTGGAAGATCATTTTCTATTTATACAGGATATCAATCACACTGCCTTGGAAGACACTGGGGCATCCTTCCCATTCACCTGATGCACAGCTACCACCTTATGAGTACAGGTTATATCTGTGAGATCAGCCTCTGGTTTTACAAATTCCTTAAAAAAGTAGCACCTCTCACCTCGGCAATCCAGTTGCAATTCTTCTGCTAACATAGCTATTAAATACCAGGTGAAATTTAGTCATTGACAAGTCAAAAACTAAAACTGGAGATAAATAGGAAGCATAACAGCAGTAATGAAAACATATCTCAGTAAGCCAATAGTAGAAACATTTTGCAACAAGCAGTTAAAAAGACAAATAGAATTTATCCTCCATAACAGGCTTATTGTACTTTGTTATTTTTCTGTTTTCAGCCAGTCACTGCAGTAACAGAAAGACCTGCAACATTAACAGTTCCCACAGTGCCACATTAGTGCATGACTGTTCTGTAATGCCCATTTGTATCCAACACTGCTGCAGTTCAGTGGCTCCTCTAATATGACATGAGACTTGGATAACAGACTACTTCAGTCACACTTCAGGTTCACAAGTGGTGCAACTTCTCTTTATGCATTGTTTGAAAATATATCGGGACAAACTTCATGTTTGCAATCACTCAAAACATAGTCACGATTAATTTGCAGCCTGAGTTTTACTGAGATTTCTAGAGTCCTTTAAGATGATGAGGAGAAGCCAGCCAGTTCTAAAAGGCACGTTTGTCTACCATAACTTGTAGCAGAGTGTGCATAATCTGTAGTGCTTGAAGAAGCTTTCCTTTTGTAGTCTGAATAGTTGCTCATAAAGAAAGTCTGACTGATAACTGGGCAGGCTTAAAGAGAAATTTGTAATTTACTTATAGTCAACTCTCAATTGGAAGTGGCTCACACAGTGCTAGGACCGATATCCCACCAAAAAGTCCATACTGATCTACAGTAGCTGGGCACAATTGTTTCAATTCATGTTTTTTAAATGATAACTTGTTTCTTGCAAGGAATGTAACTTCATCTGAATCCAAAGTCTGCATTCAGCTAGAGAGAATAAACAGGCATAACGTTGCCACAGAAACATTATGCTAAGGAGATTTGGACTTGATCTACAGTTCACAGAAAAGCCAGTCTTTCTTTTTAAATGCTGCAGCCAGTCAGCAAGCACTGCTTCCAAAGATGCATTTAAGTAAGAGCCAGCATGAAGCACTTATACTTCCCATTTACTCTTCCACCTGCACTGCTTTTTCTCCACAACCAGTCATAAAACCTCCTATGTGTTCCCAAATGCTGGCACCTTATCCCTGCACAGGTCCGGTGTTTCCTTGGAAAGGCTCACTGTCTGCCCATTTGTTTTAAAGCTGGTAATTAGCAGGAACACACTTATTTCACCATGAATGTATATCAGAGAGCAATAAAGGGCTGGGAATAGGAAATCCTTTTCTCATTGCCATTCTCTTCTAGTATGGGATTAAAACATTAACATTCTCAGACGCTGAAAAATACGGCAACAATTTCTGGAAACACCAGTAAATAAAGACAATTTACTGCAACAAGATTTGTTGGCAACACAACACACTGGCAAAATTCTGGCAGTTTACCATTTATTCACTATTTCCTGAATTTCACTATGGTTAATGGGATGCAACCTATATGGCCTGTGGGATGATTTCTCTTCATTTTTTCCTAGAGCCTTCATTAAATATAGTCAGTCACAAGGAAAGTAGAAGTTTCATGCAATTTTATGAAGATTTTCTACAAATCATACTATTTCAAATGCAATAATAAAGAAATTGCATAGTTCACTTATTATTAACCAACATACTAAATTATATATATTTATTCTAAATGTGAAAAATGTTCTTGTCTTTCTGTATAACCCTGACACATTTAATTGTTAGAACTTCCTAGAACTTCACTATAATGTTATATAGTTGATTTTTACCTTTAGCTTTCCTGTTTCTATTCTCTATTCCTTTTACTGTGATGTGGCATTTCACTGTAAACAAAATCCTAAAATTATTACTCATGAATTTATCACTAAACATAGTCCACGTGTCTAGGAAAAGTTCAGGTATGTTCTTGTTTCCAGGACACAACTGAGGCAAAGAAGTATTGGTACATTCATGGAATCACATACAGGTTACCATACATTTCTTATAAATGTCAGAACATGCACCCATGAGTATATACACAGCATAGTATGTATATTCTGTCACCCATGGTGACAGAATAATTTACATAGCACTGAAAGTTTTATCCCTAAGGTCTAGTCTGACACTCTACACAAAAAAAAAGGAAAGAGAAAAATGGCAGACATGGTATGTTGTCAGACATTCCAGCATCTGCTGACTGCAAACATTAATTTGTGATGCTTTGTTTTTGTACAGCAAGTGTGCATTACTTTTGTCTGAAGGTAAAGGTTTAATTTTTAAGTCACATTTCCAGGATGAAAGAATAAGAAATGCATGTCTGTGTCCTTCATCTTTTGGGTTTTCCCCCATCCCTGCAATACTGATTTAAAACATGTGAGTGAGCCCAAGTGTTCCCCACTGAGCAAATGTATCAGGTTTTAATAAATAAATAAATAAATAAATAAATAAATAACACAAACACACACGAATAGTACAAGTACACTTAAGTATGAATATACCAGAGCCTTGTAGAAGACTCTGTAGGATGTCCCTGCTCTCACTGTCCTCTTCACAAGCCACTCTTTTTGGCAAGGGCCTAAACATTTCTCCAGTCTAAAGATGCAGCTCTACAGTAGAAACCCACTTTAGTGAGTGGTCAACCAGTGAAAAAAAAAAGAAACCAAAGAGGAAAGTGTTACAGCAGCTGTATCAAGCCAATTTTGAGCAGGAAAGAAATTCAGCCAGAATATATATTTTTTAATGAGGTGCTTTGTGACTGTATCAGTCTCTTGGAAGCCTGACACTATGGTAGGGAACAGACTGCAAACCTTTGTGTCAAACCAGTATTTGACATGCAGAAGCAAGACTTGAGAGCCTGAAAATTCCTTTCCATAAGCAAGATATGAAACTGGTGCCCCAGGCAGGGCTGGAGAATATCAGGTGCCTGCAGAGACCAGGCAGGATGCACAAAGGCCAAGAATCATCTGCTCTCCCATTCTCATCCAGTAGCGGGAAAACTGGCTGCATTTTACTACTTTTAGAAGTCATTTTATGCCAAACAGCTCTATCTCTGCTAACATGCTAGGGGGAGGAAGCATATGCATTGCTGTATGGCTTGGAAAGGAGTCTGTTGTAGAGCGATTTTTCAGACTGTGGAGCAGCACAAAGGCAAGCAGAGTGCAAACTGACCTTAAAAAGCAGTGAAATCTTCCTTTTTGGTTTTAATCGCCCTTGTACCCAAACAGAACCTATTCCAGGAATTGGATTTATCCCTAGAAGTGGTGACTGTAAACAGATGTTCTTTTGGCAGTCCCTAATTACTGTCTAACTGAGGGATTCTGGACTGACAAATGCATCATATGAACATGCTCAGCACAGTACCTAAAACCCTTCTTTGCTTTAGCTACAAATTGGAAGGAGCTTCATCAAAGATTCAGAGTTTTTCATTATATGCTGGATAGTCAGCCTAATGAGACTTCCACATGCTTTTACAGATTTTATTCAAGGATATGATGCTACTGAGTTGTACACTGAATTGTCCCAGAAATATGAGTGCTGCATATGTATGGTTTTTTGCACATAAGAAAAATGTACAGACAAAAAAGCTTGTACGTAGCATGCACATTTTTAGTCACCAACTAGCAACATCCTTAAACCTTTAAAGTTGTCTTGCTTCTGTGGAGCAGATCGTGGCAATCCATGAAGAAAGATGTGAAACTAATGGAAAGGGATTCATTGCTAATGAAGAAAAGTTATGAAGATGGGCTGAAAACCCATGATGCAAGTTAAGGTATAGCTTAAAAAATGCTCAGTTCTCATGGACCTCTACAAAAGCTGTACTCTCAGAGATCTTGTAGAGCTTGGATTGCAGTCTGAAATTCACTGTAATCCCTAAGATATAATCTAAAATGAAATTTGAGAAAACTCATGAAGTGAATGCTGAATATCTGCATCCATAATCTAGAATTAAGCATTACACCATATTTACTCATCTCTGCTTAGAAACGGTTAGAATAATAAATAAATAATAAAAAACCAAGCCTTGCTACCATCTTTTTAAAAAAAAGTCTCAAAAACTTTCAATGATGTTGAGAATTAGTACATTTAATCTGCCATGCTTACAGATCCCACATCCTTCACAACATTTTCTGCAGAATCCCATCTAAGTAAAGGGGGAAAAAATTAAAGTTCATTATAATTTCACTGCTAATATTCAACTACGCTCATACATAGTATCTTCCCTCTGAAGTTAGGGATTTAAGAGCTAGTTTTCCACATTGTCCAAAACCAGTCACTGCCTAGAAATCTTTGTCATTTGTTTGAGGTAGACAAATCTAAGGTTCATGTCAGAAGGAACTCCTGGGAGTTCCTCTAGGACAACACAAAATACTGAGTCACTAAATTTTGCTCATCCTATGCAACTGTCTCTTTTCTCTTGGCCTACAATCTGTTATAATAATAAGGACCCTGATTTGGAAGCAGTAAGAAAAGATCCTTATATTATTCTACCACGAATGCTGGTGAAAGTAAAATGAAGGTACCGAGGTGAGATTGAACTCATGTCTTAAGATTTCATGACTTTTCTGGTGGGAATCAACCTCCCCATATATAAATAAAATGCTACGAATAAAAATCACCAGAGTTACATTTTTGTTTATTCCTGACAGCAATACTCAGAGCCGGTGACTCCAGTAACTGTGCTTTGCATGGAAGACTTCACACAACTGGCTGCTCTTGAACCCCCCAAACACGAAGGAGCCAGAAAAAAAGCAGCTGAGGCTCTAAAACCAGCACCGTTGCCAACTTCAATCTAGTCGGTGTGCCCAAAGTGCAGCAGAATTTCTTGCAGCTAACCACTTGTGGGAAAAATTCCGCTTTTAAATTTAGAAAGCCGGCAAAAACTCATGAAACAGAAGAAAGAATTTTTCAGCGTGCTGGGTCTGGTCTTACACTGAGTTTTTCGGGGAGAAAGACCCTTTGGAATTAAATTCCATACATTTTATAGTTTCACAAAATCCCACCCTTTTCAGATAAGTTTAATATATTCATTTTTGCCTAAAAAGGTTTCTTTTCTCTGAAAAAGAGGCTTTCCCTTCCTTCTGATTGGCTGCGAGGCGTCCTCTGTCAAAAATGATGGATCTTCCTTTGTTCTTAGCCCAAAGAGGGAGAAGAAACCCCTGCGTACAAAACTGCCACATGGCCCTGAAAGATTTTAATTTTTAAGAACTTTTATATTTCCCTTATCCGGCCAAAAAAGACCCTGACACCCAGTCCCATTTGGAACTTCGATATCTTACAACTTCGCAATACACCTATATGTATAAAAAATCGTATTTTATCTCTCATAACTTATTGGCTGAATTATACATATTTTATAGAGCACCTAAATGGCCCCAAAGAGGCCAGGGCAGTGGTGGGATCGCTCCCTTCCAGCCTGACCTCCCGGTCTGTAACCAAGAGGGCTCCACAAGCACATTCCCCTGCACTGCAGGTGGCATTTCCACACATACATGAACTCTTTCACAGCCAGAAATTGATTGTCCCCTCTAATTTCCTGCTCCACAAGGATGGTGACATGCAACCATACAGCCAGGGAAGGAACAGCCTAAGTGAGACTGAGTGGAACTGCTGAGGAGAGTGTCAGTGCTAATCCAACCGGAGGGATACCTGGCACACATCACTGCCCCTCAGGGCTTCGCTGCTCCCAGGGAAAGCAATCACAGCATTGATTAGCTGAAGAGGCTTCCTATTGGTATTTAAACTGGTGGGTAATGACTACAAGTAACATCAGGGCCACAAAAAACTATAAAAACATCCAGAGATGCTGCAGCTACTTTTCCAGCAGACAGCCTGGCACTAAGCTGTTCTAGGCTTTTCCTGGAAAGTTGCTTTAAGAGCCATCTATAGCAAAAGCAAGAACTTCTGATTTTCAAACCACAGTTACAATTGAGTCATGGCCACTCTTACAGACACTTGTCATCTCTTGAAGAAAGATTCCTAGAGTTTAAAATTAAAATGATTGCAAGAGAAGTATAATAAGTAAATGAACAGATCCAAATTAAAATCTAACTATAATTTCAGAATAAATGAGTTTTACTTTTTAAATAATTAAATAAGCATGAGAACTTTATAAGCATAATATATATATGTTATATCAGTTATACAAACATATAAGCATGACAACTTCATAAACTATCAGTCAGAAATGGTTTCTCTTGCTAGGTTTTCATGCAATAGCAATAATACAACTGCCTGTAATATCAAACTGAAACAGTAAATTGAAGGTGTGGTTATGGATTTGGGAAATACAGGAAATTTTAGAGTCAATAGTACCACCTGCTGGATATCATGAAGATAAGAGTCAGAGACTAATCCACATTTATAAAAGTTATGGCATAATTCGATACTTACAAAAATGTCACCATAACTAAACTGTTACAAATGAATAGACAACAAATTGCCAGATGTTCTAATGCACTGCCAAAATCCTGCAGAAAGGTCACTGATATTTTCAATAGGTATTTCTTGTTAATTCAAAACTCACTACATACAATTCATCAGATGAATTTTTTTAAAAAAATAAATAAATAAATCAAACCAATCAGCCTAGCAGCCCCATTTAAAAGAAACGTGCTACTACTGTTAATGACAATGTTAAGTGCGGGGTTTGGTGAGGTTTTTTAAGTTAATTACATAACTAATGTGTTATTCCACTACAATATTTTTTGGCAGGGTGGAAGAAGAGGACAAAAATGCCCTCAAACCACTAAAAGAAACACACACACACACCCCCATCATCTGCTACTATTGAGCTACCAGACATTAACAATCTGGGGATATCCCAAAAAAAGCAGCTAGTAAAGGACCTCAAACTAAGTGACTTCTTACTTCAGCAACAGAATCATCAGCCTTGAAAACCATCAGTGACAACCTGTAAGCCCTTTGATACAGAACACGAAGTTGTTACTATGTTTCCTGCTACTTCTCAATTCACAACTTTCTGACTCTGTTGTGTAGTCACATTAAAAGAACCGAGGTTTTTCCCGAACGACTCACCTTTTCAGTTACGTGTCTGATCAGGTCACACTTCCCTCAGAAAGCTATGCTCTCTTTCTGCATGCAGAGTTCTGTCCAAGCAAGTTCTGTCAATCTTCTTCTAAATCTTAACACATCCAACAGTGGACTTGCATCCAACAGTTCTAATCTGAAGCCTGACAAATACTGAGCACTTCAAGTTCCACAAAACAATGGAACCTCGATACTCTAAAAATAAATAACATTTTTAAAAAATGCTTTCATTACAAAGCAGAAAGTTAATTCCTAACACTACACTGTGGAGCAGGAAAGTTGTAGCACTTCCACTGCAGCTCCCAGGACGACACAACACAGCCAAGCTGCTCTGCTGAGCTTTTGTGCCCACCTGCACACAATCTCAGTCTCATTAGCAAGGGACGGGCAGCAGGTGAGCCTCCTTCTGCTCCCCCTTCCAGCACACCTCATCAGTCTCCCACTATGCCAGTGAGACTTTCAATGGCCAGAAATCCCAGGTCAGTGTTGTGGTTTGTGTGAAGTACTTAGTTCAACAATGCAGTAACCCCCTCTGATGACCTGACAGGCTTGAGAGGTGTGTCTGCGGGAGCCCCAGGAAGTTCAAGGCCGGGTGCAAGGAGCTGCACATGGATCGAGCCAATCCCAAGCACAAATACAGGCTAGGCAAGGAATGGATTGAGAGTAGTCCTCAAGAGAAGGACTTGGAGGTGAGAAGCCCAACATGACTTGGCAATGCTCACTTGCAACCCAGAAAGCCAACTGGGCTGCATGAAAAGCAGTGTGACCAGCAGGCCGAGGGAGGTGATTCTCTTCCACTACTCTGCTCTCGTGAGACCCCACTGCATCCAGCTCTGGGAGCCCAACATATGAAGGACCTGTTGGAACAAGTCCAGAGGAGACCACGAAGACCTTCAGGGTGCTGGAGCATCTCTGCTACACAGACAGGTTGAGAGAGTTGGTGTGGATCAGCCTAGAGAAGAGAAGCTCCAGGGAGACCTTAGAGCCCCTTCCAGTACCTCAAGGGGGCATACAAGAGAGCTGGAGAGGTTTACAAGGACATGCTTGTGAAATGGCTTTAAACTGAAAGAGGGTAGATTTAGATCAGATATTAAGAGGAGGGTGGTGAGGCAGTGACAGAGGTTGCCCAGAGAAGCTGTGGGTGCCTCATCCCTGGAAATGTCCAAGCCCAGGCTGGATGGGGCTTTGAACAACCTGGTCTAGTGGAAGGTGTTCCTGCCAATGACAGGGGCTTTGGAAACCAGATGGTCTTTAAGATCACTTCCAACCTTAACCACGCTATGATTCTACACAAACTACATGATTCTATGCCTAATTACAGCTGCAGGGAACAAACACAGAAACTTAAATTTGTACTTTACAGTAATGTATGACATCATAGGCTCATGGAATAAATGGCGGGACAAGAACAGAGGTGCAAAAATATACACCTTGTTCAAAATCACAAAGGCAGACAAGAAGCTGGGTAGACATTGCATGGTGGTTTATGGAGAATACATATTACAGTCTCCATGTAGCCCTTGGGAACGGGTGCATGCTCCAACACTCAAATTCAGGAAATGCTGTTGAACAGGGTAATGCTGGAGTTGTTTTTTTCTTTTCTTTAAGAAAAAGAGGGAGAAATAGCAGAAGAGGCAGTGTCATGTGAAAGGTGGGAGTTCAGATTTTTGATCGTTGGTCCCCCAGGAAAGTTGAGACCCTGGTGTTCGACAGTCTGTCAACACCTTGTAAGGAGACCCTTCACCAACAGATTCACAAGTTCAGAGGGGACCTTGGCCTCCCTTGTTAGGGGGAACTCAACAGAGCCAGAACTGCTCAGCGGGTCCTGCCAAGGTGTTTTCTGCTGCTGGCAACCACAAGGACTCACTTTAACAGTTTATGGAATAATCCTTTTTATTAATACAAATTGTGACGGGTTAATAAGGTTCAATGGTTGTCAGTGATAGTACCTACTGCAAAAATATGTTTTAAAGCAAGCTACTGATACACATATTACACAAGCACAAGCTCTGATACAAAGCAATCTAATTAATATGGTATGGGGTAAGCACAAGCAAAAGCTCTAGTCCTAAGAGCAGCATTTAATGCACTTAGATTATGTTTCTCACCCAAGGCATCCCTCTGGGAGGGGGAAGGATGGACTCAGCCCATAGACTGATGCCAGCAGTTTCAGTGGAGATCTTCTCCAACTTTCCCTCTATCCCCAATTTACTTTTATACTATTTGCTTTATGTTTGGGTGGAGTTTGAGTGGCTCTAGTCATAAATACCTTTTATTTCTGATTGGTGTACCTAATGGGGGGGGGGGGGTCGTGGTTTGGCACCTGAGGAGGGGGTTCGACACGGTTGTTGGCTTCAGCAGCAGAACATCCTGATTCTCCCTAGTCACACAGGTACTGTACGGTCTCCGTACCGCAATGCTGTCCCATTCTGCTGGGATGAGAATGGAGAGGGGGCCACATAGTCTCCACTTCGTGCCACGCTCCGTTCTGTTCCTCTGAGCAATGTTTGTCGCTGTTTATGCTGGGAAGCACGCCGACCTCAGTCCGTCCAGGGAGCTGCAGCTGCTTGTTACCTTAGAATTCTGAACCCCTCTAGATTTAACTCCATCCATCATACCCACAGCCAGAAAGAGACACCACCGGGTGACAGCTACGCCGGCCCCCGCCAGCCCCGCTCCGGCAGCGCCGGGCGGGGAACGGGAGCACTGCCCGCCGCCAGCGGGCCCTGAGCCCGGCACCGGCTGGGAAATCAATCACACAGCGGGCCCTCTGCCGCCACAGAACGACCTCCTTTTAATTAACTCCCGCCGGGATCCCGCCGGGATCTCGCCCGGCCCGGCCCGGCCCCCGCGCCGGGCCCAGGGCGGGGCGGGCGCTGCCGCCGCGCGGGGCCGTGGGTGGGGCGCGGCCGCCTCCGCCGCGGGGCCTGCGGGCGGTCGGTCCCGCCATGGGGCAGTGCCTGCCCTGCCTGGGGGACGCCGCCAAGGACGCGGTGGAGACGCCCGACCCGGTGAGTGTGGGACCGAACCCCCCGAGCCTCTCTCTCTCTCGCCGTCCTCCTCCCGCCCGGTTGTTTACCGGTGCCGCCCAGCGCCGCGGGGGCGGTGACCTCCCCCCGCAACATGGCGGCCGCGCCGCGGGGCTGCCGGCAGCGCTCGCCGAAAAAAAAGGGTTTGTGGCGGCTGCTGCTGCAGCGGCTGTGCCGGGGAGAGGAAGCCCGGCCCTCGGCCCTCGGCCCTCGGCCCTCGGCCTGGGATGCGGAGAGCTGTGGGCCCGGGGCCGCCCGCTGGTGCTCTGACCCCCGGGCCGCGCCTGGGCGCCGGTGCGGGTGTGCGGAGACTGGTGGTGGGGGGGGTTGTTCGCGTGGAGGGTGTTTGTACATAATCTTGGCCAGTTCGACCCACATTTTAACGAGAAATGAGAAGGATTGGGCTTATTTCTTCAGTGCGTAGTGGTGCTCGCTTCTACCTGCCGTGCACCGGGTGGCGTTTGCTCTCGCTGGGTGGGTAAGAGCCCTCTTCTGAGCTCTCTGCCCCTCGGCTCAGGATGTCGTGGGGGAGAAGAAGGGGAGCCCCTCTGGCCTGGAAGAGCGAGCGTTCCCCTTTCCAGACTCCCGAAGGGATGCACGCTGCCTGCCTTCTCAGCCCAGCCTGGGTTTTTGGAGTGAATGCGTGATGCAGACAGGCTGAATAACGACTTCTGGTGGGGTTGGGCGGTAAATGTGCCAGCAGCTGCTCTTCTGGCACATTAGTCACGGAAAACACTTCGGTCTTGCCGACTGGCAGTGGAGGGAAGGATGATGCGAATTGACTTGAGGTTGACATTTAGTGGCAGTTCGCATTACAGATTTGAGTCATGCTTAAAAATTAAGACTTATTTAAGTGCACAGACTGTATTGGAATAGAATTTCACTGTCTTTAACATTTTATTTAGGAAATAAAAAGAAGACAGCTAGCAGAAGCTGCTGAAAAGAGGCAGATGGAGGTAACGTCTGATAAAATGCCATTTATTCAAATTACTTTTTATGGGGAAAACAGCTGGGACTTCTGTGGGCATACTGGATGTCATGTTTGGATTGTGGGATTTGTCACTAAATAATGTCCTAGTATTATTAATGTTTTTTATACCTTTTTGGATATATATTAAGAGTTTCACAACTAGGTAGATGCTCAAAGACCATTGCCAGGTAACTAAGTTTGTTTGGATGGGAGAAGTTTTATGGTAACTAAAAAAAACAACCTAAGAATTGAAAGTTCAAGTTCAACACTATTTTTTCCTCGTTCTGAGACTTCAAAACAAGAGACTGAGAAATATTTCAAACCAGAGCAGTCAAACAGTTGTTGGTACTTCTTAAAAAAATGCCAGTTATAGGCACTTGCAACTTCAGTTTATCAACATGGCAACAGTTTGAGCATGTTTATCAGCTCAAACTCCTGCAAAGACTTAGTATGAACTTACTCTCCTATATTTTTAGGTTGCTAAGCTTTAACTCCTTCAGTATCTTTAAAGTTAGAAGAGGTAGGATGCAAATGTTCTAGCAGACTATAAAACTAACCAGTCTGGTTTTTTTCCTTCCATACCTCCTAAAAAAAGCTTATAAATAAACTCTTTACTTATTGTAGATTTTGAATGGTGTATCTCAGAGACCGCAGCTGAACTGTGAAGAGAAATGAATGTGTTATTTATATGCATGTCAGTGACATTTAAATATTGAATTAGAAATCGACCATTGATCATGGGGCCCGTGTTGGCCTTGTTTGGAGAGAGTTTGGTAAATAACTGAAGCAAAGGCTGAGTGATGCTTTAGAGTCCTTTAAAAACTCTTGATTTTGTTTCATACTATGTACTAAAAGCAATCCACATGTTATTTTTAATCACAAATGGGTTTCAATTGCAAAGGGGTTTTTAAGTATGACTGTAGGAAATACCTAGCTCTTAACTGGCTAAAGAGAAAGGAAAAATGAAGCAACTTGGGTTGTGGATGACCTTGAAGTTTTGTAGGACCTGTTAGGCTGCTAAAGAAAACCAGAAGTTTCACACTCTCTTACTTTTTTTGTTTTCTTGAAAGACAAAGAGATAAAACATCTACCAGGATTTTTCATTGCTATCTTTGAGAGCATTTTAGCCTCTGAATGTTGGGTAATGGAGATGTCTTTCTCTGCTTAGTGTTTTCCTGTAAATGCTTCTTAACTGCTCATTATCCAGTCTGAAGTCCTGTGAGCTGTTCTTCCTTTTAGGGTGCTGTAGACAGTTTGGGTACCTGACTCACTTGGAAGACCAGTTTTCTAAAAGGCAGTCAGTCACCACAAGGATGTGAAGCAGTTAACAGGTTTTTCATCTGTATTCCTGCTATCCACACAGCCTATGAAAGTTTGAAGGGTAGACTCTCACACAGGTTATTTCTCACAGATCACAGTTTGAAAGTTGAATTTCTTCACAGCCTGGGCTAGCACTACTAGCACAACCTCTTTTCTCCCCTGTTTGTGAGGGCAAGAGTAGGCCCTGACACTGGAAAAACCACAGACTACAAATCTGTGGACTTTTGGGAACAGAGGTTCTGGTTCTGCATCTGTGGATGCAGAGCAGGTACCTGTAATTGCATTAAATATATTCACCTGGATGTAATAACAACATGAAACAAAACACCCTCACTTACCTATGGCTCACAGTATGAGGCAGCATCCTAAAAGGGCTACCTTGATGTGATAGTATCATTACTAAATGTTTCAGTCTTTTCATGCAAACCACAGTTCACAAAACGGTGTTGCCAAGACTTGCAGTTTGTTTTCTCCCCAGAAAAATAGCTAACTTGGTCTTACCCAAGTGTGTTTTCTCCCAGGCTTCCTCTCGAGGTATTAAGAATGCTTACTCTGTAGAGCAGAAGAAAAAGAAACAGGAAGAAATAGAAAAAAGAATGGCAGCTTCACGTCCTGGAGGAGAAGGAGGGCTGAGAGTAAGTTTCAAGAAGAAACAGTGTGATTCAGCTGAGAAAATCCTGTTTTGTCATGTACAAGGCTGAATAACTTGAGGAAAAACCAAGAGAAAGGGCAATTGAGTAGAAATGGAGGTATTTCTCGTGTCATTATCACGCAGTGTTCTTAATGAGACTCCATTACTGGGACACAAACACAGCAGGGATAGCAGAGAGGTTGTTTTTTTTTCCTCTCCACTGTTTTCTGCATCTGTGATGCATCAGTTTTACATGCTCTCAGCACTAGGGACTTCATCAGTGTGTTGTCCTGTATTCTGTGTCCCTTTTCAATGCTGGTTGAGACGTCTCTCTTCCCTCAGAGTTTATAGAAAGCATTTGAACTAAGTAGGGAGATGGCCTTGGGTTTCATGTATCTGTATCTCTTTAAAAAAGAAACATGCAGTGTTGGCATAAATATGGATGGACTTCACTATCACTGCTGTTCTAATGTAAACTTTCCCTCAGAAGGCCAGGCAGAGATTTAATGAAGAATTATAACTTCTCTAAAGCAATAGAGAATTCAGTCTGATCATTGAAACTCAAGCTTCCCAAGCCTTCATCTTTCACCCTCATTGCTGTTTTTGACTCAGGAGGCAGGAGTCTTTGTAAGATGCCACTGGTACACTGCATGTCCCTCACCTGCTGGGTATAAAAGGTGTTTTATTGTAGAATTTATTTCAGTTGGACAACCTTGTGGTGGTTGGTTGGTTGGTTTTTTTCCTTTCTTTTGCCTATCTTCATACAAACGTGTGGTGTTTTGCTGTTTGTGTCTTCAGTGGCAGGTGGGATAACACGTGGCTTCTGAAGAGAAGAGGACTTTTATTGCCCATAACTTGCCAGTTTCTGCAGCCAAGTGGCACCTGCTCATAATGTGGCTTTTGCTGTTTCCATATGAAGACTCAGCAGTACTTTGCCATTGTGGGACAACGTGTGGAAACATTCACTAAAAATCTTAAGAACTAATTCTGAACACTAAGGTTTTGCCAATTTTCTGTGTTTGTTTGTGCATGTTTTATTGCTTCCCTGTCAAAGCAGTGAGATGGGTTTTCTCACCTGGAAGTGGCCTCCTTACCTGCAGTCAGTCAGTATGTGTGTGCTGTCTGGTCAGTTGATGTCTGTCTGTCTGTCTGTCTGCATATGACTGGCCTAGGCACAGCTCAGGTTCCCACGTGTTGGTTTTGATGCTTATTTCAAGCTCTTCAATAAGCTCTAAGTCCTCATGTAGAAAGTTGTTCATAAATATATATATATATATTTGAATATGCAGGTGACAGCATTTCTTTTTCATTTCCTAATGACTTTTGAAATGCTTAGGAATTTAGTGCCTTTTTCAAAACAAAGAAAAGCAGGTTCATGGTGAGTCCTTACAAATAGAATCATTTTGTTACCAGTTAAAAAAATAGAAACCTTTACAGATCCTGTATACATAGATCAAGAACGCTGTTTTATTATGAGTCTAATTATTGTTCTCCTAATTTTTCTGATGTGAATTTGAGTCTGTAAGTATTTATAATGAATTGTGGAAGTTAAACATTAAAAATCTTATTATTAATTGTTCTCCTTTATTACCACAAGAGGGCAGTGCCGCCCCTCTCAGAATTCTGGAAAACAAACAGGAAAACAGTTACTGCATAATCTGTTGGACGGTTCATTTCCTAAAATTTCTGCACTGCATAGGTGGACTTGTTATGATGCAGAAACCTTTTCTAAATACTCTGTATTCAGCAGTGTCTATAATCCCTTTCCCAGACATGAAGCTACCATTGCCTGTTTAGAGCTACCTGAACTATGTGTTACAATTAGACTTTCAAACTAGTGCTCGAGCTACTGCCTTGACAGAGGAGGGGAGTTTGTTGGAACATGATAAAACACTAAGGATCTAGCTCTTCTTTTTTCCCAGAGAGCATTATGCATGGACTCAGTACTGCACTGGCCCCGTTTCTGACCTACTTTACACTGTAGAGGCTCTTTTTCCCCCCCTTGAACTATGTATTTCATCTTTTACCTCTCTCAGTAGTGTCTGATGCTGTCCTAGGAGCGCAGTCCTGACACAATGAGTTTCCTGGCTTAGCCTTCAGAATGGAGTTGAGAAGAGGGAGACTTTTCAATATTAATAAAGTGATGTTTGGGCTGAAAAAAACTGTGTCCTTGGCAGAAGAATGCCTTCATTTTCCTTTGGTTGCTGGCACTTGCTCTCTTCAGTGTATTAACTGGTCATAGCAATTTTTTTTTTTTTTTAAGTCTAGTGAAAATGCATTGAATTATAATAAAATACACTAAACCTTAATTTGAAATGTGAATTTCAATCTTAACAGGACAGTAGGTCACGTGAAGACACTTAAGCAGCACTTGTGCTTAGTTGGTCACTTGGGATGCTTCAAGCTTAATACATTTTCCTCTTCATTCTCTGTCATCCTGCTCCCCCAGATCTGCAAGGGGAGCAAATAACCATCAGTCTCTTGTGCTCAGTCATACAGCAGGGGCTTGGATGACAAGTCTGTGCTTGCATTAGTACCACGAACACTTTCATGTAAAGCCACTGCAATAACCTCGTGCAACCAGTCACAGTTCCTGCTCTTCTCTCTCCCCCTCCTGCATGTGAAATCCAGAGATATCTGTGCTTCGCAGGAGTCCTTGTTTTGAATGTCAAATTCATTCCTACAGCTACAAAATCCATCAGAAGATTTGGGAGTGTGTAGCTCTAGATTACAAAAAGCTATTTTAAAGGAAGTTCCTGTAACATATACAGCTAACTGTCCAAGTGGCCAGGCTCAACTGAATCTGGGAAGTTATATGGGTAAATAAAAGCACTTGTTGTTGGTTTAAGTTATGGGGTAATATTAACTGCAGTAAATACTGCAGTTCAGTATTGTACAAGCAATAGGTACCTGAACTGTACCACTGAACAGCAAGGCTGAGAGCTCTGTAATTAGAGCTGCTCTCTCCCTGTAGATGTCTTCCCTCTCCTTAGTGCTGCACTAAATAAATATGAAACACAGTAGGAATTTTGTCCTTGTCCCCCCCAATCCTAGGTGTTTAATTCACCTCAGAGGTTGTTAAAATGCACCTTTTCATGTAGATTATCTAGACCACTGACAGTACGACTGTGCCTTTTTTTTTCTTCTTCATCTTCTGAAAGCATCGTCTCGCAGATCACTTCAAAAACTCCTGGCAGGCAAAGCCCAGTGCTGGTAAGCTGGAATGAAAGGCTGACTCTCCATGACTGTGATAGCATTGTCTTTGTTGCAGTAACAGCAAGTGAAACCATCTGCTGCTGCATATTGTTAAAATACACTGATTATGCCAGAGACAGAGTGTTCAGAGCAGAACATCCTGAAGTTTGGGAAGACACAGAAGCTGTGTCTCCACAAGGGTGGGTGGCACCACAGTGGCCCCTGAGGATCACAGGTGACTTCAGCATGTGGATTTGGCAGTGACAGACTGAATTCCTGGGACACAGCTCATCAGGCACGAGTGGTGCCAGCAGTTTTTCCAGAGTCTGGGCAAACCTGTCCAGCCCCATAAACATTTGCATGATCCCACCTGTTTGTTCCACCTTATTTTAGATAACACCACAGGCTAAGAAAGTAGGAGAGCAAAGAAGCAGCACTGTACCTGTTAGGTACTGCAGGACAGCAGCCAATGGAGCAGTACAAAGTGTAAGCCCAAAAAGAACCAAACCCTTGTCAGCATTTCCAGCAGATGCATCTGTAATGTTGTAGTGTGGCAAACAGCTCATCTTCCAGATCTAAAGTGAACATGTGTAATGAATTCAGTGTTGGGTCTTCAGTTACAAGGAGCTTGCTGTACCTTCCCACACACATACTGCCTCTTCATTTCTCTCAGCCCCACCAGCAGCCCTTGGAGCTAGCTACCATGGATTTCACATATCTTCTTTAAATTGCTGTTAGAAAAAAGGTGGTAATGCAAAGGAACAAGCAATTATCACTATAATACAGGTATGAAAAAAAACTATCCTCAATCAGTGATGTAAATAATCCTGCTTGGAAGAAAACCTCCAGGTAACGCATGAACAGCAAGGTGACAGAAGCTACTTCCTAAAACAAGCAATAACAGATGTTAGTTACGTTTCCAGACTAATTCTGAATGCCTTCCAGCATGGTGAGGCATATTTGACATTATACAATAATAATGTGTTTCACAAGTAATCTCCCATAATTTATCTGTCTCGAGGTTTAGCACAGTTTATTCACAGCCAGCTGGAGTTCCCATGAGGTTTGGTCTACAAGGCCTTTGAGAAGAGGCTTTGACTTCCAACCCCCTCAACACTGAAATTCAGGCATGTTACAGGGCTGTAGAGTTAGCTAAGATCATTACATAGCATTCATCATGGAAAATGATCTAAGCTGCTCTGCCCCCATCATTGCAACAAGGGCTGTACCTCTTTGAGCAAGATTTTGCTGCTCAGCTTTGGCTTCAGAAATAGAGCCTCAGGCTCCTGACAAACTTCCCAATTCCTACACTGCTACAGGGCCTAATACACTAAGAAAATTCCATTTATCAGATCAGCAACACTTAACTCCAACCCCTTCTTCCAGTGCTAACCAGCTTACTGCATTTTTAAAATTTTGTTTGCCTTATGGATGTTCCTGCTTTAATTTCCTCCTCTGTTATCCACACCCACACCAGTGCAGTCAAATGCAGTAAGTCCTACCTTTTTTACACAGATTAGGTGGTAGTGGCGGTACTTAAATACCTTCTAGATCCATATAAATTTCCATTCTGGAACTGGCAAAGTTGAAGTTTTAAACCAGGACTTGTTTTAATGAGACGATTTTTTTAAAAAAAGATTTTTGAGTACCCTGAATCAAAAAAGACTATTTTGATAGCTACAGTCCAAGCATGTAAAGCAGTTCATGTTTAGTTTAAAATCTTGGTTTGGATAAAACTAGGAATACCTTTCTTATAATTATCTGCTCTTGATTTATTAATGTGTAAACCCCTTCAAATATTTAAAAAACCCCAACATAATAGCAATGCAAACTTAGTCTTGGACGAAGGTTAGACCTGATGATCCTGGAGGTCTTTTGAAACCTTAACAATTCTACGATTCTGTGAAATCCAACTAATTATTTCAAAATAAACATCTCACACTTTCAGGAGTGATTTTTTTTCCCCCTCTGTTCATTTGAAAACAGATCTCTCAGTGCTTATATTAAGATCCTGACATTTTTCAGCTGCGCTGCTTTTTTTAAAAAAAGTGATGTTGCTTGTGGTCTGTGTTCTGCTGCCATAAGGGAGCAGAAAAAGGGGCATGACTTGCTTCTATGACAACTGGGTCTTCCTATGGGCTTTTCAAAGGATTTATTGCTTGGACATATGTTTAATCTTCCTAAAAAGTGTCTCAAAATAAGAATAAAAGGCTGTGTCTTTTCTTTCTGAATACCTGTTTGGAATTATGCCCTGCTGCACCAAGCAGTTGTGAACTGTTTGTATTTAGCAGGTATTTCTAGGTGGTGAACTGTGCCTGTTCCACAGGAGTGAGATACAACATGCTGATTTTAATAAGGCATGGAACATGAAAGACAGTCTTGATTCTAGCCTGCAGACATTCTGCTGTTAATTTTAAAGACCACAGGAGCAGATCATAAGATGCATGTTTTAAAATTAAACACTGGAAAATAGAGAAAAACACCACTCAGTACTAATAAAATATATTCCAAGGATAGTTTTGAATGTTTTGTTTCCCTGCAAAGGAAAATTAATTTTCAATAAAATTTGGGTATTTCTGTGCTATCTGCTTGCCCCTTTCTTTGTGTAGCTCATTATTAGGGCAGCAAGCAGTATTGTATGTTGTAAGCATCTGGTCAGTAGGAAGCAAAGGGAGGATGACAGATTACAAATAAATAAGACTTTCAAAATGTATGAGTATTTTAAAAAAATTTATTTCATTTGTAAATTTATACAGTCAGTGAAATAATCCTACAAAATTATTTTTCTAGGACATTAAAAGGCACATAAATTACCAAATATAAACATAGAAAAGTAGCCAAAATAATGAACTAAGCCCACATATGCCTTTAGAGGTGTGTGAATGATTTATGAGAATGTGAATCACTCTACTGACGAATATTTCACATTTGGCATGACCAGCAAAACTAAAAAGAAGGGGAGGGAAAAGCTCATGTCCAAGAGCAGTGCAGTGTTCTGTGGCTCTGGAGGGACAGGAAGGATCTACACACAGTTCTAACACAGCATCCTCTTCTGCTTTAAAGAGTAAAAAGGTGGTGGGGGTGGGGTTTCTTGGGCTTTTTTGTTCTCTTTTTTTTTTAAAGTAATGGCTTTAGGAAGTCGTTTGGCATGCAATAAGCCGTTATATTCTACTGATTAAAAAACGGTTGCAAACCATAAAAATAGTCACTTTTTATTTCATTTCAAGAGGCATTACCAAATAATTTCCACAAATATTCATTTTCCACCTGCATATATATTTTTCAACTAGCCTAACAGTCAAGGATTCAAAGTAATAAGATTTTCATACAAGTGTATTGTGTATTTTCTTCCATTAACAGGATCCACTCCTTTATGTAGCTCTAAGTATACATTCACGTATTAAAGAGTAATAATTAGGCTAAAAATATATGTCTATTTATTATCTGATTGTAGTAATTAGCCTATCAAGGGTAATTTGCTATAAAAGATACAGTACTAGAAATAAATAGTTCTACAATTCAAGAGATCTTCAAAATGGGTTGCCATTTCCAGTCTGTCTGAAATTTCCCCAAGTCCTTTTAAAAGCATAAACTAAATTCGCTACACTTGAGAAAATAGTTTGGACCTACGTACATAGAGTTCCACTCACACATGAGAAGCTTATTTCACTTAATCTCCTTCTTGGTTTTGTAATGGGCAGAAACAACCAGGTAGTTGTCTGGATTCATGTCCCTGAGGGTCGGAGACTTGCTCTGGATGGGAGAAGTTTTGCCGTCCACTCGGGAGATCTGCAGCATTCGGCAGGGGTCGTGCTTCAGTAAGTAACCTGCAAAAGTCTCCCAGCCTCCTCCAACACGAACCATCACGTGTTTGTTGTGCAGCATCTGAAATTACGTAGGCAGGAAAAACAGAAAAAACAAAACAGAACAACTCTTGAGAGGCAACCGTTCAGTGGGAAATCACGTTTTTGGTTGTTTGGTTAATTTTTTTCTGCTGGAAAAAGCTGCGCTTGCTTTAAATGACAGTCAAGAACATATGTTAGTAGTCTGCTTTGCAATAAAAGGAAAGGAAAAGAAACAGTAGTGGTTTTTATTTGCATTCTAAAAGTAAATTAAAAAAAAAAAAAAAGTAAGAAAATGAGCCGGTATTTTAAACTAAAGATTTTCATGTTTTATGTAAATGAATGCGATGTGTTTTTCTAGTCGTGTAGCATGGAGTGATCCTGTTCTTCATGTGGAAATATGTCAGGCAACGTGAATATTTTCAGATTAATTTTTTTGAAAATATGTTAGTAAAGACACCATTTTATATGTCTTGAAACTGGCTTTTCTTTATAGGATAAGGATCTATCTAAAGGAGTAGTGAGGGGCAAGGAACCAAAACAACCTCCTCTATCTCTAAAAATATGAAAAAAAATTTAATCAAATGAAGTACCAATAATTTTAACAATTTAGTCTTGCTGACAATACATTCTGATAATGTAAAACAGTCAAATAAATACCAGTGAGGCATCATAAAGCAGCACATTCTGTAGAAGCCACATCCTAAATCCCACACTGAAAAATCCTTTGATTAGGACATTTCATGAAATGCTGAACATTTAGCCATAGCACCAGAAGTTAAAAATTGGTCCTGCAAAAGGCATTCTAGAAGATGTTTAACCTAGTCTGGGTGTTTGATTTTGGATTTACGGTGATGTCTATATGGTGATGTCTTCTAACATGCCCCAAAACGCCCTCGAGGTCTGCCAGGATTTGCAGTTGAGACTTACGTGGCACATAAACCTTTTGTAACATAGGACAATTCAAATTAGTACACACAGCATAGACAACAGAACAAGAAACATTCTCAATTAAACAAAATCACACATAATAAAAGGCAAAAATTTCATTCTTGAAAGAAACTCCAACCAACAAACTGGACCTCAACCTAAAAATATGTTATTTGCATTCTGTGACATAAGGAGACACGTTCACCTAGAATGAACAAAGCATGACAGTAAAGTTTAAAAATCAGGGTAAGTTTATAAGGAATGGAACTCTTCATTTCAATAAGCAGCTGCAGATGAAATCTCATTTGACAGTTTTAACTTAAAGCATTTTTATACAAGGAAATTCTTCCTTCTGCATTTTGGTTTTTACCTGAAACCGCTGTGGGAAGTTGATTCAGTTTTATGGATACTGGAAAATAAAGTTACTTCTGGTCCATCCCAAGGAGATGCTCAAGCACTCTTAGGTGAGTTAATAACTCCCAGCTACTGAGTCTCTGCTGCTGCTTGGTGTTGTGTGAGCATCAGCCTTTACAACAGCTCTACACAGGTGAGATTTTACTCCAGATTTACACTGGTGGGAAAGCAGAATCACACTCACATCTTTGCCCATCACACCTTTTCCTCTCAAGCTCTGTATTCTAGTTTCAGGACTTTGTTTTGAACCCTGACCAAGGGTGTGAGATTTGAATCGTGCCTTTAGCCTGGACAACAGATCATGAAAGCAGCAGATGGTTTTTACGTCCAGTTTGAAAACTGCAGTTCAAATGGTGACAGAGCTTTGAGAAAATAGTTTGCAGAATTTTATTTAGCAACTCTCTTCTCTTTGAATGCCTGAAAAAAAACCCATTTGAGAACTGTCCCCAAAAACTTTGCACATCAAAACAATTTAAGTCCAACCTGTGCACTACAATATGGGATGATGCTGTGGGAAGGGGTTGAATGTGCCTGCATTTCAGCTTCCATATATTCTCACAGGGGGGTTCACCTTCCAAGAGCAGTTAGTACCTGGACTTTTGATTAAGATGGAAACTTAGCAAAAAGTATATTTGGTTCAGTTTCCCTTAGGGACTATTGTGCTGATAAACTATGCTATTTCCTGATGCTCAGGTCAAACATACATCTTTTATCTTTCCCCTCTTTGTTCCTTCTGCTTTGTATTATTATACTATTGTAGAATTCATTCAGTACTTGCTTTCTACAGACTGGGTTTTCCTACATCCTAAATATAGCAATTGTTCATGCTGTGCTGGGTCCACAAATGCACCATTTTACTCCAATGGTCACATTTTGATGTTAGTAACATCAGCATGAATCCAAAATAATTCTGCTAGCTTCATAATTGCTCCAGGTTCACAGAAGTATAAAGGATTTCTTACCAAGAAAAAAAAATAAAATAACTTGCTCTACTTTCTAACTGAAAAAGCAGTTTCCTCCCCAACATACTTCAGGTGAAGATGAAACTTTTGAGATTTTATGATCCACCCAATTCACCCTTTCAATTGCATGAGATCTCTGAGAAATAAGAAGTTGGATTCTGCAATAATAAATTTTATCAGTCAGTATCAATGTAAATACATTCATGACATACATGTATTTCCCCACCATTCTCCAGCCAACTGAAACTAAAAAAATCCTTTCTA
Organism: Lepidothrix coronata; assembly: GCF_001604755.1. Lineage (NCBI taxonomy): Eukaryota > Metazoa > Chordata > Aves > Passeriformes > Pipridae > Lepidothrix > Lepidothrix coronata. The sequence goes on along the minus strand of NW_016690310.1, from coordinate 2,455,167 downwards.
AAAATAAAATCCAACATATGCTTATGATTGCCATAAATCTCACTATTTCAGTTGTGTCTGAAGCTCTTCTCTGTAGAATCTGTCTTTAAGTTGAATCTATGGTGAAGCAAACATATGAGAAAACAGATGACCAGGTAACAGCATCACAGAGGGAGACAGATTGTTTTGGTGGGCATCAGGGCTGTATCCAGAGATAACAAGGAAAAGAGTTGATAAAAGTCAGGTGTCACTGCATAGGACTTTGTAAAATATAGGACAAAGTAAAATATAGTCTGACGGGTTATGGTTGTCACATGAATAAGTTTAGAGGGTTTGATGGCTTATTAGAGTGATATTAGGCTGTATGTAAAGATATTAAGCTCATCTAAATGAGCAGAGTTTTACTGACTTGAAAAAAAAAATCTATTCAGTTTTATAGGAACTGACAATCTGGCCCAATACTGTTACTCTTCAGATTATAACTTTCTTACGGGGTATTTCAGGAGGGGAGGAGAAGCAAGAGGAGGAATTAGACACTATGGATATGATCCAAGTACTGCAAAAGCCAACACAAAAATCCTACCGACTCGAAAGGAACTTGGGCTGGGCTCTGGAAACCAAATGCAGCAACCTAAAGCAAATGTAGTTAGCTGGTGTGACTTTAGGCCAACTTCAGAAACAGTGTAGGCTACATACTGAGAGAATATTGACTAGAAAATCCAAAGGTGTTTGGCAAAATAATGTAGGGAATTCACACCCTTGGCCGTGAAAAACAAATTTCACGCTCCAAAAGTGAAACATTAATTGGGAAAGAGAACTGAATACATTGAATTTTACTGAATATAAGCCACTTAGACTCATTATCATCAGTAGGTATAGCTGTGTGCTGTCACACACACACGGTACACTCAGTATTATTCATGAACAGTTCTTAGTAAAAAAAAACCTAAAAACAACAAAAAAAGTGAGAGCAGGATACAAACCTCAGACCAGGAATGGGACCCAGATCTGGGCTGCCAGCCTGCCCCAGCAACTCTCTTGACCTGTATTTAGAATATGTTATTGTCAAATAATGACAATCTATTCCACAGGGCACAGCTCATGTGGACATACTCATGAAACAGGACATCTCTTCCACACAAGACACTGCAGGTTTTCTCTTCCTACTTGTGAAATGAAGAACTGATGTTAGGAGGGACTTGCAGCCTGTGGCTGTGTTAGGGACTGACAGAATGTAAAGTCTACATTAAGTTTTTCTACTTCCCTGAGAATTCAGTGACCTGAAAACAACCGAGTGTGTAATAGCCTTCTGATTATTTGCTTGCAAGCCACAATTACAGACATTAAAAACAGCTTATTAGCAAAGATTATGCGACTTCATTTCTAGAATTCATCCTAGAATTTATAGCAAAATCCTGCAGTATGATCAGATTTAATCATCTGTCAGGTTGGATTTAGATATAGCCCAATTTTAAAAAGTTTACAGCCATTGTAGGATACACTTTAAAAAGGGCATTGCTGCTGTTTCATATGTAGGACTCACCCTTATGGACACAAGGAATCGTGGGAGCAATTCCCAAGAGGACATGGAACAAAGCTAGAAAGCTTCTCTCCAACTATGCTTTTTCTTGGCTTACATTCTTCCTTTGTCATTGAATGTGTGTGTGTTGTCTTCTTAGAGAAAGGTTTTAGTGTAATAAAAACCAAAAAGCTTATTTTTGACTTTTAAGAGCTCACTTATGTGCCTAAGTGCACATCTCGGGGATTCAAATTAAACCTGACCTCTGCACATCTGAAAAAGTGAAATTATGTAAGCCAATTCCAGGTATTAATTATTCATCCACACTGAAGTAATCTACTTACAGTCTATTAACGTGTATTTTGGCAGAGAGCAATATATTAGTGCCTTCCAACCTAAATTATCCTAGAGGTAAATAAGTAAAAATAAGTTTTCCCCCACCTGAAAACCAGGAAAAACACACTCCTCATTCTTCCTTGTCATCCCTCATTAAGTCACATCTTGCCTAAGCCCCCCCTCTTGATATAAGATTATACAAAACTGTTTTGGATTTTGTCTACTAGTTTTAAAAGTACCAAATGAGTCAACTTCTATCACTTCAGCCATTACATATGGATTTGTTTATGGACCACCTCTGAGTTTCTGTGTTGTCATTCTATAACCACAATAAAGGAGCCTGCACTTCCCCTCTCTGCAGACACCGTGATAATGACGTGGAAAATAGACAGCTCACTGGATTAACATCTCCCTCTCATTTTCAGGAATTACGTGTAGTAAATCACACTAAGTGAATCTCACTTAGCTGGAAAAAGCCTGAAAATAAGATGTCAAGAGCACTGTCACAATATTTCTAGCTGTGCTAGAGTCTAGTTTTAGAATGAACATTCTGAATTATAAAGAATTTTATTTTAATGTTATATCTTGGGCTGTATCAAACACATTAACAGGCATCCACTTAATTTCTTGAAACAATCTCTTACAATGTGTTGCATAAAAAAGAGTGGGATGAAATGATACTTTATAAATGATCTATAAGCTTCATTGGTTCAAGTCTATCTTCCCAAAACAAGCTGAAGGTAAGCATTCCTGATTTTATACATACTTTTATCTATCTATCTATAATTATATCTATAATTACAATGGTGGAAAATAAACAAGCAGACTTCCTGTATGCAAATACACAAGGCATCTAAATAATCATTTGCACGTGTAAATACCCAAAAGGCTATTTAAATATTAAAAGTATGAAACAGAAAATGGCAGGTGTAATTATCCACTTTTCTCATTTTTAGAATTTGGCTGCCACTTCACTCTGCAAACAAAATTCATCAGAGGACTACAGACATCTCTCTGCAGACAGGACTTATATTTGGGAGGTCAGCCCCAGTAAAGACAGTGGTTTTAAGCTTAACCTTATCTCTTTTGAAGTTTAAAGTAAGTGAGGGTTTCTCCTAGGCAAAATCTGTCATTATAATTAGAGTACAAAACATAAAAGAAGGAATGGCAGAGGTGCAGTATATTATATATAGTGACAGCTTTAAACAAACATATCATCTATCACAGATACTGTTGTTCCTTCAAAGAAGACTTACTCTTCAAAAAAACCAAACCACCTATCTTTGAATAAATTAAGACTTAACAAGAGACTTGTCAGGTTTAGTGGACAACAGATACTTTTAACAGTCACTATCCTATGAAAGAAATCTTTAATTATAATTGTGTTTTATTTAAATTTTCTTTCCTACCCAGACTTTTGTCACTTTTCAGTTCCATAGTTGAGTTTCAAAAATGATGTAGAAATTCTTCAGGATTTGTATAGTGATAGCAGCTTACAGTATCATTATAAAATATGATATTAGGCACTATAACTTGTTATTATAGTGTAATATTGTAGTATAGCATTAAATGAAATAGATACTACCTATTGTTTCACACTTAAACCTAGTAATACATTTTGAAATAAAGTAGCAATGGAAATGTAAAAATAAAGTAAAGATGTACTTTTCTCTGGAAGTGTGTCAATAACAGACACACTTTTGTCTCCTATTCCTTCTCCAAAATTAGTATCTCCAAAATTTGTATCTGTTTCTATCTGCCATTGAAAAAAAAAAAAAAAGCCAAAACTAGATTAGTTCCAATAAGAAAAAAAGTTTAACATCAATGAGATCAATGCTCCTCTCCATTTAAGGGAATATTTATTTTTTAAAAAAGGATTAAACTGGAAATCAATAAATTTAAAACCTGGCACAGAACCTGGGCAGATGGTGTATGGAGATTTTCTTACTTGTACTTTGCTTCTTCAAATCTGACCTGAAACATCATTTCTTGGTGGGTTTTGTAAACTGGCTGGTGGTCCCAGTGCTGAGAGCCGTTGCCCAGTTGTAAATCATGTCTTCTTTTTGATGATGTTAAAGAAAAGCTCAGTGACTTACACAGCCTGCAGCCTTATTCCCAAAATGATGCAGCCAGTGCAGACCTCTGCCAGTCAGCCGAGGGAGTTTGGGAATCCAGTGTTATAATCTGAGTTTTGTTCTCAACACTGTGTAGTAAACATGGCCATTACAGGTATCAAGCTGTTATTTACGTCTCCTCCCTTGCTTACAGGGTTATCTATGATAACAGAAGTTGACTTATTAAGGTTGTTTTCACATCAACGTGCAAATGCCAGTCTCTGGGTGGTGAAGGGTTAGGTGTTTGGAACATGAAGCAGTATTACTTTGTCACAAAACCACTAATAACACTTGCAGCATAAGCTTGCAAGCTTCAAAATACTTGAACATTGATATTAAAATGATCCACCTGAGCTAAATAAGTTAAGTTCTGGTCTCCTAGCAGATTAACTAACATGTGCACCCAAAGGTCTCAGAGGCAACGTAATGAACTGTAACAGCACCAAATGAGACCAGTCACACAACATTTTCAGTAAGTGACTGATGCTGAAGTCAATGGGAAGTCCAATTCTTCAAAATGTATTTTGGGTTATGTTTTCTGAAATCTGAACCAGACCCTTCTGCTAAAATAAGGGGTTTTTTTTCTTTTTCTTTTTTTTTTTTTGAAAAAGCCCCTAGGATAAGGGCTTTAAAACCCTATCCACTGTGTCCTTTGTTAATTAAATCCACTCCTACCAAAGCAGCCCTCTCAGTCCCCTTTTCATCTCTCAGCTACTTTTGTGAAAAGATGCATTACAGCATCAGCTGCTTTCCTTCAGTAAATCACACAGCAGAGAGCTCTCTTTCATTTAGAATATTAAATGAATTGCTTCCACCTAACTCATCCTCATTAATTGATTGGTCATTTTGCTTGTATGTTGATTTCTCCTGTTTCTAAACTGACACTAGTGTCCATTCTCAAAAACATTCCTTTCTGTGAAAAACCTAAGCAAAGAGAGGGTAAGTAAAGCTGACTTGAAATGAGAACGCCTTTTGTCTCTTGGGGACTCAGTTTCTTTTCAAATCTTCTATATTCCATTAGCAAGTTCCTGCTAGGGGATCTTTGGACCTCATTTGAGATTTCCACCTCACAACTTTTCAATTTATTTTTCCAATACTTACCCAAGTTGTTAAACTACCTTATCAGTCAAAAATCTGTCTCTTTTTTTTTTTTTTTACAGTGCTTATGAAACACTATTACAAGATGTTACATTTCCAGCACAGGGCTGGTAATGCAACTGGGAACAGAAAACATGTGTGCTGAAGACAGACAAGCACAAAAAATAAGTGTCTAGTGATTCCACTGAAATCAGACTGCTGTAGCTCAAAAATAAAAACTTCATATATTAACATACCTTGGTGGTATGATCTATATTATGTTAAAATGCTGTAATGCTGCTTAAGTGACATGTAAGTCATACATAATTGTAAATTCCCCCTATCAGGAAGGTAAGTGGGACTGGTATAACTCTTTAGAAATCTGGGGACAGTGCTCACAAGTATCTCAACCCTCTGCCTTTCACCCTTACATAGAGCTAAATCCTACTCCTCTCTTATGGCAAATGTTCCCCAAGCATCAAAGCAATATGAAATGAAAACAAAAATGGACATAGATTTACTCACAGCTCAGCAAACTAGCATGTGATCAGGTTAGAAACCGAATACCAAGGGGGAAAAGTTTATAAATTGTTCCTAGAGCTTTCCCCCCGTGGAGGTACAGATATGGAGAAGTTGAGATGGCTTCTTAGCTGCATCCTGGTTTATAGAGGTCAGAAAGAAGGCAGGAAACATATATTTTATCATGAAGACACAGGGTGTCTAAGAATGAATAGGATGTTAGATGGCTTATCCGATCCAAGGGGAATGACTAGGACCATGACCCTCCCCTTACAGCAGAGAGCAGGCAAACAGCATGTTTACAGTGGTATTCTCCCACCAGAAGATCCCCTCATTTGATGTAACAGCAGAAGGTCCCCCTAGGACAGCACACAGCCTCCCAAAAGGGGCAACAGCAATTGCTGAAAGCAGCACTCCTGTAAATCCAATCTAACAACATACAGGGGTTGTTGGAAGATCAGCAGTTGTGGATTAGGAGAAGTGCAGCAACAGCAGGGTGGTGACAGAACGGGAAAGCAGAAAATAGGATGTGGAAGTGAGATGATAACAAGCAGGTGACCCAGAAACACCCACTGGAATGTGAGAGACAGCAGTGCCTGAGAGCCAGGGGAAAGGAAGTTTGTTTTCTGCAGGCATCTGAGAGGAAGCAAGAATCAAGCAGCACACTGACACCCTAAATTGATGCAAGGCACGGAATAATGAAGGACAGGGAGGGAAATCTCTGGGCAACTCACAGTCATTACTGAAAATATTTAAAGACAACTTCAAGACTCAAAGGACAAACTAAAAAGTGGGACTGACAACACTGTCCCATAAATGATGGGGTCTAGCACAGCGATGATTTTTAGCTGACACACATTCTGCAGAAGAGATGGTAGAGACTGAAACTATGGAGCAATGAGAGAGAAAATTGCACACTATACCTGACATCAGGACCTGAGATATGCACAGAGACACACACAAAATGCAGTGCTGGGGAAACTGAGAATTTTGTAGGAATGGGATAGGAACAAAGAATGATCCACTGGCACAGTGAAGTGAATGGAAAGATCTCATTAAGCCAGAGACACTGAAGAACAATCAGTTGATCAGGGTAGAAGACTCAGCTTGAGGGGGAGCATTTCTGCAGTCATTCTACCGTTAAAGATACTTAGAGGCCATGAGATAACATCTCACCTTCTAAAAAAGATACTCAAGTGAGGAAAGGGGAAATTTTTCCCTTTCACAGTGAAAAATGCAACATCCTCTGCCTATTTGTGCATGGCAAGAGATGAAGTGAATATGCTTGGTATAATCACATAAACTACAGATGCACAGGAGCTCAGCCACTCTTTGTATCCCAGAAACAGCCAGGAATTGGCCTACTGACCTCTGGAGTTAAGGAAAAGTTGCATAAAACATTTCTACAAAGGGAGGCATTGGGAAAGGTCAAAATAAGGTATATTTGACTATAGCACAAATATTGCACTTAATGAAACTAATTATTTCAGTAAGTCCACTATAGCACGAAAACAGAAGGAAATATTCCAGATATTGCTGCCTGACTAATTGAAATCAAGGTACACCTTTGGATGTGTACTGATAAAAAAAAATCACATGAGAATCTGGACATTTGGGATGCTCGTTCTCGATCAAATTTTCCCTCAGACCTTACATTTAAGTTTCTGTCTTACACAATTTTATAGCATTTGGGAATAGTACATGTTTGGTGTCTGATTAACACTGGAACCTTGGTTACTGTTTGAAAAAAGCATCCTGTGTAGGCGAGAACTTTGTGTGCAAGAAACAACACAGACGCAGACCGAAGTAAACACACTTCCTATTCATTAAGAACAACTAAATTTCTGACAAGTGAAGGCTTTTATGTCTTGGACAAAGGGGAATAATGTCAAGGAAAAATAATTAGATATGGGATTCACATTCAGAATGGTATTTGTAGGTAAAGGGACTGTGCGTTCCTGAGCACTTTGGGTGATACCTGGTGACTCTGAGGGCAATAAGGGTGACACTTCCTTGTACCTTCCCCTCCAGACACATATGTCTGGGTCAACCACAAGGAAGATCTAGTCCCTATCAACTGAAATGTGTGATATCGAACAGAAATTCAATATCAACTATTCAGAATAGTTGCTTCAAGCTGCAGCACTGACTCATAAGAAGTATTTCGTGCAACACTCAGCAGAAGAGATGGTGTGGCAAACAGATTAAATACATGAAGAGAAATCAGACAGAGCTTATGAGGGTAAGTGAAAGTATAAACTGGCAAATGCTGTCTCTGGATGGAGATATGGAAAACCAGATGTACCAAAGTCAAATGAGAGGGGGTAGGGGAAGACTGTCCTTCAGAAAAAAAGATTCAAAAATATAAGCATGAGGCTGCTAAAATAAATTGATGAGTGATTGCTTAAAAAGAGGAAAAAGGCTCTTACCTTTCAATAAAAAAACTTTTACAAAATTTCCTTAATTACAATAGTTAATCTATTAGCATTTGGAGCCCTGAAAAGTTTCTCTTAGAAAAAAAAAAAAAGGCAGATAAAGAGGCAATTCTCTCTCACTTTCTAAAGTTAAGTGTGTTAGAGAATAACTTAGAGGGGCAGAATATAATAAGAAATAGGAGTTCTATTTATAAACTGTGCACAAATTTAAAACAGAAACCTCTCTAAGTACAAAAGGAATTAATTTTGCCCAGAGAATCAAGATTCTCCAAACTTACATTTCTTCAAGGATGTTAAGTCACTTACAGAGTGCATTTGTGCACAGAATGATTATTCACTTAGATTTTGCCACTGAATTCAGAGAATCTGGGCTTTCACCATGCAAATGTGCGTGGGTTGCATGTGAACACGCTCGTGTTATGGCACTGCAGAAGTACATGAAAATGTTCTTATGAACCCTAAAGTACCATCTGTTTTCTAGCTATTTTCTCAAGACTCATTCTGTCTCTCCTAATTTCCCGAGTAACAGCCCCAAAACAGCCAAAGAAAAGAAAATATCTCCAGCAACCAAATAAAAACCTCCACATCTTCATCTATAGAATGAATCCTTCTTGCTCTGCCTCTGGCAGGATGTGCACGTGGTAAGTGATGTTTTAAGTCCAGCACAGATTGATTTCACTTATCACATCCTGCAGCAACCTGTGTGTTTCCCTAACTCTGCCTGGATTATTTTTCTTTTAGCCTTCCAAATTGCTTCAAACAGCTACTTTCAAGTGTGTGCAAGATTAAGGCAGCAGCTGGAGTTAAAAGGCTTAATTTTTTCCTTTACTGTGCATCCCCCTCCTCAGGGATACCAATGCAATACCCAGCAATAACTTCCCTGCAGTTGTGATCTTTCTAATATTTGTCACTGTGGGCCCTTTTTCCCCAAATCACCATCTTTTGCCCCCTATTGAAATAAAAATGCTGACATCTCTCTTAGTGGTAAAAATCACGACCCAGAAGTTTTAAAATTATGCTTAAGGTATTCTGATTTACCCAGCATTCAAAATTAATTTCAGTTGAGATAGGTATGGTAACATCCTCAAGTTGACTGTTAACATTTCAGTTTAATGTGCCAAGGCCAAAACAAACAAACAAAATAAAGCATGCCTAGAGTTGTCACAATTCAATTCATTTGCTTAGCACAGTCTATTAAAAAAAACACCAAAACAAACCAAACCAACCAAACAAAAAAACCCCAAACCAAACCAACCAACACACCACCACCACCAGAAAAACACCCACTAAACCAAACCCATCAAACATATCAGGGTTGCAGTTATAAATAAAATCACAAGGAGGCAGACAAACACCACAATCAATTAAAGGCATGAGAAAAAGGAAATAAAAAATATGCTCTGGACAAGTGAAGATCTCAAAAAGAACTGCACTCTGTTGTGCAAAGAAAAAATAATAAAAACTGAAAGTCTCCAGACACCTGAACAAGGAACTGAATGCCATGTGTTTTAGGTTTGCAGATTTATCTTTGAGAAGAACTAAAAAATATTTGAGACTGTAGAGGCCTTTCTGCACTGATCAGCAGAACCAGCACCTTGACTTTTGATAGTTTTCTGCCTTCTATGAACTAATTCAGGATTAGCAGCTGGCTTATTTGGTTTGGCACTAACAAGTAAGCAAAAGGAAAATCAATAAGTCTGAGGTGTTTTATAGACTGGAGAAAGACTGCAGTGAGGGCCCCAACAAAAGAATACCAGAAAGATTTGCATTTTTCTGGACATTTTCAGAATGGTCTTTACACTTTCAGCTGCAGAAACTGCCTACATTTTTTTCTGATGAAAAGTTCAATAATGTCTTTATTACTCAGACTTTTTACCTCTTCATGGCATCACTTTCAGGACTGGTGAGTGCTGAGGTGCCTGATCCAAGCCATAGGAGAAAATAATATGCAATGACTATAATACCATTTCACTTCCTCAGATTTATGAGAAAGATGTAGGTTTAATTGCAAGCTTCAAGACAAATGTTTTGCATGTCCTCCAGCAAGTAAATATACTGTAATTCTATACTTCAAGTCTCTAGGCTGGGCATAACAAGCCTTGTTTTTTTCCATTTCTTCTGTGTACGGGCTTGCTGGCTATTCAAAGGGAGGAACTGTGGATATATGTAGATAAAACATCAACAATAAAAGGTACAGTTTCCAATAACTGAGATAAACCAGTGAGAGGGTAGCTATGGTTGAAATTAAAAGCACTATCATAACTCCTCACTGAATGCCTGCAGATGAAATTGGTCTGTGCTCATAAGTATTGAGGTGTCTACACGTGCACGAAGAGGCAGAACCTACAGTGCACAATTTCAATGGGCACTAGCCCCTATCTCTGTGTGACTGCAGCTTATTAAAAGAAATAAATATATAAAAATAAAGAAACAAACACAAAATAACACTGCCATCATGATGCATTGCAATGATGGACTTTAACTGAAGTGAGACGTGTGTCCCAGCCATACGACCACACCGACCCGTGGAGATCATGTACTAAACCCCAGAAATTATCTAAGAGGAGCTGTAGTATGCTTTAAATCAATTTATTCCTGGGCCAAAGAACTAATATTTTAAAAAGCTTTTAAAAGCAATACAATGTACTAGCCAGACATAAAGCCATTTGCCCTTGGTTGCCTAGCAATCCTAGAATAGAGATGTAAATAAATTCATCAGGCCTTTATCCTGACTAACTCAAAAGGTTACATGCTGCTGTCTAGTCATCCTTAAATATATTGAACAACATGGTCTTTTAGAAGGAAACTACATTTTTATACTATTCCCTATAAAAAGACTCATTAAAATGTGGCTACATTGAGGGTATTGCTTACAAAAACCTTTTCTAATAGCATCAGGAATTACTAAATAACATTGAGGTACATTTATTGTGTTTAAGGATGGGCTATATTTCAGTAATTTAATCCATCTATTTTTCCTCCATCTTTCCTCTACAAGATGGTTTTTTCCTTCACTTTCCACAACCCACAGGCTTTATGGAAGTCTGCTACCTGCATTACAGGTGAGAGAAAATTAAAACCTGCCAAATAATGGAAGCACAAAGGAATAAGCACAGACATGGAGAGAAGTGCAAACCTTCTCTTTACAAGTGCACCATGGCAATCCAAAATTGCAAGAAGGGGAAAAGAGGGAACTGTTCTCATCCCAATCTCCTAGCTGTCTGCTATTTGAGGCCAGAATATTGCTCAAGTAGATGCAGCACAATTTTATTACCAGTCCAGTAGGGACTATTGCTTAACTTTTACGTTAAGGTGAAAGACTCCATGTGAACCTTTCCTGGGGAGCAGCTGACATGCTGCTAACACACATCCTAAAAGTAATTTGGGTAATTGGCTCAAAAACCTCAGTTGCACCATCTATAGAGGCATAAATTAATTTCCAATATACTGAAACAGATCTTCCAGTCTGACTTTCTTCCAAAAATTTCTAGACCACAGAGCCAAGGCTTGGAGTCCAATTGTTTCCTCTCATGATGTAGTACAGCAGGAGCTGTAATCCCATCTCCTCCCACTCAGGCTGTGTCCTGAGTTTCTAGCTTTCCACCACTCCAGGCTCCAACTTCTTCCCTTCCTGAGTTGCACCTACACCCTCAATACTTCTCACATGCAATATGGAGCTCTGGACTCCACACCAATGCCACTCCTGCCTTATCCTGGGCTATATCATGTGTATAAAGAAGGGTACATGGACAAAAGAACAAATAATGGCCAGGGCAGTTAAGAAAAGAAAAAGGGTTCTTTTTTCTCTCCTATTTATACAGTTCCACTTCTACAGCTTCATTTAACCAGATGTCCTTTTCCTCTTTCGAAAAATGCCCTCCTAGATTCATAACCCTGTAGATTCATAAGCCCTGGTAAGGTACAAAACATGAGCTGATCAACACTTAAGACTAAAGGTCATTACATGCATATGTCTATACCTGCTCTATTATTTGCTCTATGTCTGGTGAACAGACAGTAATTAACAACTGATACTTAACATTACTCAAGTATGCTGAATATCAGGATGTTATACATTCATGCTAACAGCTATTTTTGATTAATTCCAGATTTTCCCTGCCCATAGCAGGAGGGTTGGAACTAGATTATCTTTGAAGTCCTTTCTGACCCAAACCCATCTATGATTCTATATGGGCTTTTTCACTTGTACAGCACTTGTCTTTGAAAAATGCATTGCTTGTATCTTTTGTTTCACTCTTTATCACACTATTTTCTCATCATAGTCTTAAGTGCCAGCAAGTCTCTGCACTCTAATTGTCCTATGGCCTCACTCTAAATTCAACTCACACACACAAAAAATTTGACCATTACCTCTTTTAGCAACACGATGTTCTCACTGTTGCCAAATTCCATCTCAATTTGCCTTTACATATAAATATTATATAAACATTATAAACAGAAGCAATCTTTGAAGTTTCATGTAAACTGAAATCAAAGAACACAATCAGGAAATAAATGTTATCTAAGAAAGTCCAGGTCCCAAGAAGTGAGTGCACTGCCAACTCTATCCTGCAGTATTCCTGCTAACACTGCAGTGGGACAGCTACAGCTTTCATGGGAAAATTACTTCAGACAAGAATATTTTTGTTACTAGCACCTTTAACAGAGACAAAGGGGTTATAATTAAAAATCAGTGAACTGGCAATATTCAGATAATATTCCTGCAAGCAATACTGACTGATTTTATTCACAAGAATTGTCAGGATTCTCTAAGATACTTCAGAAAACCTGTGCAAAACACAGGTAACCCACGATACTGGGTTATCTGGCTGCCTACAGAGTGCTTCAGATGCCTTCTGTTTTATGATTCTTAAATATTCTGGAAACCTTGATCCGTGTGCTTTTAGATCAGATCTAATAGACAAAGAGAACAAAAGTCTCAAGATTTGTTTTCCACAGTCTTACATATGAACAGTTCAAGGCAACATCAAAATGATGAAAACAGTCACAGATGTCCCAGAGTAAGAGGCAGAGATTTGGAAATTGCCTCCTACCTCCATCCCCTGGTTTTTACATCAACAGAACTACATGCATAACCAAGAAAATTACATTTGGAAAGTATCTAGAGACAGATTGTTTTATCAGATCTTGCTTGAATTAAGACTAGAGGTTATTTTTTTAAATGAGCAGGCCTGATATAAATTTATTTAACTCCATGGGATTCATTAAAATGCCTTCTAATTTACACTGGGGTAATGAGGGGAGAACAAGGGTGGCATAATTTCAATAATGTTTATACTTAGGCTTAATTTCCTTTAAATAGTACAAAGCATCCTCTCAAAGTTTTCAAAATGATGTCAGTGTGAGTCTATGGGCCATGATGTTACGAAGTTGGAATGAAATTATGTCACTGCAAATATATGAAAGCAGCGTTGTCAGTAAGGAACCAAAGCTATACTAATGTGTTAAAAAATCGTGAAAACAATCTGAATGGAACAAATAACTTCGAATAAAGTTAAGGTATTACAGATCAGAAATTATTTATCCAAGACTGCAATCATCAGTCTTGACTATAGATCCAAATACACATATGTATTTGGCTACAGAGCCAAATCTAGTCAAGTGCCATCTGTAGTACATTAGATATTTCAAATCCACTATAGCTCAAGTGACTGCAGCTTGAATGGAAATCTTTGAGCCAAATTTGACCAGAATATAAATAATACTGGAAATTACATACCAGGTACAACAACTGGACAAGAGTGCAAGTGGCTGGAGAACTTAAACTAGCACATTAAGTGGACAAAATTTACTTCTGATGCAATGTGAAGGCAGGAAATCCACATCTGGTCACTCTCCCAGCTTCTAGAAGTACTCATCCAAATGCAGATCAGGGATGAATTAATTGCACTGATGAGGGTACCATAAACACAAGTTAAGATATGATGACGTGGCTGCCTGATATTTCACTAATAGCAACTTCTCTTGCTCAACCTTTTTCCTTTTTTCTGGGATCAAATTAGCACTTGCCATCATCTTGAATCACATGTCCAATGAATTTGAACCTAATTTGAACCTAAAATGGGTTTGCTCTGAAATTAATAGTACCACAGAGAAATTAGGGATCTGCATTTCAACTTACAAAATGTATGAATATTACATGTTGAAGCTGACTATTTTATACACATCACTACTCTGTCACAGTCATTACACCCATTTTTGAACCTCCTTACCAGCACCTCATATATAGCCTTACACTACTATTGCATCAGTAGTGAACATACAAATTAGAAGTATTTAATTTCTCAGCCACATTAACAAATCTTTCTAATGTTCTAAACTGTAAACATATGAATCATTTCAGATATTTTTTTAATTCAGGGTTTTCTTTTAAAAAAATTTAGCACAAAGTGAAATTCAGCTGAAATCAGTCTCATCTAGTTTGATGTGTTAATTTGATTTTTTAATTGCTTTGACACATGACAATGTATTTTACATGGACATGAAAACTGCCAAGATTTATTGCCCAGATTCACCAAACTGGTAAAACAGAAAATGATGATATTCTTGTTCTCCTCAGCCCTGCTTTGAGAGCACATCTGATATTAACTTTTCCATGGGACAGATCCAGGAAAAAATCATGGTAATACCATCACTTTTGTTCTGCGGAATTCCAAGTTTATCTTTGGAATGCTTTCCAGGACAGTTTACTGTACATTCATGACACTTGTGAGAGGCTGACCAGGTGCCAAGCCCTGAAATCCATTTAAAGTGCCGTGAGTGCTACCAAAAAAACAGCCACTTCCTTGGCATGGAAGTGAAGACAAAGAACGGATGGGGTTAAAAGGAGAAGCAGTCCTACTTAAAAAGCACACATATTTTTCATATGGTGCTGGTTTTCTGTGGGTATTTAATAATTTTAGGACTCTGATAACTCTCCTGACACAGGAATGAATTATTTAAAGCTAGTATTAGTAATTTAGTTTAGTTTTGATGGCTGCCAGCTGTAACCTGACAGCACTTCGATTCAATCACGTGGAAATCCCCTGTTGTATATATATTCTAGTGTGTTGGATCTCTTTGCAGTCATCAGTTTTATATCTTTCTGCAAATACCAGAAGAAAGATCTTTTTAGGTTCTGGCAAAGATCTTGGAATGGGAAAATGTGCTGGTTGCCAAAAAGGCACTGATTACTCTAACAGAGTAGCCTGGAGTTTCTATCCCTTCCCTTTTAATATGTAAACTTGTTTCTGATTTAGAACTGACTCCTGGAAAAGGTGTTTTCCTCAGTGCTCATTTACGTGTAGCTGGTCTATATGTTCTCTTAGAGAACACAAACCAGTTGTCACTTCCCCAGAACCATGAATAAATTTTATACCACTTAGTCCTACATTGCAGGATATAGAGAGAGTACAACACAGCAGGAACAGAAAGAGCACTTCTATTGCATGTATGCTTTTTAATCATGATTGCAATAGCGAGAATTATGCAAAACTCCTTCAGAAAAAAGTGTAACAAAAGGAAGAACTACCTTTAGACAAATCCAGCATGAAAGGATCAAGTATGCAAATATTCTTGTGTACTTCAAAACTTCATCTTTAGATTTCAATTCCATCAGAGAAGTACTTTTTCCTTACTGTTAGAATAACAGATTCTGATAATGCTCCAGTAGAGCAATAGAAAACTTAATAATTGGTTACAAGACGACTTTGCACAGTGATGACATTGTTTTGAGGTGGTTTGGGGGGTTAGGGTTTGGGGTTTTTGTTTGGGTTTATCTTTGCTGAGGTTGGGTTTGTTGGTTGGTTTTGGAGGAGGGGGTGGGGGGTTTTTTGTTTTGTTTTGTTTTGTTTTCCTGTTAAGGTGATCAGGTGATGCTTCAGTAAAGCCTGAAAAAGCTATAGAAACGTTCTTGGCTGAAATGCCTTCTGAAATATTGTCTCTCATTCATGCTGCTACATCTGAACTGTGGAGTAGACAGTGCTTCCTATGTCCCACATCTGTGTGGTGTGCCCTGGCCACATCTTCCTCAGACTGGAGAATCTATTAAGTTATTTTAAGCTTCCATTTTAAAGAGACTTTGCTTTTCAAACAGTTTTTGTTATTACATTAATCTCGAAAGTGAAAACTAAATGCTAGGACAAGACTATTAGTTTTAATTTCTTACATGGTCATGGATAACCCCAAGCAGCAGCTCCAGACAGAGACAAAGCTACAGAGATCTCTCCCTTAGACAAGCCTTGCTAACGCTAAGCACCAGTTCTGAGAAATTCTTTCCACGTTATTTTCTTCTCAAGATATCCCCTGAGCAGGTATTATGAATTTTGAACAGCTAAGAAACATGAATGCAAAGATGTCAGTATGAAATGTAATTATTTCTGTTTTCACATCAACAGAATCTTTCATCATTAGCATACTCTTATTTTTTGTATTGGACTCTTTTCTTCAGCATTAGCAAAACTGGGGATATTACGTAACAATTCCTGAAGTATTAAACGTCAGTACATTAATATTCACTAGAATCTGCAAGAAGTTACTTGGTGGCTCCGAGCCAAACACAGCCAGACTCTTGGCTTCACAGAATAACTCACCGAACAATCTTTTACACAGAAATATATATATATAACATTGCCAGACCTGGGTCAAACACTTGATCTCCACAATTCCTACAGCAAAGATTTCATGCCCCAGACACCAGGGTACACAGCACAAAGCTTTGAGCTTTAAGGTATCTCCTCTGGCTCAGCCCTCGGGCCAGCTTTTTGGACTAAATGGAAACAACAGCAGGGAACAGAGAGAGGAGTTAGGGAAGCACCATCACAAGCCTAGCCAGTATAATAATGTTAGGGACATTTTGCTTTTCACCAGCCTGAAAGAAGGGGTGTGGATGCTCAGCACATTTAACAAAAGCTCTTTCCCCTACCCTTCCATACATACTCAGGTACTCCAAAACTCCTGGCAGCTTGCTCATCTTCACTGGCTTTTTTGTACTGATGGGGTTTGCTCAAGCACTGAGAATCAACTTTACTTCACAGATTTCATTTTTTTTTTTGCACTGTTTGCAAAGGCATCAGGGCTAGGTCAAGACTAAACACTTAAATGATAATATCTAATACAAAAAAAAATCCCAAATAGACACACCCTGTCTTTGCTATTACTTTTCCTCTGTTGGAAATCTGTTCTAAAATTAGGCCAGTAAGGCTGTAGCCCTGAGTAAATCAGTCATATTATACCTGAATCTGTAACAAAATGAAACACAATTACCAGCACCTGCAGACCAGACTGTCAGGGACTCCTTCAAAATCTAAGTTGTCTTACGTAGGACTTTCTATAGCATCTTTTGCAAACACTGCATTAAATTTAAACAAAAACAAAACAGAAAAAAAACAACCAACCAAACAAACAAAAAAAACAAACAAAAAACAACCAAACAAACAAAAAAAACAAACAAACAAAAAACCCCAAAACAAAACAAAAAAAACAAAACAAAAAAAAACCCAAATAAACAAAATACCCCAAACAAACCCACTAAAAAGAAGCAGGGAGACTTGAGAATAATATACATTTTCAGCACGAAACTGCCATGGTATCATTCTTTGGCTTGCCAATATATATACTTTGAGAGACTGGGGTGGGGAGGAGAGAAGGAAAACAGAAACAGGGTTCTTTGCATTGTCCCTCTCACCCCTCAGTAAATCAGGAGGAAATTGTTACATAAAACAAGCCAAGAAATTTGCATGAACACCACAGTAATTTCTGAAAACCTGGTTGGTTTTTTTTTCAGCCCATCATTTGACTTACGTCAGTTGGCTTTGAAGGTTTTACACAGAATTCTGAATGCTGCTGTGGTTCTATACCTTACACACAAAAAATATTGAAAATAAATTTTAAAATAAAATTTAAAAATAAAAATTAAAAAAATATGTAAAACACATACTTTTTTGCAAAGGAGGTTTTTTAGGCCATCCAGAGTTATCCTCTTATTCTTTATAATAGATGTCTGTGTTTTATATGTATTCAAAGAAAAAAACAATATGCCTTGACATCAGGAGGTGGAGGGGGGAGGAAGGTGTTTAACTTTTTTTTTGCTCAAGCTGTAAACTGACTTGGACTTTACCTTTAGGCATTGATTTTACTTTCCAATCACAGATCCCATTTCTACATTTTTTTTTTTAATTCATTTGAACAGGGAAACGACTGGAAACATATAGGATGGAACAGAGAAACTGGGCACTATTCCAATCATGCTGAAAGAGAGAAATCAACCTTATTTACAAGTGGAAATTATAACCTGTTGGCATGAACCAGCCAGGGACACTTAGGAAGCCCAAAGTCAATGTGTTACCCTTTTTTATATTTACTGCACTTTCCCACCTTCAGCAAAATTGGATCAGACAATTAAAGATGGTCTAATCAATGCTTTGTTCGAAAAATCCCTCTGCATGACTTTTGCAACAAGTTTAGTGAATACCTATTTTGTTTTCCACACTGAAAATGTTTCCTGCAACAGAAAAAGAACCACGTTAAACAGAAAAAAAACCCACACAGTTTGAAAATTTTGTTCTAACAAAAAGGGAAAATACGAGTTACTTTTGTTCACTTCATGTTTATATTTGCCTAAATAAAACGTTCCAGTTGTATATTACTTTTCCTACTTCCTTGATACATCTCAGCCAGCTACCAGAGTATTGGACCAGGATAACTGATAATCCTGAATGGATTTATGATGGATTTTACTTTTTCCCCTCACGTAAGGATCTTTTGTAGACTCACTTTTTCCATGCTTTCGATATTGGGCCTGACTGATCTATGTTGAAGTTGTTACACTTTTCAGTGTGGTATTCCTTTATTCTAATTTCAGTTCACCTACCTGCCAGTCCTTACATTTTAACACCGTGGGAGCTCAGCAACTTCCATCTCCATGTGTTGGGAAGTGCTTCCTAACCCAGAAGGACAAGGAAATTGCAACAGGAGTGGGCTCTGACCGGATTATTCTCCACCTGACTTTTGAGTGTCCAAGGAACCAAGCAAATCCTCTCAGTTGTGTGTGCAGCCTTAGGAAGTGTCAGCTTCACCTGAGCACTACTTTTCATGACCATTTCATTAAGACATTCCTTCCTGGGATTTAAAACAGGATTAAAATACATGGAGGACAGTACCAAAAACCAAACCCAGGAAACAGAGCATGAAAACATCAGTAGTTTTGTAAGTCTGCCTAAAAGGGTAATACTTTTGGAAGTAGGTCCTCAGCAAGTCAGTCAGGTTCCATAGAAATATTGGCTGCTTTTGTTTGGTGTTTAAAAAAAAAAAAAAAAAGTTGTCCAATACAATGAAGATAGATGAAGAAACAATACAGATCACTGTCTTGATGACCAGATAATAAAAATAAAAAGAAATGGCAGCAAGATGATCTTGGGAAATTTTTGACTGGGAAACTTTCTAACCTAAAAATTTTTAAACTCTATCCTATAGTTGAAAGAATTTATTGTTCAAAACAATATTAAAGTATTATCATTAATTACAATGTCTGAAACTAAGTTTCAGATTAGTTTAACTGGGTGTATAACAGGTTAGCAAATGGCAACATGTTTCTCAGGTCCAATGTTGAAAGAGAAACCTGAGCTGTAAAAAGAATAGCTACTACAATTTTTTTTTTAGTGTGTTCCCTTGATGGGAACCAGGAGTTATTTTGGAACCTGAAGAGATACCAGTTTAGTTGAGCTCAAATGTCTTCCATAGAAAGCAACATGTTAGAGCAAAATGGTATCAAAATGTCAATCTGTATAATCTGTGACAGTTTAAAAAAAACCAAAATTACTTTAACAGACACTCTCATTTTGTGACTAGTAGAAGGGGACCAGGAAGCCATCAGCTGGTTGCCAAGACAAAGGGCCTTGTCGTGTCTTTGAGTATCCCTGCCACACCAGAACCACTTGCACATGGATTTATAGCCACTGTTGTTCTAATGGAAAGATTCAAAATTGTGTCTGGGATCAAGACTGAAATTCAGATGTGTAAAGATCAAGTATTATACCTCTATCTCACTGAAAAGGAAAAAGAAGAATCAAAAATTCAGGAAATGAAGGGTTTCAGTTTGGGGGTTGGTGGGGCAGAACACAAAGGAGGTGGAAAACAGTTCCTTTACAAGTAGTCTAACGTGTAAAACTTTGAGACAGAGGCACAAACCCACTTCCTTCATATTTAAGAAGTCTTTGAGATTATTAAATGTTCCTTCAAATAAGACAGGAAATGATTATGGTTATGCATTTCCCAAATATTTATGTCTCCTTAATAAATAATTACTCTTAAACACAATTTTCTGTTAAAGACAAGTTTCTGTGACATTAACATGGTCATATATGTTTAAGATGACACGAAAAAAGCAAGACTGTCAAAGTAAACCCAGCAGATGAAGCAGCAACTTGCCACGTTGTGACAAGATGGGAAAAGGGATAATGGTTTTAAACTGACAGAGAGCTGAGTGAGATTAGATATAAGGAATATATCTCCCTTCCATCCTGAACCATTCTATGATTCTGTGATAAGGCCTTAATGCAAATTTTTAAAATTACTTATAGTTATATCAGTATTATTTACAAAAGTGTTCAACAACTTGCATCTGCCTCTAAGTTGGTACTTACTCTGCATCATTCATGTAATAATTAATAAACTTTTCATCAAGGCAAAAATGCAGCAATTACAGGGTAGTAGAGAACTACTAAAACCTGTATTTTTAACCTGTTCATGTATTTTGATCATAAACTAAATTTTATACACGTTCAGCACAAATACCTTGAAGGGCAAGTTGTCTTTGGACGAGAAAAAAATATATAATCAAATTTAAGTGCATTTAACCTTAAAATCTCTTTCCTTATTTCTATTTTACTGTAGAATAGACTTCCTGGCAAAAATATTTGCCAATTTCTCTGGCATAAAAATATTTGCCATATTTTTCTTTAACTATTTACATTAGCAAGTGGAATTTAAAATAAGAAGTGAGAATAACTATTAATACTGTCCTAAATTATTAAAAGCAAATTACATTTAAAAGGAAAATTTTATTGCATTGTAGTTACACAAAAATCTAAAAATCTGCACTTAGAAAGCATTGTTCAATATATCCTAAAAGTACTATTCCTATGCTGTTGCAACATAAAATAGATACAATGAATGTATCATGATTATTTCATAGTCTTTGGCTCTTCCAAATGGAATTGGATTAATAAATAATTAAAAGGGCATAACTGTTAAGAGTAAATGTCTCACTGTTTTATTCATTCTCTTCCATGAGAGTTTCTTGATAAATAATCAAGATGCAGCTGAAGTCGTTTTTTCTCTTTCAAAGTTGGAACCTAACACCTCAAGATGGAATCTTAAGAAATCAATGCAAAAATAATCCCCATAATTTCTGACAAAGAATATCTCCAATTGACACTTTACTATTTAAATTTTTAATCTAAAAGATAAATAATAGAAAATGCCATGTAATTCTGTGATTTGTTTAACAATCCCATCAATCAACATCATAGAAATAGAGAGGAATTGTTTGCTCCTCTCCACTGACACAACCCTGTAGGTGAGAATGCAGTCCTTGGATTCTAAAAAAAAAAAACAATAATAATAATAAAAGATTTTTTTAAGAGAACAAAAGCCCAAAATAAGAACTCAGCTTCCCCCTGTCTCTCCAGAAAGAGTGGGCATCTCATAACTTCTGTCAGGAAAAAAAAAATCCTCATGGAACAGACTGGTTGATAAATTCTCTGCCATACAAATCGTGACTATTCTCATTAAAATACAATGTTCTATATTTCGACATGATAAAGAGGGTTTGGAAATACAGCATTTGCTGCTTTTCTTCTGATCAGAACTAGAGGGCAGCATGGAGGACAAAGCCATCAATCCCCTACACGGGATGAAATCCTGCTGCGTTTATTTATTGTAAAAAGTCCTTTATACCTTCACTCACATCTTGCAAGTTGCCACAGAGGTGCAATGGAGCTTGAAAACAAAATACAGTAGATATAAATCGTGTTTAGTCAACAACATGAATGCTTACAAAGTGTACCTGGACACAACAAGAGGAAAAAAGCCTTGCTTTCACACTGACGAGATAAAGAAATAAAACACCTTTTAAAATGCACTTTAACTTTTTCCTGGTATTTTAGGAATGGAAAGGCCAAACCGCATTGCATTAAATATTTTAAAAGTCTACACACCATTTTTGTTAAATCATGGCCAACTCAGTTCTGTGCAGAGCCATCATTCCTGAGTCAAGATGTAAAGCCCAGCTGGAAACTGCCATGTAAGCAAAGAGTTCTTTAAGAGGATTACCCTGAAGCTAAAGAATATTGCAATAGATAATCAATGCGTTTTTATGCCTGAATCTTAAATGTCCAATGAGAATCTCTTATGAACAGTGCAGAAGCTTTGGTTTACTCATGCCACCAGCTCCAGGTAAGCTGCATTTATTGTCTTTTCTCTAGGTGGCAGCATAAGTTCTGTTTACAGTATAAAAATATACTGTAGACAAAGGATATCGTAACAAAGAATCAGGTTGGTTTTCTCCTTTTTAATTAGCATTGTATAGTAATTATCTAAAATGACAGTGAAGAATATCAACTTAAATTCACTCCCTAAAATATTGTAGCGTTCCTCTACAAAAGATAGATGTGCTTACCTTAACTGGGTTAAATATTATTCACATTGGTGTCATACAAGACCTTTTCAGCTCGTCAAAGAAGTTCAAATAAGAAATGCAAAGCTCAGTGCTATTCTTCTTAAAGAGCAACACCACAAATAGCTGCATCTCCATTTCTAAAAAATCTGGTTCACTAGTTCTAAACTGCAAGCACAAATTGCTGTCCACATCATTAATGTAGAATATATTATTGTCTAGTAAACTTTTAAGTGGATTCTTACAAAATGATCCATCTATTAAACAGAAACACAACTAGAAAATAACTGAACAAAAAGGAAATACTTTCCCCTTTCAATATTTTCAGTATAAACTTATGGGACCCAATCTGTGGTTCTCAACACAACACTATAAAGGCTTTTTTATTTTGAAAATGCCTGTCTGTAGCCTAATGGTGGAATAGATCAGCAGATGCCAGTGCAGTACCTTAGATATGCAGATGCCAGTGCAGTACCTTTCATATAAAAGGAGTCAGAGAAGCAGAAAAAGGAGAGGAGGGGAGTTATATAATTTAGTCTAGTTTTGTACTCTCAGCATTTTAGGCAAAAAGGTCTGAAATAATGAGATCTATAATACATATATTTATCCTACTTTGTTACTCATCTTCTTTTACCTTTAAAGCACTGACAATTTTTTTTGGTATAATTAATTACCACAGAGAACGTGCTGCTGGCACTGCTGGGCAGGGTGATTTTACCCCGGCACGTTCCTGCCAGAGAGGAAACTCAAGCACCTGGGGACGTCTTTCTTTGCCATCTTCAGCTCCTGCAGGCACCAGCTGCATTAAGGGCACTCCAAAGGCTTCCCACACCTGAACTGCATTGCTAAGGAAGTCAGCTGGAATTTGTGGGTAAGGCTTTTAAAGATATTACACATAAAGCTTCAGAACACTCTACCCTGGCCTCCTCCCAAGGGAGAGTTCTCATTCTACTGATTTCAGGGAATGTAATATTGTTATAACTTCATCCCTCGAAGTTCAAATGATAAATACCTTGGCAGGAAATTGCCACAGGTGTATTAGTCATTTCAAGAACTAGAATGTGACACTTCTTTAAGATGCATTACACCCGAAAAATACCCAATATGATTTGCTAAAGATTTTTCAGATCTCCGAGTGGAGATCTCACCGTGAAATAATGCATCGAGGGAGACACTGGGAATTAAAGAAGACACAATATTTGATTGTCCACAGAAGGAGGTCACTGAGGCAAACAGGTCTAAGCTAGCAAGAAAAACTGCAGAATTATTGCACAGTCTGTCAGGTCCCCTGAAACATCTCTGACATGCATTCCCACACATGCACTTTGTCAAGAAGTTTTCAGCCAAGTCTAACAAGAACTTCATTGGTGTGAAAGCAAAAAGGAGTCACTCTAACCGTTTTCCATTAAATTAGCAGCTAAGAATTTGATTTATGAAGGTTTTTTTGCAGAGAAGTTCACAATGAATCCTTTCAAAGTTCTAGACACATAATTAACATGAATGGCCACACAAATGCAGCATATCAATGAAAAAAAATATAGAAAACTAAACCAAGATGGGCAAACTAATATTTATTTAATTTCTGGCACTTTATTTTTTGGCCTACCCTCAGTGAAAGTCTGTCAACCATTTAACTAGAAATGTCAAGGCTTCACAGAACCCAAAAATGGAGCTGTAGCTGCTCTTGTATTGAGTGCAAAGACAGCATCCCCAAGTACAAAGTGATCAAAGAGATGTCCATGGGCTTCTGGCTCCACAGAAGCTTCTAAATCTGAGTAAGAAAAGCTCGAGGCAGGAAGGGGCAAAAAAAATTAAGAAAAGAAGGGAGAGACAGGACAGAAAGTGCAACTGTAAGAACAAGCAAGCTGCAACTTAAGCTGGGGGAGGGCAGGGTCTGCCCAGTGTCAACAGAGTAATGTCAGAGTATAAAAGAAAATAGATTTCCTGACCCTTCTACAGGCAGCATTTAACTCTGGTCACCCCACTGACATGTTCTGTATCCCTGTTTGTCCACGAGCTTTTGAGTCTTGTGGAGTGAATTTTACTGGCCCTTTAAGGCCTTTTTTTTTTTTTTTTTTAAACAACAAACAAAACCTGAGAAAGCTGAGAAGAACTCCACAAGTAAGACTGAAATGTGCCACCTACTCTGTGAGTGCAAAGCTGCTGGAGAGGAACTGGCACATAGTAAAGTGTCCAGCTGAAAGGTCTCCAAAACCACCTTACATTCGGGGCATCAATTAGGGTTGGACTTTAGGCACGTCTTTCCCAAGATCTTTTGCATTCTTGAATTGAGAGAATCTCAGGAGAACTGAGATTAGAAGCCAAAGAAAGCCAATGTGTTTTCAGAATTCACTCACAAGATCCCAGGCATCCCACTACATCTCCCTTGGAGTTACCTTCATTAAAACTCCCCATCTGCCTATGATTTTGACTTTTTAGACACCCTTGAAAGGTATTCGCTATGGATAAAGCTTAAGGAAGGAATTTCACTGCTAAAATGGTAAACTATTTTGCAGACTGGAAGTCAATGGGCCTGGGAAAAGCAGAACAGATGTTAAAATCTTTGGAATAAGGAAGAGAAAAAAGCCAGGAAAGTGATGCTGAAGAAAAAATCCCAAAAGACAGAAGCACACAAAGCAAAACCTATGAATACAACTTATGTATTCAGATTGGAAAGGCAGAACAAGACATTTGAGTTCTTGAGAACTGTATAGCCAAATCTGCTTTCTATTTCTTCTCATTTCCAGTTCTTATACGATATATCCTCCCTACCTGGATGGTTTGGAGTCAAATGTGCTTCTGTGTTTATACACAAGTACATTTTTCTCACCAGGAAGAGGCAATAGTGCACAACAGACTGTCTGCAGAGTGCTATTATATATATAAACATAGATATTACACACACGTGTTAGTAAATCCCAAAATAAAGTTTCTACACAGGTGCTGTAGCAGATAAATAACACCTCTCATTTCCTGGGATTTAGAAGGTAAAAAAAAAAAAAAAAGCATTGAACAAACATTTTATTACTACCATAGCAAAATAATGCTAAGTGATATTAATTATTAGAAGTACATGTAAGAGCAACCACATCCTTATCAACTGGCCTTCAAGATAAATTACATCTATCTGGGAAAAATGAGAAGCTTTAAAGCCAGGCTGCATTATATCATCTACTGTGATTCTAGTTGCACAAAGAAATAATTTTTCACTAATTTTGGTGCAGAACCCAAGGATTTGATTGTTGTCACAACAGATGTTTCTGAGAGAAACTTGCTAGTTTGTGGGAAGTGTTTATACTTACACCTATACAACGTAACAAACATGAGATAACCAGAAATAAGAATTCTTGTCACTGAAACTGTTGAAAAAAGTACTTTTTTTTAAAGGTGTGACTGACATTTCTTGCTATAAAAATCTCTGTTAATCTAAATCACTCCTGTGCTGCCTTCTGCAAGTAGTAACCATTTCAGACTCTATGAGTCTCTTTCCCAAGTTATAAAACATATATTTGTTCAAGTTTTCATACCTTGTTATTCTTAATTTTAAAAATAGGCTTACTAATTCAGTTCCAATTTGAAAGATTAAGGCATAATGGTAGGATGTGAGAGTAAACAGGGAAATAATTAATTGTATATGGTACATATACAGAGATCCCACTAATTGTAAACCAATGTTTCAGTTTTAAATAAGCTGGACATTTCATTTATCTGAGGTTATTAACATAATCCATTACTGTAAAACATGTCTTCCATTCTGTTTGTTTGAGTAGAATTTAGATTCTTTCACTTCTGTTTTGGAGGAAGGAAAAAGAACTCACAAGCAGATAAATTTTTATGCAAAATAAATTTTTAGCATCTAAGCCACCACAGCATTATGATAATGGTGTTCAGTTTATAACTTACAGAATTATAATGCATAAACTGAACATGATTATGCATGCATAAAGAACTGCTTTTGGGACATGCATTTGTATCAAGAGATTTAAGCATCTTATTGTTTTCATGGATTTCCATTATTCCATTAGTTCGCAGATTCACAAGGGTTTTTTGCAATTTAAATATTTTCCCATGTTAAAAAAATACTCTAGCAATTTTAATGGGACCATTACCTTAAGAAGTTACTATGATACAAGAGAAATTCTGAAGGACTGTCCCCCCTCTGTTTTGCTACATATTCCAAAGGGTCTTTCTCCTTAGAATTAGATTGACACATGTAACTTGTTTTCTGTGATTTTTTTGTGTGAAATCTATGTTCTGCCACATTTTATTTTTCTTTGCTGTTCCTTTTTCACTTGTTTCATATACAGACATAAATTAAAAAAAAGATGTACTTGGGACACTTTTTCTCCTGCTTTTGTTTGTTTGATTGTTTGGGGTTTTTTTTTAGCAGAACTTGCAGAACTGGAACACAATTTTTACACATATAATATTATTAAATAATTTCTGAAAAGAAAACCCCACAATCTTAATCATCAGTGAATAGATGTCAACTCCTACACATGGCATACTTGTAGAATCACTGAAATTACATAGGTTTTAAGTCCTGTAGAGGTTAGTGGAGAAAGCTAATAGACTAATAATACAGTTTTGTGTCGTGCTGTGTAAAGAACATATAGGAGGAACCATCTCAGGGGCACCAAATAGGGTGGCCAAATATCAACAAAATTAAAAGTCAGCTACACATCTCAAGTGTGCCTTTTCACAAGTGTCCACAGGATTCCAAAGGAAGGCTAATAAATCTGCTCCTGTACACGATAAGAACATGTAGAAGGAAGAGCAAAAAACTTACTGTGATCCAGTGAAGAGTTCCAAAACGAGGTTCAAACCAACCAAAACCAAAAGACAATTGTCTTTTAAAACTAAGGAACAGGGACTTGCTTCCACCAAAATTCATGGCAAGTTTCCATTAATATCAGTTTGGCAGGAATGACCTCTAATACTGTAGTTTAATATCTAATCTGTATTACTGGTTTTTTTGTTTTTTTTTTCTCACAATTCAATTTGGAATGTGGCAGCATGATATGAAAAAGGTGTTGTTTGCAAACTTGGAATGAAATATGGCATGGACTAGACCACAAAATAAAGAAGCCAGCGAAAGAGAATTTGACACTCACCATTCTGGCAAAACTCAAATTTCTCAAAACTAGAAGATTAAAAATACTTTGATGCTGTTTTTTGAAATTAAAATCGAAAGGAAGAAAATGTAAGTGTTAAACTGTGCCAGATTACTGAGGTCTTTGGTTAATGATCATTACCTTCTTCAGTCATTTGAACCTAGTAATAAAGCCAGTACTTAAATATACTGCAGAATTAAAAAAAAAAAAGTCTCACTGGCTAAGAACCAGAAAAGCTATAAATCCTTTAAATCTCAGACTATCTGCGAGATTTAACAAATCCTTTATTTCTTCTTCTTTCTGACCTATTACTGAGTTAACTGGGAGTTCTCACTCCTTTTTCAGCACAGTACTTACATGTGTTCTCAACTTCACACCCCTGAGAAAACCCAAATCCTTATCTAGATTTGACCTCACTGCAAGTTATGTTAAGCATAAGTTTATGACCCAACATGTTTTGTTGAGCTAGGAGCTTGACTTCTACAGATGGGAAGGAGTCCCTCTGACTTCTTTCGTTCTCATAGGTGCTAAATCTTCAGTTTTATCAGGCCACAGTTATGTGCCTTTAGCAAAACAGGGATAACAGTTATTTGAGAGCAAGAGCTATCCCTGTGTCAAGTCGTGGCTCAAGAATAGTGCATGTGGAGAGGAAAATGGAAAGAAGCAGAGCACAAGACATATTACTACGGAATAGCAACATTAGCGTATTTTCAATCATTATTACCACAGACATAAACGGAGATTAGGAGGATCAAAATTAAGTTTGGAAAGCATAGCTGTGATAAATTCTGCCAGCTAGTAATGCTAGCAAATATTTATACTAATGATTAACTTTGTGCTACGGGAATTAATACTCTACATACAAAGTCTGAAATACAAGTCTGGGTTTGGAAATATCTGTTAATCAAATTAAGTACTATGGACATTAATGTTTTGCTCATCCTGCTCGAGCAATATATCTTAGTCATGACTTGGCAACTCAATGATCATGAAGCCTTTGATCTGTTTCCTGACCTGTCAAATAGTATCAGCCAAAACAAAGTGGAAGAAAGATTGTTTTAATGCAGTGGCTGTTCTTTCAAGACAAACTGAGAGGAAGTCATCATGTCCATTTCTGAAGACTTTTCTTTTGGTTTCCATTTATCAAAGAGAGAGCAAATTCAATGACCTGAAGTCAGAAGGATCTACCACATATTAACAGTTCCTTGGCTCAGCTAACATGCTGTAGTTTATTTATTCCCCAATTGTGTCCTAAAAATGAGTCAGTGCTGGTAACAACAAAATACTTTCTCCTCTTAATCAGTGATGTAATTTTCAAAGTGGAAGGTAGCAGACACTAGCAACTCACTACAAAGTAAAAATAAAACCTTTACCCTAATAAAGAGGATCTTCTCTCCAACTCTGTATCTTCCCTGTGAAAGACGCTCCACGCAGAACTTATTAGGGCATTTACAAGGTGGATCCTCAGAAATGTGTTTAACCTGGGAAACACAGAAGTTATTAACAGAAACTGTTTAAAATAGCACGTGTAGTAAAATATTCATTAAGACATTTGTCATATCTATAACTTAAGTCTTAATTGATGATATTTTTCTCAGTTTTTCTTAATTTTCTTAATATTTCTGTAATCCTAGAAAGCACCCTATGGTGCTTCCAATATCAACAATTATTTAATAGCTGTGATGAGTTAAAAATGGAGATGAACATCACACAGTTCAACATTAAATTTGTTCTGTTTAACTGAAGCCAAACAGTTCCTTACATTGAGTTCAGGACCAAACTCTTGTAGATATGTTCTCAGTATTTTATGGTGAATCAGCTCAAAGTGCTGGTAAGGCTAACAGGCAAAAGGAAGATGTCATAAAGATGCATTCTCTCTTCTAAATATTTATAATAAATACAGAAGCATCTTCCTCATCCATAAGAGGCCCTGCCTCTTTCAAATTTTGCACTAACACCTTAAAAAAAAATATACAGAAAATACTGTAACATAATCATAAATTCAGGCCAAGACACTCCCCAGAATTTCCAGCTACCCTTTGATGATGTCCCCATTAAGGGCACAGTGCAATCAAGGGTAATTTAAAGGGTAATTTAATTCCCTGGGGTCCAGGGAAGGATATTGTCAGAACAGCTGAAAAATTAAAGTCTTACATTGTTTCATAACAAGAAAAAATATCTGGGCAAAGCTATGGCACTCTGATAGGTGTTTTGATTACTGTGAATAGATCAACATGATAGGTGTTTTGATTACTGTGAATAGATCAACATGAAAGGGTTCTGAACTACAAATGTTTTTCAGACTTGCTTTAAGAATTAAGTTACAGTATGTCAAATAAGCCAGAAAAAACATAAAAGGTAGGCAACTATTGTTTCTGTGCTATTGAAATCAGCCCTACTGAGTGATTTAAAGGCTTTCCAATTATTTCTGAAATTATTCAGTGCTGTTATCTGAATAACTGTATTCTTTTGTGGAGGTTTTTCTTGTTCCTAATGCTTTTGTTTTCTTTTGTTTTTTAAATCAGGGCATAATATTTTTGTGAAAAAGAAAATAAATTAAAATAACACTTAGCAGAGGAACTCTACATGTATTTTACACACACACCAAAAAAAGTGTTTCTCGGGTATCAGATGAGTTGTCCTCGGTTTGAATGAATCACAATTTGAATTTTAAAATTAGTTATTCAAGTGATCTTATAAACATGGGTGAGAGTTCACCAGTTCTGGTGAATCAAACTACTTAGACAGCCAATGTACAACAGGAACAACTCGCATGAGGTCGGCGGTTGAGGATTTAAATCCAAGTGCAGGTTGCTGAGGGTGAAAAAGGTGTATTGCTGTATTTCTTGGAACGCAGTACTAAGGCTAGATCGTGCTGAGGGACCTGTTTGGCAATGGGCCTCTGAATACTGTTCAATTATCGGGGATTTCTGCCCCAACACCACGTGGCGTTTATCACCTCTGGAGACCCTTGAAATTCGAAGCTGCAAATAGATAGTATGAACCACGCCTTAATGCTGCACCTATCAGAGTTCATCTAAGCAAGCAAAAACCTGGAGTAGCTGAGCCTAACGGGCTCAAGGCTGTTTTGAACTGTGTAAGCAAAGTAGAGCGTTCTTCAGCCTCTGGAGAATGAAAGCAAAGAGATTTATACCGGTGTGAAACAGAGAATAATAAGACCTTCACTGCTGATCCTGCTATTGGGGCTTCCATTGCCTTACTATCCCAAAGGACAGAGGAGTATTATTGAGTGGAATTTGGAAATCAAATAAGGAAGCAGGGGGAAGAATTATATTCTATTTTATTTTGTGTCTGGACTATACGAGCACTGCTGCTATTTTATGGTGTGAGTGTCTGGGGCAGCGTGGGTCAGGAATCTAGCTGGATGAATTCCATTCTGTTTCTATCCCCACTGCTTTCTAAATTAAAGGAGGTGGTTAGAGACAACCTTCATACTCTCTGCTCTGTTTCTACAAGATATGCAGTCACCATGCTTCTTCTACACAGAACTGTTCTTTCTCAATTCTGCTGAAACATGAGTGCTTTCGCAAAGTTAAGGAAGAAATACAAACCAAAAAATTTTAAATGTAATTATATGCATCAAAGAAAAAAAAAAAAGAGTGTTTCAATAAAATGAACGAACATTATATTCCATCTGCTCTTTGTAACAGGAAAGTGGCACATGGATTTTTCAAGAAGTGCTTTGTAACTCCCAGGTGGCACATCCACCTCACAATGTAGCAGTTACTATGGTAACTGCTTCTTTTTACAGGCTAGATTTGTACTTTTCAAGTTTAACCTCTTCATGGTCTCAAAATGTGTCCTTTTCATCTGAATCCAGCTGTTTCAAATGAACCCCTATGGGTCTGCAGCAGAGAAATGAACACTCAGTATGCTGCAATGAGCTTAATGAAATTCAAAACAAGATGCTTTTGTTCTAACAACGAGGAAAACAATGCTTGGTTTTTTTACTATGTGAGAAACATGCAGAACAGCAGCATAAAAATTAGGCTGAAACATCTTAGAAGTGTTTGTTAACATTCAATACAAGTCCGTAGAAGCCAGATCTCCTAGTCCTGACTCAGTCCTTCCTCAGACAAAGCACCAAAGTGGGAGTTGATGAATAAGAAGTAAAGGAGCAATAAGAAGGGAACGTGGCCCCCAAGCACAAAGCTAGGCTAAGCTGCAGAGATCCTACACAGTGTGAGGAGTTGGGGTTTTTTTCAAGCTTCTGACATAAATAATTGTGGTAAAAAAACAAATTAACCCTATCAGCCTGCAAACGTTCAAAATGCAGTGGAATGTTAAACTCAGGGTTGTGTGTGCTTTGCAAGTAAGTGCATATCAGAACAGACCAGATAGGAAGAAGCTTCCCCCCACAACTTACAGCATCATCCAACAGTTTCCCTGTGCTCTTTTTCCCAGGAGACTTCGTTGGTGACGGTGAAGGAGAGGGAAGGGGAGCTGAAAGTGTTTCCTCTTGTTCAATTTCTTTTTCTAACTTTATTAATCCAGGAGGCTCCACCCCAAACCTTTTGGAAACATGCAAATAATATATTACTAGTTAGCATAAAGTACTGCATATTTCAAAACAAAATGGTGGAAAGGATTTCTACCTTCTGTATTGCACTACCGTGCAATAACAGAATGGTACATTCATTAATAAACATGTATAAAATACATCAATCACTACTGCCGTTGTTTCAAATTAATAGAGAAAATGAATTTAGATGGAGTCTCTCAGTTAATCAAATTTACAGGAAATACAGGGTTTTTTCAACTTCTCTGTCTGATCACATATATGTTGGTGAATAACTAGTTTATGAACAACACTAGACCTCAAAATTGCTATACCATACAGGACAGAATCAAGCTCAGCACATTTGCCTTTTTTTTTTTTAGTTTTTCTTTTCTTTCCAAACAACATCCTTTCAAATTACTTGACAACTTATATTTTGTGTTAGTATTTTTCGAAGAAATCCAGATGAAAAGGGATTAAGGCTCATCCTGCTCTCAGCTATTGCACTAAATTTATGGATAAATAAACAGAGATATGGCCA
This sequence comes from Lepidothrix coronata, assembly GCF_001604755.1. Classification (NCBI taxonomy): domain Eukaryota; kingdom Metazoa; phylum Chordata; class Aves; order Passeriformes; family Pipridae; genus Lepidothrix; species Lepidothrix coronata. The sequence continues at coordinate 2,422,340 of NW_016690310.1, read as the reverse complement.
CTATTTTTCAAAATTGGCTATTGCTTTTTCTACCTGATTTTTGACAGGCAATCTTCAGATCTCAGTTTACAGCAGCCACAGACTTTAAGATCCAGCTAAAACCAAATACGTGGAACTTCAGCATGGAGCAACTCAGAGCCCTTGGAGAGCAAGGCTCTTTTTTAAAGAGCTTTTGAAAGCTTTATGGCAAGTGATTGAGTCAGTCTCACAGCAAGCAGCAGAGCTTTTACATCTCAGAAGTTTGAAAGCCCATCCCATTTTCCTAATCACTGAAAATTCCCTTTTATTTTATTTTATTTGCCAACACTGAACAAAACCCAGAAAAATGGAGAGAGTTCTTTTTTCAGAGAAGGATTTTAGCCTGGAAAAGTTATCATGCCAGGTAGACTTCTTATGGCAAATTACTTGAATAAATGAAACCATACTTTCTTCTGTAGCAGAAATGTCCATAGCCCAGATGCAGAACTATACTGACTTATCTAGGTAAAGATTTGGACACTAAAATATTGGGCAGTAACAAATATGTATCATGAAAATCTAAGCTAAATACCACAATAATGTTAGAAGTGTACAGAGAAAAGGCACAAGCACATATACCAGCTTTCCTGGTTTTCTGATAACATTTAATTTAGTCACACTGCTTAGTAAATTAATATAAAGGAAACTAAGAACCAAATCTGTGCTTGTATTGGCCTCTAACTGGTGCAGTCTCCCTAATGAAAAGTCAGCCAACACTGAGGCAAGCACTTATATACAATCCATTGACTTCCTGTCTGTCTGCAGATGCTGACAGGCTGTAAATCATTAAATTCCTACTGGGCTCTAAGCCTGCTCCTGCATACAGCCTTACTCATCAAATAAAACTCTTTCACTCCAAGCAATGCTGCTTCTTTGCTTCTACTGCTTTTCATAAATTCCACTTTCTGTCTTTGGGACAGATTTTTAAAGCTCCCTGTGCTTCCAGTATTCTGAATTCCTCTGGTGAAAAGTTGGAAAATAAAATCGATTCATAAACACGCAGGCATTTTTTTTCCACGTACTGAATCAACCTGAAGCAAAGTTGCTGGAAAGCTCAAAGTGTAAAACCCACATCTCTTCTGTGAGGGGTAGAGGTGCAAATTCTGCTTGGGAAGGTATGCTGAGAATTTCCTTTTGTGCTCCTTTCCAGCCTGGCCTCTCACAGCTACAAATGAAGCAGCACTGGACTGTAACACGATCTCCTCTAGACTTCTTAGAGCACCACTTTCCATTTTTAGTAAGGTAAAATTGAATACAATAGCAGAAAGATCTTGAAATTGCTCAACAGTAATTCCAAAATACCTGTGGGGGTTGTTTAACCGCCCAGAGTTTAACAGTTACCCAAGAACTTCATTTTTTATGCAGAAAAGATAATTTAGCTGTTTTCCATTGTACAATCTCTGACTTTCAAATACTCTGGGAGAATGCTGGACCTGTGCAACCCACTGCAACAGTCCTGTGTATTGTCAATTTTATCCTGTAGGACACTTCCCTCTCTCATAAATCTTCTCACTGTATCCACATGACATCTGCCAGTGCACACAAGGGCCCATTTTAGCTATTGAAATTTTGCAGATGAGCTCAGAATTTTGTTTTCATAAACAACTGAAATCCAGGATAATTTATCAGGCAATCCTATTTTTATTAGTATCTGGGCTTTGAACTGCCACTCTTTGAGCCAAGTGGTCACACCAGTTTCCCACTCACTGTGCAGTCCATCCATCGAGTCCATCTGTCTCTAATTTGGCTAAAAGGACACTAAGAGATAACATGCTAACAGCATTGCTAAAGCAAAGGTAAATTATCACCTTTCTCCCTTCCTCCACAGAGTATCTGTTGAATAGGTTCAAGTTTAGCAGAACAGAGCTCCATTCTATCTCCTCCTCAAACAATCCTCATTCTTGCTCATTTGTGCCTCAATCACAAGCCTATTTGCATTAAATAGAAAGGCTTAGGTCGATTTATGGGAGTTACAGACCCTGAAGACTAAGAGTTATCCAGCTGGGCAAAGTGTGCCAAAAGCTGAATCCTTGTGAGGAGTGAGCCACTTTGAACATATCTTTCTGCTTCCAAGACAAAAAAGGAAGAGAAAAGTAAAAAGTTCTTCAGTGTCTCTTACTCTTTTTGTTCTTTAAAAACAGACCGAGGCACCTTTTCAAAGATCTCTGCAGCTCCTGTTGTCGGAAGCAGACCCCCAGGAGTGCGAACAGACGCAATCTGCTTTACAAAGCAAGCAGACATTTGACTTCTCTCCTCCTCAAAGCAGCACGACAATGTCAGTTTAATGTCCGCTTTCCTACACTTAGCGGGGGCAAGCATCAATTATTCTCCTTTCCCATATAGTTCTAATTTACCTCAGCTCAGGCAAAATCGGGATCCCATACTTGTTTTTCAATTATGTTTAACCTGATGTTCCACTTCAACAGTTTTTTTGTGCACCTTTGAAATGTGCAAGATTATAAACGGGTGTTTGTTTGTTCCTGAAGAGATACTAGAGCAGGAACAAGTAGACAGACACATGTTATTTGACCCCTAACCTATAAACAAAATTAAAATATAGAAACATAAATACAGAAACACAAACACAACATATAAAATACATTCATGATACATGATAATATAAATATAAAATAAAATACAAATATTTTAAAGGCAAAGGTGTAGAAATGCATAATAAATGAAAACATGGTTTATTTATTTGTTCAGTGTTTCTTTTCAGGTTTGGAACAGAAAACATCTGGAACATGGAAGCTTAAGACGAACATAAAAGGGTAAGATTCAATTTTCATTCCCTTGTAGATCTGTTGAGAAATCAAGTCTCAGTGCAAAAGGAGATTAAATCTAACTCAACCCACTTCAGCAGAATCCAACACTGCCACTGACATATATTCCCTGAGGAAGCTGGATACTATCAAGGAATCTACCTGGGGCAGACACTCCTGACAGCTGGGTGCTGGTAGCTCTCTTTCCAAGCTGGGTCTTGAAAGCACAGTTTTTTGCTCAGGTAAATTAAGACTCATTACACTCCATTTCATTACACACCTACTTTCTTATTCACGGGAAGGTAAAATGATTTGTTTTTTCCATGTTGGACTGAATCCGAGTTTCAGAGATAACAAAATTCTGGAAAACCAGAAATCCTTCTGGTCATTGCTATTCCTGTGTAAGCTGACAGCAAGGGCTTTTCTGAAACCTGACCAAGGAACAAATGCCTAATTAAGCAGTTTCCCATGTGAGTTCATTCCCAAAATATGGACACACATAACACAATTATGACACGACCAATATTAATTCTTAAGCTAGGAATAAACAGGGGTCTCCTCCACACTGATTGTCACCACAAGGAATTCTCCTGAAATTAATGAAACTATCTGAATAGTGAGACACTCCAGTTGGATACACATGGATGAGCACGACTGCAATTTACATGCAAGACCGGGCAGCAGCACTGCTGTTCATGTATTTTTTAGCAAATTTTATGCACTATGTTGGTTAAATCTGCATCTGCAAAAAGGGAAAATCACGTTCTAGTTACGGTTGTTTTGACTGTCTATCAAAAGTCACTGCTGTCTTGACATCAAAGATAACATTACACAGTGTACTGAAGGTCCAGCATGGCTACAGACATCTAGGTCAGATTTAGGTCATGTGAAGATCAATTTATTACCAGTAAAGTTAATTAAATCGCAGTTGTTTATAGAGAGATCTGACTGTTAAAAGGAAAAACAGCTCAAAGCTTTATTTAGAAAAAAAAATTCAATTCTTTCCTCTCCTAATACAAGGATAGTCCAACAAATACCTTCATTGAACTGATGGTACAGAGATTTCATTATATTTGTTAACAATGGCCCTCAAGATATTCTTGAGTGACATCAAGACAACCACTCTCCTTGAACCTAATGAGCAGAGAAGTTAACTTGAGATGTGCTGATTTATCAAGTCTCTCAATAGCCACTGCTGTCAAGAATGTAAATATTTCATCATGCTTTAAATATTTTCACCTACCTTGCTGCAATCCTTCCAAGCTCCAGCAAACAAAGACACACCTCTCTTGGCTGCTTGTGGAGTACTGGAAAAGGAAAATGAAGATGGAAAACACCGATAAATAAAAGCTATTTTAAAGATCTAAGTGATGGAATGGAACCTAATCATCAACATCTGTAACTCTTGACTCTGATAAGACTTAGTTTTCTTTGGCTTGCAGTGGAGTTTTACTGGAATAAAAAGGATGGGATTGAGTGGTTCTCAGAGTGCAGAAGGTTTAGGAAGTTCCATTTAGTTATCTAAATCACTGAGCAATTATTTGAGCTAACTGGTAATCTGCAAGCAATTCATAACTATTTAAAAATAATCAAGAACTCTGGCAGAACACTTAAATTAGTCAAATGTTAAAAATAATATTAGAGGGATACTTTTCTTTCTATAAACTAAGAGAATTCATGCCCTTAAGATCACTATTTTTCTTAGCCGATTTAAATCACAAAACCAACAAAACTGCATTAGCAAAGATATATCTCTCTACAAATTCAGTCCTGAATTTTTTATACACCTCCTCTTAAAGCAAACGTGGAGCTAGAATGCTTTAGGAATTCAGTTCATCACAGCCAAAAATCCCAAACAAACTTCTTTACATACACATACATATATGCAAGTTTTCACACCTAGATTCTACATAGAACTGTGTAGTTTTTAAGCCTCAGAAGCAGCTCGGACACAGCAGGAACTCTCACCTGGGCTGTCCCACCTGAACCTGACGTATATTAAACCCTGTGTTTCATGGGCTTTCCTACAGATCAAGACTGCAACCATCACTTCAACCAACAGACATTTAAATTGCAACAATCATGTCTTGCCACTGGATCCGTAAGTGGTGATATTTTTCCTCTCCACTATCTACTCTTATCCTTTCCTTCTCTTTCTTTCTTTTTCTTACATATTTTCTAAAGTGATATCTTTATACTTTTATACTGTTGCATTTCCACAGATAATAACCAAAATGGCTACATACCTCCTTTCTATTGCAAATTGTTCTAAAATAAACCTGCCATATATGAAGCAATCTATTAACAAGAACCTCAGTTAACCTCACCTTCAGGGGTGGGTCATAACAATTAGGAAATGCCAGCATAAACCAATATAACTTTTTTCCCCCAATGACTCCAAAAGGTAATGTTCTGTAAAGGAGTTCAGCTAAGCATATAAGCAAAATCCAAAATCAGCAAATGAAGAAAGGTCTGTGGCTGTTTGGATAATGAACTCCTCAAAACTCTAAAAAGAAGAGAGTAAAAATAGAAGAAAAAAAAAGAAAAAAGTCATTTATGTGTACATCATCATCTGTTCTTCAGAAATACCTACTGCAATAAAGCCCTAATCTTGTGGATAAAAATCAGGTTTTAAAAACTTCAGCAATAATCAAAAGATTTGCACCTTACCCTTCAGACTGAATTGACACCAAGAAGTAATTGTGTATTTGTATAAATCAAAAAAAAAAAACCAAACACCAACATCAAAATTGATTTGTTTCTAATGAGTAAAGGTCAAGACATCAGCTGTATAAATGTTTGGTAATCTAAAGACTCACCTAACTCAAATGCATGAAGCAAAAATACCATACCTGAAAAAGATATTTCAATGTCCAGTTAAAGCTCTGAAAGTAATTACTTTGTTCTACGTATGAGACCCAAAATAGGAATCCACAGACTTAAACATCTCTAGATAACTAACACTCTGGGGCAGACCCTCAACCTCTGCAACTTCAACTTCCAGCTCCACTGATGTGAATAAATGTATGACAAGTGGTGTGAGTTGAATGCTCATCCCAATATCTTTTCCTAGTGTCTGTGTAGCCCTTTCAGGTGTATGTATTCTTCCTCTTTGATCTCATCCAAATATATTCTAGAAGCGAAAGTGCAGAGCATGAAAACTGGAATTGTATTGCACTAGAAAAAAATATTTTTATCCTTCAGCCATCTGTTACTAAAAATGTAAATAATGTAATCTTGGACATTCGGCTATTCTCAATATTCTTCCTTGCCACAACACAGTAATTCCATTAAACATTTACCTTTACCAGTAATCAGTATTTTTAAAGTGTTACATTCGTGGCCCTAGAAATGTATTCTGCTGCTTTGGTTTTAAACCAGTTGGGACTGCCCCAAAATAAAACTCGATTTTAAGAAATAAGGCATTCCCCGAAATATAAATGGTGGAAACTGGGTTTGGAATAGTCAAAGAAACTCAATTGTAATTCATACATATGCACATCTGATTAACTTTGGAATGGAGGAGAAAAAGAGAGGTTCATTGACTGTTCTTTGTAAAAAGATCCATAAATACAACCAGAAGAGAATTTGATTAAAACAGGTAAAGCATTTTTCCGTCAATGCTCTACCCAAACAAAATTCAAATCCTTCAGCAAATCTGACTCAACACAATCTAGACACATTTCATGCATTTCACACTGAACAATGTGACAAGGTGAAATCGTTGTTAGAAGATGAAGAGCTGTGCAGGCCATCACCAACCACAAAAACAAACATCTGCTCATCTGATAAGAAGACGGTGACACAGTGCTTCTGACAAGAAAATGTTAGCATTCCTGAGGACTATACAGCATATGCATTTGGGGACTTCAGAGAAAAATTAATCTTGTTTTGGGTACTGCTCTACCCACTGGATGACATGAGAAGTTGACAGATGTATCATAACAAGCAAACCATACTTCACTTTGCATCACAAATACAATTTTTATATGCATTTTCCTATAATTTTTCAAGCTTTCATGTAGGGAAGAAAACAAAATTCCTGGAGAACCATTGTTCAGTCCTCCCCTATCAAATATTAACAAGGTGAATTGTCCCAGTGGGTGATTATAAGCAAGTAGCAATTTGTAAATACAAGAGACTCATGCACTATGCATGCATAAGATGAAAGGAAATATCCATCTTGCTTGAGAATCTCACTGATGACACTTGCTTGACAAGAATGCCATGGGAAGGTTTAAAAACAGTGCATGCAAGTCCAGCTTATTTTAGGTGTCCTGGCAGTTATACAGACCCTTTTGATTTCCATCTCATCTCTTCAAATGCTTCTTACCTGCTGTCCTCATTGCCTGCATCTTTTCAAGCTACCTCCAGCCACTCTTTTTTAACAATAATTCCTTTTAAGCTCCTAGCAAGCTTTCATCCCTGCTCCTCTCTGGCAATAACTTTTCTTCAGGCTACCTCCATCTTGTTGCTGCCCTGTTCTCCTTTTACAGGCTTTCCTCTTCCGTTCACTCACCCTGTGTGTTCCTTCCAGGTACTTCCATTTCTGCTACCTACTGTTCACCACATCTCTGCATCCTTCACTGCCCCCTTCCACAGGGCTCCCTTCCCAAGTGCCTGGATGCTACCAGGAGAAGCAGAGAGAGCAGAGGAGGAGCAGCCTCTGCTTTCAGCACCACCACAACCTGCGGCTGTGGGGAGGGAGAACACTCGCTGCACGTGGAGTTCATGTGTTTTCTGATTTCACAATAACAAATGTTCGTGTCTTTTGTTTCATTTGTGGGTTTGTGTTTTGTTGTTTTAAATTAGTAGAATGCCCAACCACAACACAGGAACAAACTTCTCACACCTCTCTGCCAAGTTTCAAATCTTGGCTCCCACCATTTTCATAAACCAATTTTAGTGAAGTCAGTCTTCCTTCATAAACAGCCTTTTTTTTTTTTTAAGATATCAGGCATAGCTGAATCAAAAAAAGTGAATATGATTTCCATTTCTAAAGCATTCTTTAGCTCCCTAGAAGCGAAGAGTTTTCGAAAGAGGCTTACTATTTATTATTATAGGCTTCTGATTGCCATCAGAATTCACACAAGCTTAGGGAAAGTTTTCCAAAAGATTGGTCCTTTAATCCTCTTTCTATTGTCTCTCACCTTCTCCTTTAAAACTTTTTTTTCTGATCCTACAGCAGTCTTCTCTGTTTGTTTGTTTGTTTTAACTTTGCTTTTTTTAACTTTGCTTTGTTCAAAGCACTCTGTCCAACCTACCCCAAACATATCCTTGCTTCTGAATCAGTTATGCTATGACACACTTGTGTCTCCCCCTCATCCCCTTTCAGCACAATCACTTATGGAAGTCTAAAACCATTTAAGGTGTCAAACACAGGAGGAGATCTAAAGATAGTAAGGAATTATCTACAAGGAATATAGAGATCATCTAAGCACTAATAATTTACCGGAATTCATTAATTTAAGATGTAAATGCAATGGTAACAACACAGTGTCCAGGATGCTTCTATAGTCCTCAAAATGAGACATATTCAATAATATTATGAGTGGTTTAGTAAAGTGTTGTGAAAGATGGGACAAAACCTTATTCTGATGCAACTTCATGTGAATTTTTACATGCTGTTACAATATCTAAATGCATCAGTGTAGAAGAACAGTCAAAACAATTCCCTCTCGCATGAAATTAGATAAACTAGAGTAGTAATTATTTAAAAAAAAAAAAAGCTTTAAACCAGCAACATTAGAAGAGAGATCAGAGGTGTTTATGTCTATTATTTCCACTAAAACGCTAAAAGCTTTTGTTTAGGGAACCTGCCCATTAAATTCTAGTTGCATCAAAAGAAGTCCATGTCACATATTGTGTGTACACACACATAGTTACAGAATATACAAGCACAAAACATTAACACACCAACAGCATCCAACAACTCCCCAAACAAATGACACACATCAGCATGCTGGCACACTTGGTGGCAAACCCTTTTCTTGCCGGGTAGACTCTATCATGGAAGAGATGCAGAATAGCCACTGGTTCCAACTCCTATAATCATCCAACAACACTCCATTACCACAGAGAGTTCAGAACTTATGCTTTGAGTTCACTTAACTAAAGCAATCATAGAAAATCTTACCATTCTTACTATTTGTCCAAGCAGTTTTCTTCGAGCATTACACTCTTCAGGCTTGAGCACAACCATTACAAATATCTCCACCTAGAATGCTTTCATAAATAAAATTACCATAGCTGTGTGGGTCTGCTGCCCTAAAAACTATACAGGGGAACTTACAAAGTATACTTACAATGGGAATAGAGCAGGCAGTATTACAAAGAGTTAGTGCATCCTGTTCAGAGTCCTACATATGGGACAAATTTTGACCTCTGTGACATTAAGAACCCCATTCAGTGACACCATATCTCAAGAGTTGCCCAGATGATCAAAGTTTGGACTTTGGATCATATTTTTTGGTATTAACAAAGCTAATTCCTTCTTCTTTAAATACACTAACTATAAAAATAAAAAAAAATATGATAAGCATGCTAAATTGGTCAGTGAGTACAGGGAGCATGCAGAGACTCCCCCTCTTTTGCAGCATTCAGGATTATCCTTTCATACTGTGTTGCTGTGATTTTTACAGATGCTTGTGTCTTTTCTGCAGCTCATAAAACAGGTACACACTACCTATCTCTTCTTTGCAAAGGCATTAACTCAGAGACTTTCCTGCTATGCCTTAACAGAAAACTGTATTTCCAATTTGTTTGCACTTTAACCTATGTTAAAGCATGGTAACATTCAGCAAGAAAAAATACATATATTATAGACTACTAACAAGTTAGTAGTGCAAGTGCATTGTCTTCAAACTTTTGAGCTCAGCAATGTTCTCTTTCAATGATCTTTAAAGTAAGTACTGATTAGAAGACCTAATAATATCTACCAGCATAGCAAGCACCTATTTTTCATTCTATTTATTTTTCCTTCTATTTATTTTGAAGAAAGACTTCAATCCTGTTTTCTTGTTTAGCTCAGCTGAATAGCCCAAATCCAACAAAGCATTTGAACCCATTGCTTAATTTGAAATAAGTGCCTAAGTTACTAAATTACTCCACAAGTGAAGTGACATGAGTAGGTCTCCCCACCCGCCTGTCTGGAGCAGCCCTAGAACACCAACCCTTTGCAGAAGAAAGCCTCTAGGAATACTTGAGATTCCCACCCACATCACTCATGTGCACGTTTGTCAGGCATGGACTGCCCCTATCTGCTGCAGTGGCTGTTTGACACAGTTCCATTCCAGTGAGGAACTTGTCACTTGTCACCTCCTTGTCACTTCAATCTCAGGGCTAAAAGGATGGGAGTGCTGGATGCATTTGTGTGCAGTTATATTTGCATGATTTCAAACACCTCAGAACTCATCTTTATGAGAACATATTTTTAATTAGTGAAAACCAATAGGAATTAATAATTTCTTAGCTAATACAGATCCTATTTTGCTGATCTCTAACAGACTTGGCACTTCTTTTTTTTTAATAAATCAGTAGTGTCACAAATCCATCATTCAAATATTTCAGTGCACTAAATCTTCAAAATCGCTCTTACACTGTCAGAATACCTATTTGCCAGAAAAAAAGACTCCAGGAAGGTTTTATATTATAAAGTGGCATGAAGAAAATATCACTATGTGCATCTAATTAAATAATACAGTATTTACATACCTTAAGACAGAGAGAATAGAGTAAGAAACGAGGATAAAAATCTACTCAGTTGATAACATTGACAATAAGTAAGGTTCTCCAAAGTAGGCAGAAAACAGCTGCTTTATCACTAGCAATTTATACATCAATTTACAGCTTAATAGCTACAGGGAAAAACAGAAGAAAACATGAAAAAAGAGTTACCTCTGCAACCATAATTTTGCCACAATTTTTTATTATCCAAAAGGCAGAATTCAATGAGGCAGTGCAAACACTTTGGTGTCATTCCCATGTTTCTCACTGCTTTGAAAAGAACCCTTGGTATTACTTACCTTTGCTGAATTTTTATTTCCTATGCAGTGGTGAAGGGATTTGTGGGAGAGAGAGGAACACAGAAGCTTTAGACTGGCAACTGTTATGATTTATCATTCTTCCTAATGCATTAGAAAAACCTCAAATGAAATTCAAACTCTGAGTTAGAGCTCAAACTGAGGGAGAACAGCAGCTACTGGTTTTATCTATCTTCTTTATTTTTTAAAATGGTGTGGTCACCATCTCCTTCTGAAATCCATAAAAATGGGTCAAAATATTATCAAGTCCTAATCCTATTTCCCACACCATAAATCTTTTCTGCTAGTGCATTCTATAAGAAGAGAAGGAAAACGGATGTTAATTTTCAGTCAGTGAAGAAAATCAGTCACTAATCAAACAGAGCTAATAGGGCACAGGTTGAGCACTATGTGTTCAGGCACATTTCACTTCAGTTTTCTGTGAGAGGAAGCCCTCTTGAACACCAGCTTTCCAGGTGTATTTGCACTGTGTTGTGCTGTGGCAGGCAAGGCATTCACTGTGTACGTGGAAAAATTAACATTAATATTCCAGCTATGGCAATTCCATCTCTAAACAAGATCCAGCTTCTTAGCAGTGCACAAGAAAATTCCTTTAAACGTGCTCTCAACTGACTTACTACTTGAACAATGGCAAATTGATGGGCTTACCATAGCAGTACAAACTCTAAATACATTTAGTATTCCATTAACCACAGGTTCTTCTGCCTGCCTCAGGCATTGGAGGTCTGTGTCTCCTCCTGGTGTTTACAAGTTTCTTCCTACTAGACAATGACCAACTTCTCCACCACTTCAAATCATGGAAACTACAATTATTGGTCGTCTTCCACATGATTTTACCATATCAAATAAAAAGTTCATCTTGAGGAATCAAATAACAAAACAAAGTCAATACATATATCCTCCTTACTATTTGTCACCTTTGTGATACCACTCACTTCCATGCCAATCATTTTCTCCCAGGCTTAAAAAATAATGTCATTATAAAACCTCACAGGATAGAAGAACAGACAAAAGGAAAAAAAAAGATTGCCTCAGAAATATTTAACAGACTATAAAAGTAGAGCAAGAGTGTAAAAGAATGGGAATAGATCAGTTACAACACATATAAGACCTTCAACAGGGCAGACTTTTTGAGCAACAGAACAAAGAAACTTCTTGATTCAGTACAGTGTGTTCATTTGTCTTCCACAGAAACCAATCTGTCACCACAACTGCTTTACACTTTTATCTGAGTTCAAACTACAAACATTTGACTCCCTTCATTTCATGAGATTTGGCTGAAAAACTCTTGAGGCAAGATTCCTAAGCTTTCCTTTGAAGAGAGAAGAGTTAAACCGAGGAAGAATATGCAGTATTAGAACAGTGATTTCCTAAGCAGTCTGATTCTTCTGATGGAACACCCTGAAGCACGAGTGTTGGGTAAGTTTTGTCCAGAGCTGCACAAGGGAACCAGCTGGAAAAAAAACGGGCAGCACAGGAAAGAAAAATTTTGTATCTTCTTGCCTCCTGTGCAACTCGTTAAATCTGCACAAATAGCCAAATTTCTGCAGCCAGAACTGAGCATGCACTTGTATCCTGCTCTCCCAAAGCAGAAAAACACCACCTTATACACTGAACTAAGAAGCAGCCTTCATGCTTGAAAAAAAAATTATGTGCAGAGTGAAAAATTACCTGCATGCAAGAAATCATAGTATGATTCTTCTCTCATTTAAGTTCCTCTTAAAATAGACTTAAATGAATTTTATGTGATGTGTACTTTATTTGTTCATTCCACAGATAAGAGGCAGAATTAACACAGACAGAGGTCAGATTTGGAGTCAAGATCTATTAAGAGCCATTCTGTCTTTCAAGGTAAAACAGAAAAAAACCATTATTTTAACTTACTACTACCTAAAGAAATACATACCCAAACCTTCTGATTCAAACAGGCAGGTATCATCCACGCCTACATCTCTGCACCAGGATAAGAAATTTGCTGTGTTGTCCCGTGCAAAAAAAGACCCTGAAGGAGCATTGGCTTTGCATGGAATCTTCCGAACTGGTAAAGTCTGAAAAATAGAAAATTCTCTATTTACATAAATTGTACATGGCATAATACTTAAGTATTATGAAATCAACATGCAGTTTTTGCATAGATGGGGGACTCTCACCACTGTATTGCCTTGGCCATTAAAGAATTCCAATCAAAGCAGCCTGAGAAGGGAATTTAACAGCACCAAGTTCTCAACCACAAGATCTTTCCAAAAAGCATCATTATAGTCCACGCAATGTGAAGCTGAGAGTTGAACCAATATGAGTTACTTCTTAGGAATATTAGAAGCTACAGTCTTGGGATTTACTGTTTGGTCCAGTTCAACGAATTTAAAAAAAAAAAAAAAATAAAAAATTCATAAAGACAGACTTTAAACTGAACTTTTGCACAATTAAGGGTGAAGTGGTTTCACTTCTGAGTTAGGAGGGAATTAGAGCAAATAAATAAGTCTGTCTCCATCCTAACAACACACACAAGCCCCCTGTGCACGACACAGAAATGTAAATTTAGCAGCTCCAAGGTCAAGGTCTAGCTAACACAGGCTCTCACTGCACCAGAGTAGTTTGATATCAGAGAGGATGCAACTGATACAGCATCAATATCTGAACCAGAGTAATTACCACAGCAATCATTTTGCTCATAATGGTACCTTTATTGAGACATACACAAAGAAGATTGTAGCACTTAGTTCTCACTTAACATTTCTTTCCATCAAATAAAAAGTAACTGTAATTCATGGCAAAATGCTTGTTCCTAGGTCTGCTTCCAAATTTCTGTCCTTAACAGTCCAAAAAAAAAAAAATTACTGGAAATGTGGAGAGGGGAAAACAAAAAAAAGACACAGGAGTAGGCTTCTCTTTAAATAGCTTTTAGTAGCATAATAATGTCAGTATTTAAAGACAGCATAGAAGGAATTTATATATTATATTAGATACAGCAACGATGTAATGGCAGAATACCTCTACATGAACAGAGCTACTCACCACTATTTACTTAACCAACCAAATAAACTGCAAATAAAACAACTGCAGGGATAAACACCATTCTACTTATTTTATTGATACGTCAATGGGAACTTACAAATTGTCTCAGATATATAAACATGTCTTACAGATCTATGTATTTAGAACTCTTCCTCGAATCACCACCTAACTGTCATTCCCCCATGATTCTTACTCCAATTAAATTATTTACACTTCCTTGCATGTCAAAAATTATGCCTACGGTTCAAAATATTTGCAAGGAGATATAAATACCTTTCTATAAGGTATTATAAAACACTGACCAGTTTTAAATGATATTTTAAAGAAAAACCCAAGTAAACCTTGTGTCACAGACACCATATTGCCTCCTAGACCATCCTGGAACAAGGGAGGGGAAGGAGGAAGAAAGCAGGGAAGTAAAACCAGTTATTCACTAATCCAGAATAAATAAAAAACTATGAAACCTGAATTCTTTCAAGGGGCTCTAGATATGGAAAAACCTTACAGATTAGAGCACAATGAAGTTTTTAAACATTATTTTTACCCCCTTTCCGTTCTTCTGGGGGAAAAAAAGAAAAAAAAAGGGGGGACAAATGCTCAGTTCCTCATAGAACAGAGATTTTCTTTTCAAAAACAAAAAACCCTAATAAAAAGCTGTTAGCACTAGGCACATTTCTAGACTAGCACCCTTTTCACATCACACTAATTTCTTCAAAGAAACAATGAATATCTGTATCCTGAGGCAAATTCTTATTAAACTCTACAGACTGCTTCACACGTTGAATTTCATTTTGTTGACTCAGTCTTTATGAAGAAGTAATGTAGCATTTGTCTGTCTCTGTCTGCCCCTATATCCTTCCCCAGGAGATTTTAATTGGACAAGTCTAATACCCTTAAAAGAGCACCCACTTCTTTTAAAAGGAGTCACATAAAAGTCTCTGGCAGGCTGTTGGAGGAAGGTCAACTAGTCCAGCCTGCATTCAGAGGAAAGCTGTCAAAACAAGACTTCTGTTTGATGATTTTCTACTAAATCTTACACAAAACATTTAAGAAAACTTAAAGAAGTTCCTTCTTCAAAATAATTTCCGAGAGGTCTAAGCTGGCCTTACCTCCTCCAGTCCAGAAGATGAACAGGCACTGAGGGCAGGGATGTTTGACTGGCACAAAGCAAGATGGAAAAGGAGTGGAGAGCAGCAGGAGTTGGGCTGTGCCATGAGGGAAAATAAACCAGGAGCCAAGGGTGACCCCAGAACAGGCAGTGGCAGCCCTCACTGGCAATGGTGCAGTCCTGACAGCAACCATTGTGTGGATTTTAGTGTCTCAGTGGAATCAGTGCCTTCAGAAATACACAGCTGGTTTATAATTAACCCCAAATTGTCAGTAGATTCAAAGAGGTGCCATTTCACAGCACTGTATCTCAATCTAGTTACATAAAACATCCACTGTACCTACAACACATTTGATTCTCACAGAATCAAATGACCAGCAGCTCTAAACTGGTTTAACAACATGAAAAATCAAACAGAACAAACTTCTTTTCTGATATCGTCCCTGCTTGGACCAGATTATCTGAAGTGGATGTTGAACCAACTGAGTATTAAACAGGTCAAGGGGACCAAACAAATTATATCTGGCACAACTATACTCTTTAAATTGGACATAATCAATCAAAAATTCCAAAGTACAAATCCTGGATTAACAGCACTGCGACAGGAAGAAGATTACAAGAAGCCAGCTCCAGTATTCCTGGCACTTGCAGACCTGTGCATAAGGTATTTCAGAGAGCTTGGAAAGGAAATAAGGCTACGTTTACTTTACATGTGAGAGCAGATCTGCAGTGTCAGATCATGTCACCTCCCAGTTCTCTCTTCAGTTCTCATCTCTGGATTTTCCACAGTGTCCATGTGTTACTTTGCTCTCAGCCTTGCCTTTGCAGAAAACTAGCAAGTCTTCTCTGAGAAAAAAGCTGTTTCTAATGCCAAGAACAGCTCAGAAGGGGATTACAGGTGAATCATACTGGGTTGGTTTGCTTCCACTCACTTCTCCAACTCCAAATGGTTCTATGCCTTTAAACTGCCACAATCCCTGATAAACAGCCTATATTCTTTCATGTCCTGCTAAGGGTATTAAACACTGTTCTGGAAGTCTGTGATAAACCACTCATTATTTCAGAACATCTGAACAACAACAACAAAAAAGCCCTCAACCCAAGCCAAGCAACAACAACCAAAAATTACTGTGCTACAAGACCGGTGGCTGCCATCTGGCAATCAGAGCAGACTTGGACTCGGGATGGGCACAACCCATCTGCTCTCCTTGGCCCTGGGCCCACTGGGCACAAAGAAGCCCCCAGCACTGGTCCAGGAGATCAGGAGCTGCTCCTTGGCCCAGACTCCTTCAGCAGTACACAGGTAGCTAGAAGTGAGGAGGTAGCCAGGAGAACCTGCACTGCCTTTCTTTTTTGGAGCCATTGGGAAGGCCTTGCAATGCCTGGCAGGAATGCAGAAACCCCTATTTTCCCTCTGGGTTACTGCTGCTCCCCAGTCCTAATAACACATTAATCCATCTGGTTCTAAATATTTTATATCTTCTGATTTAGGTATATCGCCATGACTGAATATAGAATTTCTTTCAAGAAGACCAATTCAGAACAGATGGTTTATGTGCCAGAAATCATCTGAAATTTCATGCACCTAACAGACTATCCACAAATTATGTTTCTATACCTTGACAACTAAGATAGACTTTAAACACAGCTGGTTAACTCAGTTTCACTATGAAGTTTAGACATTCATGGAACTTGTAACATTTCTTTTACAATTTTAAGGATTACAGTGTCTTTTAGAAGTACTTTTTTGGTAGTAAGAGTGTGGTACAGAACACCACAGTTAACTAAGCAGATTTGTGATGTTCTCTAATTTTATAGTGACAGGAAAAATGTTTGATTATCAGATGTCCTAAACAACTCAGAAGTGACAAACACTCAAATGTAAAAAAAAAGACATACCCTGGGACACAGAAGGGAAAACCCCCTACATTACTGAAGGACAAAAAAAAAAAAAAAAAAAAAAGCTTTAAGTAATTTTCTGGAGCAAATACTACACACACAAATATCCATGGTATCACATGATCTCACTAAAATGCAACACTCTAAATTTGGTCCCATTTCCCACAATATTAGGGTCTTGCTGAAGAGAACAGCAAAAAAAACCCTACCCTCTTTTCTGTTCAATAATAGCACCACCAGGTTTATCATACAAATCATAGGGAAATACTCATATTTTCTTATCACCCAATGAATTTTCCTACCACCTTTTAAATAGAAGTCCACTTTTTTTTTTAATATTTCCAAAACGGCCGCTGTAACGTCCAAATGAAAGCTCTTATTTAAGAAAGGTTTCGTGCACAAATACTTTTTACTGATTTGTATAAATGGCCTGACTATTTCAAAAGTGCTTTCTAACAGATCATTCTGAAGTAATTAGGTTTCCATATGGCAGAACTGACTTTTGTTGACATAGTATAGTATAACCGCAGTTGCTTTGAAACAGCAGTGGCCGCAATTACTCCTCTCAAATATCATGAAAACAATTCCCCAGTCACACTCCTTTTACAATCTTGTCTTGTTGACGTGCATGCATGTGGTTTAATGCAGGATGTGAAAGTGTGAGTGAAACATATGATGCAATCCTGGAAAAATGCTGTCAGGTTCACTTCTGAACCCAAAAGGGACTCTCTTACACTGATGCTCTGAAATCACACGGAAAAATGTATTTTCGTACTGCTTTTTTCAAAACAAGGGTTCACGGATACATTTTGAAAAAAACCCGTTTATTTATAGAAGACTTAAGACTTGAGCCAGATTTTGAAGATTCCTAGTCATATTTCCCCCTGTGAATAGATGATTTCACAACTTTTTGAACTGTCACTTATGCTTGAATAAAAAGAAAAAGCAATTTCGTCTGCTGTGAAAAAGGGTTACAGTCAGCTCGGTACTCACAGGAAAAATTTGCCTGTGTCTCCTGATGGCCTACATTTACCAAAATGGGGAGGGAATTATGCTATGCAGTAGCTGACTGCAGGGGTGTCTCTTGTTTGGCCATTTAGTGTTACACATTTCCTACTGAAATGTGATTATATCAGCTAGATAGAACATGTACCTGGTTTGGAACTTTTTCCAATTTTGCCTTTTAAGTTAGCTCTATGGCCACTAGAAACTCTTTTCTTTTGCAATTCTTCCCTCATTTTGCTCAGGTATTCTGGATAAAGCCCTCCTCAATTAGCTGAAAGTGAATGCAAAAGAGCAGCTCTGCCACAATCTTCTCTGTAAAAGTTATTTTGCTCTATTTCTTATTAATTTGTTAAACATAAGTGAACTGGGGCTCATTGCTACAAGAACTTACTCTTATTGAGCTGTTACAATTCCCCTCACTACAGAGTGACAATACCACTAGACCATCCTTTATTCAGTTGCTGTTCTTAATTCTTCAGGAACTCAAACATAAAATACTTCAGATCCCATTTATAAATCACAAAAGGGGTGTTTAGACACTTGTTTCAGCAAGGGAAAATTAAGTTTAGCTGAGATTACTTTGCAGTTTCAAAATCCAGGTTTTGGAAAGCGCCATGAGGTATGAACTAAACATTAAATTAATGAAACTAATATCTACAAGGTAAGAGAACTACTCCTTAGCAAGGTGGGCCTAGTTTTGTTTTCTCCCTACCCCATTTAGTATGGAATACTTTTCAAATATAACAACTGGACCAACAGTGAAAAGAATGTGCTAAATGCATAGGCAAAATAGATAGAAGGAACTCTGAATTTGGAAATACATACATAGAATTTAAAAGCATTTCCCACTAGAAAAAGGAAAGAAAAGCTAAGAAAAGAAATATAAATCCTTCAGCCCTACTAAAGCTGAAAAACTAAAGTTAAAACCCAGGAAAACTAAAAATGTGAAAACTCAATATGGAAGTTTTGAAGACTTGGGAGACAGCAATAATAATTGCCAAACTTTTCAACAGACATGGAACTAGGAACAACTTTGTCATGACAAACTTCTAGATCAATGAAAAATAACATTGCACTTATAACAAAGAAAGCACCCTTAAGCAATTCACTTAACAAGTGGCAAAACATTGTCCTTTGGTGAAATACAGTCTTTCCATAGGCATATTAAGTCCTGTAGAAATATGTAATTTTAATGCAAGAGCAGATTGGATTTCAAGTTTAAAGATCATGTGTTGACCAGATTTTTACCCTATGTAAACACTGCAGAGATCATCAAAAGCCAAAAATCACTCATTAGCAACTTCCTAGATTCTAAGAAAGCACTTGTGGATACTTTGGAATCCCTAGCAGATTTGTGATATGCCAGTAAAAATAATTAACATGATCAAGGTTCTACATAAACATACAGACCACAATGTTCAAATAAATACAGAACTAAGTGAATGCTTTAGCCATGGAAATAAGTGTCAAAGTAGAATACATTGTCCCACATGGCATTAGTTCTTAAGAGTAAGCATAGATGGAGAATAAGCTTAATTTAAAAACAATACAGTTTTAAAAGTTAAGAATTTTTTTCATGGCTTTGTTCTTCGTAGTGCTCTGTCCAAGACACACATTACTCATCACACAGCCAAAGACTGGTTATTTAAAAAAAGACAGCATTAATAGTTATGAAAAACTAATTTAAACAGAAACACTGCAACTTCCACTTCTAGCAGAACGTCAGAAAGCCAAGGAATACAAGAGACAATTCCATCCACACACAGTGCACTGCACAACTGGGATCCCCAGCAAATAATGCCAGAAAGCAGCAATGCAGGAGCTTCATTCACCAGCTGAAGCACATTTGACTATTTGACTGATAAGTAATTTAAATGTGGTTTAGGGACACGTGCATTTCAATGTATGGTGACAAAAATCCCGATGTCTGCCAGGAGTCAGAAGGCCACCTCTCAGAGCCTGGATAACACAGAGACATCCACAACCAGCAATCTTGCACTGGGGAGCACAACTAAAGGAAGCTGATAAAAGAGAGCCCATCTAAACAAGATGCCAGACTCTGCTCCTGCCCACTCCGTTTGTGTAGCTGAGGACGGGATTAAGTCACTATAGTCCAAAGACTTTGGGAGGTCTATAAACTAACTTTCAAAACTTCCAGACATCTAACTCTTAACATATCTATGCCTACTGACAAGTTCATTTTTATTAATGCCTTCCAAAATCTTGAAGAAGCAGCTCACAAACTCCAGGCATGTACACACCAAAAATTAAAAGCCACTGCTCCGACTCCTCTACGCACTGAAATTGTAGCAGGTCAAATGCAAAAATCAAAGGTGGTTGGGTTTTTTTCTTTTTTTTCTAATGCTGTAACAGCATTAAAGAGAGTGACTACAATTAAATATCACTAAAAGAGAGAGACTGCAATTTAAAAAGTTTTAAAGCCTTACTAAGATTTTATAAACAGAAAATAAGAGAGAGACACTAAGTCATGGCAAAGACCTCCCTCCGGTGTTCCTGAAAACAGGGATTCAGCAGCTCATTCCCATTCAATGAGTGTTCTGTACCTTTTCTTTAGATCTCTGGGTTTCAGAATTAATGTTTAACAGGGATTTTTAAAATTGGCATTTCATAATAGGCTTCTTCGATAATATTTGATTAGAACAGATTGGGGCAATTCTCGCAGTTGCTCTTTCAGAGGGCAATTACACCTTATATTTGATAGATGAATCTGAGCTTTTCCCCATCACAAAGTAAGAAGTCAGAGCTGAATCAGCCTAGAGTTTGTTGAAGAATCCTAGTTTCTGAATTTTCCTCATTTATATTGCAATTAAATGAGAAAAAATAGGAGGATTGCATTTGTTTGTGGCATTGTCACACAGCAAAACTTGTGAATGAACGAACATGCCAACTACATGCATAAGCAGCAATCTTTCCATAAGATCTTAAAATATTTCCATGAGATAGAAATGGCCAGATCTGGGTGAATTTTCATGGGACATATTTTGGAAAGCATCTTATTAACCCACAATTATGTTTTATGAAACATCACATTCTTAAAGGGGACACGATTCTCCGAAAATAAAGTACGAAAAATACCAGATTTTGGCAAAACAAACTAATTTCAGTCACAGAAACTTCAAAATCATGTTTCCCCCTTAATCATTCCAGAAGAACCCAAGCTAAGGACAAGGCTTCAAAAAACTTCAGCCTGAATGGTTGAAGTCCATCAAAACACATTACAGTTGTAATGTAAAATTTCACACTGAAAGACGTTTCCATAATTTCACCAAGGGCGTGGTCAAATAACCAAGATATTTCTTTGATCTGTGGGATTAGAGTGGATAACCTTTCACTGGCAGTCTGAATAACAAGCTTAAGGAGCCATTCAAACTCCTTGATGGGATATATAAGGGTGGGTATGGTGCTGTGTTACCATCCTGCTGCTTCTGCCTCTTCCACCTGGTTTTCTCTCAAGGTTCAGTCTCGCCCTTTGTGACCTTTTGGAGCGGGAGGCAGGGTGGGGGTTTCCCAGGCCTTTCTGTAAGATTAGTTCCAAATGGTGCTTCACCTCCCGTGAGACAGGCGTCAAGGAAGACGGTGATAAACATCCAGGCAGTCTAAACAAGGATGGAATTCTTTGAGATGCATTATCTGTTTGCTTTTTGGATTTCCAGATGTTCAACAAAGACAACACAGTTTTTATGCAGACGCCGAAAACATTCAGGAAGAATTTAACAGGTAATTGCTGCTTGGGAAAACTGAACAGGAAACAAAATTAGCCCTATGATTATTGTATGGAAAGATTATTTCTTCTGACACCATTAAATCACTCCAACTGCATATCATGCTTGGTGAGGGAAAGGTAGATAGGTGGAAAATTTGTGTGTTCCACCCTCTGTTTCTCAGCAAGCAGAGAAGAAAAGCTTCTGCACAGAAAAGTATGGCTTTTCCTATCTTGCAACAACCAGGAGCCAGGGAAGGAGATTTAGGAAAAACAGGCAAGGAAAAAGAATCAACTTGTGAAGATGTGGAAACAAACATTCCAGAAATCCTGATTCAATACTTGCATCTTATATATTATTTATACAATCCTTTTTATCAGCTGTAGGAAACATCTATGACATCAGAAAAGAGGCTGCAAAACCACATGTGCCCTCTGCACAAAACTGTAATCCAAACCACAAATAATTAAAACAAAAATAAAGAAAAGAAACAACAGTTACAGTTTGCTCATGCTTCTCAAAACTAGGTAAGACTTTCAAGAACAGCCATAATAAAGCTGATGTGTTATTAGACAAACAGGGGTAGCTGCAGTTATGGAAGTACTCCAAAGCCCTGTATGTTCATTTTTAAGAAAAATTGTATCTTTGTCTTTATGATAAAGAATCTGAATTTCTGTGAGTTTTCCAACTAGAAACCACAAGGAAACTGTTTGAGCCGTGGGAATTCTGAGCAGGAGTAGAACTTAAAAACACCTGTGATTTGAAAAACGTGTTGGAATCTCTAATCTACACAGCCAAATTTCTAAACCAGCCTTAAAGCAATCTCTAAAGTTGTGAACAAAACTTCACTGTGTACTGGAAGCATTTGGGGCCAATTTACATATACAAAGACAAATGGGTATATATGTTTATTTTAAAAAAATTAGACATAATTATATCTATAAATTGATGTCTGTGCCTCAAAGTAATGTCTGTTTTCTTCTTCTGCATTGCAGTCATCATTTATGTTCACTGTTTCCATTGTTTCAGAAATTTTGGCTCATTATTTAAGTTCAAGACTCACTATTGGTAAATGCACCAAATTCTGTAGTTCTTGCTTATTCATTATTCCCTAAAAACCACTAACACTAACTTTGACCTAGGAATTGCACAATTAAACTGAAGACAGTTGGTCTAAATTATGTTTTCTCAAACTTTGAAATACATATGGTTATTTCCATACAAGTCCCTAATCTTACATTTCTGTTCCAGACTATTCCTAATAGTCTAAGTAGAAAGCTACAAAAACAGATCTCTTAGAAAGATTTTTACAGTTTGCTTTAAAGATTTAACAAAATAAATAACAGGAATGTTGCAACACATTTCACATAAGAGGCAAAATCCAGCAAATCTAAAATCAGCTGTTTATAAAATCTCTCTCAGAAAACTGAAGTAATGGTAAAATGCTATGAAAACTTATGGGCTTAATACAAATTTTATGAAGTGTTTAAGTATTAGCATTACATACAAAACCAAAGTTAATTAAACATCTCTGGAAAAAGCTTTGAGATGTTTTCTAGTTAAATGATATTCTTGGAAATCAGAGTTCAGTCCTCTTGACCTGATTTGCAGTCTGAATCATTCTGATATTTTCCAAAGCAGGAGCTACGTGCTTAAATCTTCCCTGCTTTTCCCCTGACAACGACCTTGTGATGCAAATTCTGGTTATTCCTGCAATGTTAAATAGGTGCAGAGAGAGGGATGTGCAGCAGAATCCCTGCCTCAGGTTCACTGACAGCAGCAAGGCCAGTCCACGGCAGAGATTAATCGTGCTCTAGCCAAACAAGAGAACAAACCATGCTTTCCCAAGGCCAAGAAGTACCAGTGGGAAGAACAGTCTGGAGAGACACGATGTCTCAGTGCTCCTTCCAGGACTGTGCAGCCCTGCCTCCAACAGCGTGTGTGGCTTAAAGTGCACTGAAACCCTTCTAAGTAGTTCTTCAGTGTATTCACCTGGAAGGTGCCAGGCACACAAACACATAATATCCTAGAATTGTTCAGAAATCTCCTTTCATAGTCTGGTGGGAACCTTTACTCTCTCCTACCGTGCAATCCTCCTGCAAGCATAAACTTTAGCTGTAGGAGTTATTTGCTGAGGCATTGAAGGTTTGTGCACGTGACCCACTGAAGGCAAATCTTACAGTATCTGCAAGAAACCTGGTAGCAATCTAGGAGGAGCTCAGCAAGCCATTGACATGTCTGAGAAAGGTACAAGGAAATCTCCAACAAACAGCTTTACAGTCTTGTGGAAATGATTCCTTCCAGATGGATTAGCACTTGTGAGTCATTTCGCAAGATTATTCTTTTCCTCTCCTATCCACATCAGTCTGCCACTACGAAGATTAATACACAGAAAGACAATGCTGCATTTTTTTTTATTCCTCCCAAGTAACTGAGAGCCATATCTATATTGTATATGATTAGAAATTGGCTCCAGAAGCTTTTATTGCAAAATAAGTCTCCAGGAAAGTGCAAGTGTGCAGACAAGAAAATTGCTGCCCGAGACCACAAAGAATCTCTTCATAGCCTAACAATTCCTGCAATCCTATCCATGCAATTCTCAGCTGGAGAGTCAGATTTATAACTTACAGGGGGCACCAGAACATGGCTCTGCTGCAGCTGAGGACTCTTTACACTGGGCAGACAGGTTCAGGGAACCAAGTTTACAGAATGCTGTGTATCCATCCCATCTATAGGATGGGATAACCTTGAGAAACCGAAGCCTACAGTATAAATAAAAACACCATATAGAAACACCAGCTCAGACTTTCAGCTTGACCATCTGGGGCCTAAAAGCAAGATCCAGATTCCACATCCAATTCTGAACCACTGGTGCAGATTCTCTACTTTAGGAGGACAGAGTTCCCTACCTTTGCTTGTGGCCCCATTGCAGGGCAGACACAAAGCTGTTTGAAGCAGTAGATCCACAAGCAAAGGTCTTTGTCTCATCTATATTTAGAGAACCATAATCTTCCATGTTTCTTGTAAATGACCAGAGTTAAATATAGGGGTTTTTTCATAATGGGAACTACCTAACAGGAATCACGGCTCACCAAATGAGGCAGCAATAGCCAAAGTACTCAAAGCTCTTTACAGTGTTCACAAATCAAGCCACTGTTTTACAGTGAAGAGTATTCCTAGGTTACAGATGTAGTAAGTGAAAGCCCAGATATGCATTCTCCCAAAAGCAAACAGTAAGCTTGTAGCTGAGATGGGAAAATACTGGGCCTCCAGTTTACAATCTTGCTCTTTTGCTACCAGCCCCTTCTTCCAACATTGCCAGAATTCAGGTCAATTCCCTGGATTTTCAAGTCCTGTAGTTTACAGGATTCTGCCTCTACTTCCACAGATATACATAACTGTCTCTAGAAGCAAAAACAGCTTGAAATTTAAACCAGAGTTTTCAGTTGTGAAATGGCTGAATTGTTTCACCTTTGAAAAATTCAACTTCAACATTAGAACTTAATTAAAGGCAAAAAAAAAAAAATCCATCCCAAGCAGTTGTTTAGCTCTCTTAATTGTAACTCTCAAAAATGCATAACGTGGCTCTCAAAGTCACCAGGCCAAAAGTCTCACCTGATGTGAACCTGCATGACTGTGAGAAGCCAACGCTGCCACGGTGATCCACACTCACCAAGTATCAGATCTGCCAAGTACCTTTCAGAGGACCAAGTGAAAGCTTTGGATACAGAAAAATTGCAAAATACACTTCAGGTACTATGACTATGGGTAAGATGTGGACAGAATCTCCTAATATTAGGATATACATGAATGTATATTTGCAGAAATTACTGTTTCATGGACAGCTTCAATGGAAGTGGATGTGCAATCAAAGGACACAGTTAACTGACTGTTTTCTACACAACAGCTCAGTGAACATTCAGTTTAATCTTATTAAATCAGTTCCCAAAAGAATAAAATTAAATGCGTATTTGAATTAAAAATTCTAGAAGTTCAGAAATGTTTGCACTTGGATTAATTTTTTGTACTTACTTCTATTTCTTTTATTGGCCAAATCAATAGATACTAGCTTCCTGAAAATGAGGCTAAATTTTACGTTCCGGTTGATTATTCATAAGTATTTATAAGAGGGATTTGACTTGAAATTTATCTGATTAGCCTCTGAGAACTTGGAGAAAAAGGATAATTAAAGCTTCAACCTGTTTTCATTCACCATGAAAACATAGTTTTGAATGAAAAGTTCATAAATATATAGGCAGCTTCAAGGATGGTGGACAGACTACTCTGCCCTACCTATAAAAATGGTAACAACCATTAACACAAGCCCTGCCTATAAACATGGTACCAACTATTAACACAATTTATTTATGTTTATTTTAAAATCTTAATTAATGGTCTTACTAAACTAAACTAAATCAAATCAAATGTGGGCTCTGTGCACACTGCACATGCCTTGATGCTCTGAATTTGTTTGTACAGCTGTGAAATTCTCAAATTAACTATCTGTCAGGAAAAGTAAAATACTGGCAGGAGAGCATGGAGATGAAATCCAAGCCAGTGGGAGAAAATTACAAAATGGCATCCTGTGACATGAATGACTTTTATGGAATAACTGCTGCTATAATAATAAGTCTGTAATTTCTAGACAGTTGATCATTAGCAGGAGCAGCAGCACAGGTAGTTCCAACAACTTACTACCATACAAATCTTGAGCATTTATTAAGACTGATAGCAGTCCTCTCCTTGTCATTTTATAAGTGTACATGGTTGGATTTATTTATGACTGTAAAAATCTCCAAAAAGAGGAAAAAAGGACTTAAAAAATACATCATATACTCCCACCAGTCTAACACTGCCCTCCCTGTTAAAAAAAATCCATTTTCATTTAAAACTCAAAAGTTTTGTCTGTCTCTAGCAAAGGATCATCAGTGTTCTCAGAATGATCAGGTTTTGAAGCATGGTTTAGCTGCTTAAAAAATTTAAATTCAAATAACTTCTTAGAAGTTTGACTCTTGTGAAAGGATAGAGTTGCCTTTGTCTACTTGCACAACCAGCTGGGCATTCATCCCCAGGAAACAGTAACACACAGAACATAAGACTGACTCTCATACTTTCTAAAGTTCCAACAATTTTCATCTATAGGGACTTCCTCATCTGAGTGGGGTTCCTGTGTATTCAGCCTTCCAAGAAATCTCTCTTCCATCACCTTATTCAGTGTTTACTGGAACCCAGGTAAATTTTAAGAGTCTTTGACAGGAATTGTCCAACTGGTTTGTAAACAATTCCCCCCCTTTTGCTTGTCTGGCTTCTGCTACCTTCATTCAATGTCCCAAAGTCTCTGTGTAGAAACTGAACTTCTACCACACCTTCCTCATTTTGCAGATTCTATCATATGCCTCTTTTTCCACACTCAAGAGTCCTAATCTACTCAGTCACTCATAAAAGACAACTCTATTATCTCCTTCATACATAAAAGTTACAACTGCATTCCCTTCCTCTGCCTCTTAAGAAACTACTTTTGCATTGAACACCATTTAATCTCCTCTTCAGTCTCTTAAAGCTGTATTTCCACATTACATTACCAGTAGTTTCCTATGTATTTTGAAAATGCCCCCAGTGTCCACAAGTGCCTCCACATGACACAAAAAGGAAGTGTTGACATCAACATGCCTTTTAGATTTGGAAAACAAAATATTTTGGGAGGCACAACTCTTTTTTGGTTTCTGCTTTCCCAACGTATTCCACACTCAAAAAGGCAGTTGCTGACCTAGGGGCTTTTCCTGAAATCTGAAGAAAGTTCAGTGTTCCCTAATAAGAAAGGGAATGATACAGTTTAGTTAACAAACAAACTGCAAAACTAAGAGTGACTAGAAACATATTGCACAAGTTAACCCAGAAGCAATAGGGGTTTAGCCTCTGCTATTTTGTAGAGCACTGCATTATGAATTTAAGGAATTATGGCAAACAGCTGATGAGTCAGTGCATGCAGTATTAGCTTTTAATGTCTTCTTACATCTGTTGCTATAGCTGCTAAACTGGCCAGACAGCCCCAAAGAGCCCCAATGAATTCATGATCAGTAGTACATATCAGTCAGAACAGGATATTTCATCTTCCTATCTTTGTTTAAGACAAAACTAAACCTAAAATATTGCACGGAGCTTTTCCATCTAGGAAGATGTTCGCATAAAAAAATAATTAAAAGTTACATATACGGATAGAAAAGTAAGTTATCTATTTGGATAGAAGCTGAACTCAACACAACTCAGCAGCTTCTTCCAGTCATTGGGGCACCTAGGTAAAAGGCCATGTTTCTGTTTTCCTGGGCAGAGAAATGGTCAAATGGCTTCAGAATTTCATATATATTATTAAGAGGGTGCAAAACAATTATTCAGGGGAGGATTGTGGAATTCTTACTGTGCTAAATTTTATACAGTATAATCTTCTCATAAATTTCCTTGGCACCACAAGTCAGATTTTTCAATGTGTAGGCTAGTCCTATTGCCTAAGACTGCTACACAGGGAACTAAAATCTGAAAGGATGAAGAGCTTCCTAATAGTCTGCAATGACACAAATCTATTACTGTGCCATTTCTTTGAATTCTTACTATAATAAGTGTGAAACAATATACATAGAGAAAATAGCAGCAGAACAGATTTTTTTTTAATTGCATTGTCAGTTATACCAGTTTGACAAATAAAAGACCAACAAATCTAAGTAATGACAACACATGTGACTGCACATGTCTAATCATCTTCTAATGTAATTTAGGCTCAAAACCAAATACAAGTAACCTTTCTTTCTGCCTAGCTAGTTCCTAGGCTTAATCAAAAAGACTGCTGTAGGTGTTTTCTCACTTGGAAGCTACCATGACATAGATGAAGACAAGCTGGACCATATTATAAAGAGGAACTCAGAAGTCAACCAGTACCTCTACTAAACAAGCCCTGATTATAATTTGAAATAGGAAACATGACAACTTCTTCTGCAACAACAATTATTAACTTGGAACCAAGAAAAACAACTTATACAGGTGCAACTGGCACAAGGCTGACAGTTCTCAGAACAGCTGGTAAAATTCATGCTGTGCCCTAATTTCTGCTACAGATAAGTTATGAAAACATCAAAGATAGAAGATGCATTATGTTCTTGGGCTCTTTTTTGCCTGCTTTTTATTTGCCTGTTTTAGCTTTCAAGGAAGATGTACCTGGATGCACAAGAAAAATAGAAAGTTTCACAATAAATGTTTTAATGTGTTGACCCTTTAATTCAACTTCTCCCAGAAACAGAATCGCTGCATTCTTGAATCTCTCCCAGTAAGGCTGTCCTATGAAAATAATTTAAAGGAAAGAGAGGTTGCATTCAAGCAAGATCTTAACCTGATCTTTCCAAAACTCTTCAGGATCTTCTCAGTTTCACATTTTCTACATCATTCCTGCACCTTTTTGCTGAAACCTCTTCCAGTACACCAACAGGACCTTCAAACTCGAGGCACCAAAACTAACTATGGAGTTTTATTACTGGCCTCCCTAGAGCTGTTTTCAGAGGAAAAGACACCTCCCACAGCTACTTAATATTCCCCTTGCAAACAAATGCAAGGATCACATTTTATCCTTTAGCTACCACATCCCACTGCTAGATCTTGTTCTGCCTTATCCTCCACATATTACAAGTAGTTTTTTGAGTAACTGCTTTGCACAGTTACTTTAATAATTACCAGATAAGCATTATTTCCCCCACCTTTATACAGTTGTTCTTCTACACAGAGCAATCACCTCCCCGCTCTTTTGCAGAATCTCCACACCTGAAATCTCTTAACGGTGCAAAAAGAAGTTCAGTACCAAACCAGAAAAGTTCAGATACCCCAGATACTGATATTACACACTAGAACGTTGACCAACACTTACTCTGCCAGGCTTGTTTGCATCAAAGCTGTTTTCTTTAAACTTCTCCTGCAGGGTCTCAGCTAACCGGCAAAGCAAGGCTCCGTTATCCAATTTCTCCATAAAGGTTTCTGCTGTTATTTCTCTACCTGGACAGCAAACAGAGAGTTAACATGGCAGAAAGCATGCAATAGTACAGACTGCATTTGTGTGAAAAGATAAAATCAATAGAAACCTCAACAATAATTTGCAATACGCTTTAACTGAAAAACTTGTATTACTTTGAATATTTAGCGAATAACCTCACTACTACTCCACCTGTAGATATACAGAAAATCATGAAAAAAAACCATGCTTTTTTTTTGGGGGGAAGGCATGTGATATTTGAAAAATAATTCTAGCATATCAGACTCCATGTATTTCCCTTTACTTATGGAAATCCAGTGGTTTTAACACAATATTTTAAAAGACAGACTACAGCAGGCAAATGGTTTACACAGTGTGCATGTGTAGCTATAGCATAAGAGTTGCTGACAGTTTATTTTGTAGCAGAAGTAGAAAATCTTGTCAAGAAGGAAAGGACTACATCTTTTCAGAAGACTCTTAAGACTCGGTCCTGCAAGAAGTACACAAGATACTACAGTTACTGCAATGCTCCTATGAAAGTTCTTTCTCAGAAATAAAGTTAGGTACATAAGAAAAAAAAAAAAAGGGAGTGAAATTTCCTGTCATGCATCTAGTTGCCACACGGATTAAAATCTGCACTCCAAGAATGAAGGCAAAATACTCTGATTTCAAAATGTATCAATTACTCTATCATCCTGTATGACACTATTTCAGCTACCACAAACTGTCCTCCTTGCTACAGCAGACCAGACAACCCTACAATACAATGTAATTACACCCCCCTGGAAGAGGAGGTCTCAA
Organism: Lepidothrix coronata; assembly: GCF_001604755.1. Lineage (NCBI taxonomy): Eukaryota > Metazoa > Chordata > Aves > Passeriformes > Pipridae > Lepidothrix > Lepidothrix coronata. The sequence continues at coordinate 2,391,960 of NW_016690310.1, read as the reverse complement.
ATCCCACCATGAGATGTGCATGTTCATCAGACTGGGCAGGCCAGACCAGAAAGAAATCATTTACCATCCTAGACTAAACTTCCAGGATCCTTACATCATTTCCAGGTAAAAATATTCCTATTTCTTATTGAAGGCTTTAAATTTTCACGTTTCTACCGAAAAATGTGCCTTCTCTTTGGAACTTTTTTGACTAGCAGCTGTATTTTTCAGCCCTCTTAACTTCCACTAATATCAAGAGAGCATCAGGGACTAATTCTTTCTCCTTCTATTAAGATAGGATATTTTCCCCCCCAATATTTATATATGTCATTTAGAAACAGGAATAACGCTATTAACTCGTTTTTCATAGATTGTCACACAGCACATGTTAGTAACAATAGTCTACCCTGTCAAAAAATTAAAAAAAAAAGAAAAATATTAAAAAAACTCAAGTTAGAGTGGTTCCCCACCTCATCCAGATCCACTTCTGCTTCCATCAGATGTCTGGAGACTGAAAACTTTATTCTGTTTAGAACAGGTTCACTGCATTTTTTAGTCAAAATAAAACAAAAAATGGAAAAGTAAAAAAGTGAAGTAAAACTTTTCTACATCTTTTGCTCAGAAGAGAGGGAAAAACTCACAAAAATGAAGTAGATAAAAAATTAAAACTGAACTTCTTGCTGGTGCATTGTAATCTGATGCTCAATGTCACAATACTGAATATAGCAGCATTATAAAGTAATTGAAGTTAAACTTATTTTTTCTAAAACATTTTTACTTCAGAAATATCTGTTTAAACATGAAATTTCCCCCTTTTTTATTCCCTCTTAATTCCATCTGCCACATAGCCCACTTCATGGCCCCTGTATACCTAAATGACTTCCCCAGGCAAGAGAGCAGTAGTAGCACTGCAGACATGCAGTTAGCTTATCCCTAACTGATAATATTTTACAGTGTCTCCAGCTCAGATGAAGCCAGGACTGAAATTATAATAGCCCACAGATAAAAAATGGAACATCTCAGCACCTCAAAAGCCTTTGCCACCATTCTAGCCTACATATTTTCCCATTTGCCCCATTAGCCTTTTTATAAAGTGTTATAAAGTCATTAGAAAGCTAAATTTGAAAAAGGACCATGCTACAGGAATCTCTTTCCTCTAAAGAGTATTATATTTTATAATACGCTCCTTTTCTTTTTAAAAAATTTAATTTCAAATATTTTTAACTTACTCAACATTTTTATTTTAGTTTGCAAAATGTAATTTTTCACATGGGTAAAACAGAGAAATCATATTTTACATGTTTCCAGTCCTATGATCCAAAGATTTATTGTTTCATAATAATAAAATGTTATAAAAAACATAAAACCTATTTAGAGACATTTTCTCTTTACACAGACATGGAAAAATTCTTTTATCTTCTTCTGCTATTTAACAATACAGTTATATTATTTCAAGTGCTTTAGCAATTTGGTCACTGCATATTGTGCACCAAGCTGGATTATTTGAGTTCTATTCCCCTTTATGAAATCTGAAAGAATGAATTTTGCATTGAACATCTGTATCCAATGAAAAGAATATTAGGTGTCAGCTTTCAATTCACTGTATTTTATGGCTCCAAAAGGTGGCATTTCTTTGCTAAAACAGACACTCTGACATATTTAACAGTTGAAATATATTGATTCAAATGAGAGTAATGTTCATAACCTGAGGGGGAAAAAAAGGCTCTGTGTATTTGTATGGAAAAAACATTAAACTCCATTAAAAATGTATAACTCCCCCTATAATTACAAGAAAGCAGTTGCAATATTTTTATAGAATGGTAATAACATTAAGTATAATAAAAAAAACAACACTGAAAAGTATGAGAGGGGAAAAAAAAACCACACACACAGGAACACGAAGGCTTTCTGGAACCTCGCAGGCATTGCTTACCCTCTCTTTTACCACAACCACCAGGTGCCCCTGAAAAAGTCAAACTGCTCTACCTCTTGCAAGCTGTGAGCAGCTATCTGTAGGGTCACAGTGCAACCAGACTGGGAGGTTCATGACAGAATAGCTGAAAAGAGACCATGCCCTGGCTGTGTGTCCAAGAGGTCGAAGACAAAGCATTCCCTACGGGCTGCCTCGGACAACCGGAGCCTTCAGCAGAAGGCTGAGGGACTGAAAGACCCAAAGTACCAAAAACCTAGCTGGTTCTTCTCTTATTGCACTCAGTTCTTCTACATTTGC